>NC_074670.1:60434600-60764600 GCF_029448725.1 Salvelinus fontinalis | reverse complement strand
ATGGTAGCTGGCTTCCACACACTTAGCGCAGATAGAGTTAACGAAGACGGAGAGAAGTGGCGTGGGTGGGAAACATAATCAGAGGTAAATGTGAGCTGCTGTTCTACCATTGATGGAGGAGGATTAGATGTCTCTATTCACTGGGCCCGGGCTTGGATCCCTTCCACAATTACATCCCCTTTATCTCTCTCACTCACTCTCTTCTTTCACCCCTCCAGAGCTGCTCATTATTCACTCACTCACTCATTCACATAAACTCACTCATTCACATACATTCACATATCGGGCCCACACATCCATAAGCCTCTCTTAAACATCTGGAATACCACTTAGCTAAGGCATAGGCATTTGCTTGTCCTCAGGTTGAAGGAGGTGAATCATCAAGTGAGTGATTCACTGGCATGTTTTCCTTTGTATAAAGTGTTTCTGATTTATGCCTCCATAAAACGTTTTCCTTCACCTCTGAAAATGGAGAGGTCGATGCCCATAGGGAATCCTATCCATCTCAACTACACAACAGCTTGTCCAAATATCTCCTCTGTAGGGTTTCACGATTTGGACAAAATATTTAATTGCGATATTTTGGCCAGATATTGCAATGGTGAATTGTGATTTTCAAACACTTTGGTGAAAACTTGGTCATTCCACCAGACATGGTTAAAACAACTGTCAGGGTAGAGAACATCACTTCTAACATGAGATCATATGAATTAATACAGACTGCTAACTGAATCCAAAACCAAATGAAACAAATATTTTTCAAATTGTTATACTATAGGCTACATATGATAAAATATATTATTATCACGCCTACATTTTATTTTTAAGGGGTGGGTGGATCAGCTTTAATATTGCGGATAGATTGTTGCTTCCATCAATGTAATGGTCTGCATCATTTCCAATCCCCCATATATTTTTGGGGTAAATATATATATCCACATACATACATACCCGTATATATGTATAAAAACATCATACATACATACGCGTTTTTTTTGTTTTGAATATACCTGTATTATTCCCTTCAAACCCTACCACCCCTCCCCCAATTGGAGTAAACTAATAAACAATAACACTTTGGCTTCTACCTTCAGTTTATACATATACACAATCTATTTTACAATAGTTATATTTTGTTTGTTTTTAGTCCTTCCTCTATTTCTAATGTCCATCCAGTTCTATTTGTAACTGTGCTATTTCACAACATTTCTGAACATATATACATTTTACAGACCCCGTATGATTTACATTGGTTATCTTGTTGTTATTAGTCCCACCCTTCAGCTCCATTCAACCCCTCCCATCTCTCTTAACACCATCCATTTTGGATTTCTATTTGCCATATATTTTTCAACTGTGCTGTGATGCTTCTCAAAAGTACTGAACATTTCTATTCTCATAGCTTCTACAGATTGTAAATTAAAGATAAACATTTTTGCTAAAATAATTATTATATTATTGATTGATTGATTGACTATGACTTTTCAAATCACCCAGTATTGCTATCTGCAGCGTTAGTTCTAGCTCAATGTTGCAATTCTTCAGCCATTCCTGGACCTGTGACCAAAAATGAGCTACATACTGTATGGACAGTACCAAAATAAATTATCGAATGACTCTGCCTCCTCGCAGCAAAATCTGCAGAGTTAAGTTTTGACTCCGCCGTTGTTTTGCGTGTCAATTCATAAACCATGTGCCATGGAATCGGTACAACGAAAATCTCTTCCCAACTATTTTGCAATTTATATGGAACAGCTGTTAATTTTTTGGTCCTTAAATGAAATTGGTATATGTTTTTAATTTATCGCAATTTTCTTTAACTATTTATGGTTAATGCAGGGCCGACAGACAAGTTCCTTACTTTCTCCCCCTTCTACTTGCCTCTTCCAATTTTGTGGTAATGCTGCAATTAGTTTGTTGTAATTTTGGGTAGAGCAGACATTTCCATATGTCTGTGTTAGCTGCATGTGTGACATTACTCCACCAGTCCTATTTATGATATAATTTTCAAAAATTATACTTAACTTTTTTATCAAAAAATATATGATTTTTTAAAAATCAGTTAGTATTTTAATATACACTGCTCAAAAAAATAAAGGGAACACTAAAATAACACATCCTAGATCTGAATGAATGAAATATTCTTATTAAATACTTTTTTCTTTACATAGTTGAATGTGCTGACAACAAAATCACACAAAAATTATCAATGGAAATCAAATTTATCAACCCATGGAGGTCTGGATTTGGAGTCACACTCAAAATTAATGTGGAAAACCACACTACAGGCTGATCCAACTTTGATGTAATGTCCTTAAAACAAGTCAAAATTAGGCTCAGTAGTGTGTGTGGCCTCCACGTGCCTGTATGACCTCCCTACAACGCCTGGGCATGCTCCTGATGAAGTGGTGGATGGTCTCCTGAGGGATCTCCTCCCAGACCTTGACTAAAGCATCCACCAACTCCTGGACAGTCTGTGGTGCAACGTGGCTTTGGTGGATGGAGCGAGACATGATGTCCCAGATGTGCTCAATTGGATTCAGGTCTGGGGAACGGGCGGGCCAGTCCATAGCATCAATGCCTTCCTCTTGCAGGAACTGCTGACACACTCCAGCCACATGAGGTCTAGCATTGTCTTGCATTAGGAGGAACCCAGGGCCAACCGTACCAGCATATGGTCTCACAAGGGGTCTGAAGATCTCATCTCGGTACCTAATGTCAGTCAGGCTACCTCTGGCGAGCACATGGAGGGCTGTGCGGCCCCCCAAAGAAATGCCACCCCACACCATGACTGACCCACCGCCCAACCAGTCATGCTGGAGGATGTTGCAGGCAGCAGAACGTTCTCCACGGCGTCTCCAGACTCTGTCACGTCTGTCACGTGCTCAGTGTGAACCTGCTTTCATCTGTGAAGAGCACAGGGCGCCAGTGGCGAATTTGCCAATCTTGGTGTTCTCTGGCAAATGCCAAACGTCCTGTGCGGTGTTGGGCTGTAAGCACAACCCCCAGCTGTGGACGTCGGGCCCTCATACCACCCTCATGGAGTCTGTTTCTGACCGTTTGAGCAGACACATGTACATTTGTGGCCTGCTGGAGGTCATTTTGCAGGGCTCTGGCAGTGCTCCACCTGCTCCTCCTTGCACAAAGGCGGAGGTAGCGGTCCTGCTGCTGGGTTGTTGCCCTCCTACGGCCTCCTCCACGTCTCCTGATGTACTGGCCTGTCTCCTGGTAGCGCCTCATTGCTCTGGAAACTACGCTGACAGACACAGCAAACCTTCTTGCCACAGCTCGCATTGATGTGCCATCCTGGACGAGCTGCACTACCTGAGCTACTTGTGTGGGTTGTAGACTCCGTCTCATGCTACCACTAGAGTGAAAGCACCGCCAGCATTCAAAAGTTACCAAAACATCAGCCAGGAAGCATAGGAACGGAGAAGTGGTCTGTGGTCACCACCTGCAGAACCACTCCTTTATTGGGGGTGTCTTGCTAATTGCCTATAATTTCCACCTGTTGTCTATTCCATTTGCACAACAGCATGTGAAATATATTGTCAATCAGTGTTGCTTCCTAAATTGACAGTTTGATTTCACAGAAGTGTGATTGACTTGGAGTTACATTGTGTTGTTTAAGTGTTCCCTTTATTTTTTTGAGCAGTGTATATATATTTAAATAAATTAGTATTCGTGTCTTTGCTATCATTAAATTGAAGACTTATAGTTTATATCAAAGATTCCTGTAATTAAGGATTACGCGATCAACTGATTAATAACGTAACTAATTAACTATGAATTCGGGGGCACCAGGGAAAGTAGTCAGATTACAAAGTTATAATTTCCCGATATAACCTTTCAGATATTTTCATATCTGATCAATAGTCTTCTGATTAATGATTGATTTATTTTTACCTCACGTTAGTCTCATTCCAAACGTCGTACATTGTTGGTTATCTGCACAAACCCAGTCTTCACTATGAGTCATCCATACATCAATTGTCTTAAATCATTTATTTATTACTAACTAAGTAATTCACAGAAATGCATAAACAAACAAACTTAAAATGGTTACATGAAATGATGGGAGAAATATGCCCTAGTGGGCTGAACCGGCATGGCGGCTTGTTAGACAAAGGGAAAATTGGGGGTCGACCAAGAAGTCACTACAGAGTTCATAATTATAACAAGTGACATGCTAATCCTTTACACATGAACGCTCACTCATTCGGGAACAATTGCAATCAATATATATATATTTACGCTCAGTGTGTCGTCTTGATCGCTGGAGAAAAGTTAGTTTCTGTTGGAGAGATTCGTCCGTCTCTGTCTTGGTTATTGTGGATAGTTCAGAGTGACATTCGTTATAGAATGGTTGTTTCGGCGGTTGTCGTTCTTCGCGTTCAATGTTACCGAATTCCTAGCTGCAGACTAGTAGTCAATATCAAAGACTTGTTCTTATTCTGTCGGTATAGTCTTTGAGTTTAACCACGTGGTGTGGTTAAAAGATTCAGCAATGGTACTCAACCTTCGTTCTCCTATGGAGAAAAAACATGGTTTACTGATAATTTCTCAGAGTTGAGTTTTTATTCGGATTGCAGAGACGGGCTGTCCCAGGATGTCTGACCCAACTGGCTCAGGGGCGGGTCCTCGGATTTAGTTCAAATCAAAAGGGATTTGTATTTTTCTTCATTAAACAGTCCAAAATCATATTACACAATTATACAAACAGTATCATACTGTCACGTTCCTGACCTGTTTTCTGTTGTTTTGTATGTGTTTAGTTGGTCAGGACGTGAGCTGGGTGGGAATTCTATGTTGTGTGTCTAGTTTGTCTGTTTCTATGTCCAGCCTAATATGGTTCTCAATCAGAGGCAGATGGTAATCGTTGTCCCTGATTGAGAATCATATATAGGAGGCTTGTTTTGTGTTGGGATTTTGTGGGTGTTTGTTTCCTGTCTCTGTGATTGTCTGCACCAGATAGGTCTGTGTCGGTTTTTGCACATTTGTTATTTTGTATTGTTGTTTGTAGTGTTTCACTTGTTCTTTATTAAACATGTTTAACACTAGCCGCGCTGCACTTTGGTCCTCTCCTTCACCCCTGGAAGAAAACCGTTACACATACTCACTCATTCATTTTATACAACAATCAGATGTAAACCTCATATCTGAGGTTATTATATAAACAGCTGTATGGTAATGTCGCCACACAGTCTCCCATGAGTTTCCCACATGGTGACAAACGGACATGTTAATAGCTGGAATCTTCACCGATCTTTTATACTTTTTCCGGAAGATAAAATCTGTTCGTACCTCAAGTTCTGTGAGGTGGAAGAAACCCCTTTGTCCTGAAAGTTTACCCTCTCTCTAATACTGTTTGGCCATGAGGAGATTCTCAGGAATTTACGACGTCTCTCTGTGACCACAGCATGGGTTGAATGAGGAAAGGGGGAGGCAGGGAGTGGCAGGGAGAGGGGGATGGGCTTTATGTACCTAAACAGGCAACGTCATGACAGTATATTAATATATTTCACCCCCTCAGTCCTTTTTCCACAAAACTTAATCTAAAGTTGTTGAATGAGTTTCCTATAAACAATAGATATTATATTCCTTCTCTTTTAGCCAGGTAAATACTGATTGTCTTTTCTTATTATATCAAATCAAATTTTATTTGTCACATACACATGGTTAGCAGATGTTAATGCGAGTGTAGCGAAATGCTTGTGCTTCTAGTTCCGACAATGCAGTAATAACCAACGAGTAATCTAACCTAACAATTCCACAACTACTACCTTATACACACAAGTGTAAAGGGATAAAGAATATGTACATAAAGATATATGAATGAGTGATGGTACAGAACGGCATAGGCAAGATGCAGTAGATGGTATAGAGTACAGTATATACATATGAGATGAGTAATGTAGGGTATGTAAATGTATAAAGTGGCATAGTTTAAAGTGGCTAGTGATACATGTATTACATAAAGATGGCAAGATGCAGTAGATGATATAGAGTACAGTATATACATATACATATGAGATGAGTAATGTAGGGTATGTAAACATTATATTATGTGGCATTGTTTAAAGTGGCCAGTGATACATTTTTACATAAATTTCCATCAATTCCCATTATTAAAGTGGCTGGAGTTGAGTCAGTATGTTGACAGCAGCCACTAAATGTTAGTGGTGGCTGTTTAACAGTCTGATGGCCTTGAGATAGAAGCTGTTTTTCAGTCTCTCGGTCCCTGCTTTGATGCACCTGTACTGACCTAGCCTTCTGGATGATAGGGGGGTGAACAGGTAGTGGCTCGGGTGGTTGTTGTCCTTGATGATCTTTATGGCCTTCCTGTGACATCGGGTGGTGTAGGTGTCCTGGAGGGCAGGTAGTTTGCCCCCGGTGATGCGTTGTGCAGACCTCACTACCCTCTGGAGAGCCTTACGGTTGTGGGCGGAACAGTTGCCGTACCATGCGGTGATATGCTAAGCCATTACAATTATAACTGGCTATAATTATTTCACCACTTACCATAATGAGACAAAAGTTTAAATTCTATTTATCAAAATATATGTTTGTAAACGTACCATTAAAAATTAACATGATTGAGTGTCTATATAGCTGTACAATGATATTTGCATTGCTACTAAGTAAACCTCCAATTGGTCCCCACTATTCCACCCGCTAAAAGCCCTCCTCATCCCGAGTTGGGTTGTCATCCCAATCCCCGGCAGACCACCCCCGACCCCTCTTAAACATCTAGTTTCTTATTTTCCATAATTAGCTATTAATATTTGTAGTAATGTTGCCAATTTATGCAAAGGAATTTTACCTCTCACCAGTCTCGCCATTACCAAAATTACATTATGGCAAGCAATTATTATATTGGCAAACAATTATTGTGTATCATCCTATATTGTCCCGCACATCTTTTACTCCTTCGCAACAGTTGTGGGATACACACACAACACACACTCAACCCCTTTCCCCCACAACAACCATAGACTCAGATTCTCAACAGTTGTGGGATACACACACAACACACACTCAACCCCTTTCCCCCACAACAACCATAGACTCAGATTCTCAACAGTTGTAGGATACACACACAACACACACTCAACCCCTTTCCCCCACAACAACCATAGACTCAGATTCTCAACAGTTGTAGGATACACACACACAACACACACTCAACCCCTTTCCCCCACAACAACCATAGACTCAGATTCTCAACAGTTGTAGGATACACACACAACACACACTCAACCCCTTTCCCCCACAACAACCATAGACTCAGATTCTCAACAGTTGTGGGATACACACACAACACACACTCAACCCCTTTCCCCCACAACAACCATAGACTCAGATTCTCAACAGTTGTAGGACACACACACAACACACACTCAACCCCTTTCCCCCACAACAACCATAGACTCAGATTCTCAACAGTTGTAGGACACACACACAACACACACTCAGCCCCTTTCCCCCACAACAACCATAGACTCAGATTCTCAACAGTTGCACCATCTCAGAGCCCAACTCAAGGAAGGTCTTGATTTACGAATGCATATACAGTTGCAGCTGTATGAGAAGGCCTGCAACACTGCGCAGAAATTGGGACATTTGATTAACCATTGTCACGTCCTAGATGATGGAGGTCAGATATATCCCCTTCTCCTGAAACACCCACAACATGGTCCCTCGTAGTGACCATATTCCCAAACATCGCCGTGCAGTCAGACCTTTGATTTTGTGCCACCAGGGCCACAATAATATTCCCCCTCTCTGAATGTCCGAGTTTGACCCCCCCCCCCCCCCTCTCAGTAGTGTTAGTCCCATTGTAACATTTACCAGCACTGCCACTGCTTGGGTGGGGGCACACCACCGGAATCCCCACCGGCTAAGTACAAGGTCGTCAAGGTTCTCTTTAGCAGCTTTGAAAATCTCCTTGTATATTATGCTCTCCCATCAGGGGGCTTTGGCTTTGCAGGACCAAGCCTGCCAAGCCTGCTCGGAATCTTGAGGGGGCGGTGCTGCTCTAGAAGGTCTCTGACCGCATTTTGGCTGCATACAGGCCGCTTACAGCAGGCTCATAAAACAGATCGGGACTTCTCCTTAGTATCTGGGTCGTTCAGGTGGGTGTCTAGGGTATAGGGTTGTGGACCCTTCCGTCAATATAGAACCATAAATAAATAAATTAGATGTATCATTTATTTGAGAAATGTAGTTCCCCATGATAGGACAATAAATAAATGAGATGTATAATTTATTTTAAAATGCTGTTCCACCATGATTGGACAACAAATAAATAAACAAGATGTATAATTCATTATAAAATGTATATCCCTCATCTGCACAACATTGAAAGCTCTCTCACAACACCTGCTCACAGAAATACATTGGTTCTGGGATATACAACCATTTCCTCTCTCTCTCAATGCCACACTTTCCCAAACACCAAAAAACACACACCACACCATCCATCCACACATACTGTGCTTTCTGTTTACTGTGTTTTTATCTCCACCATGTTGAATTAGTTACATTTGAAGATAAATAGAAAAACTATATCTTTTTGTTGTATTATTACAATCCATAACAGGGCTAGAATTGTGTGTTTCATTATTTGCCTCTATGAGAACTTTGTAATTTTTTAAATAGCCATGGAGTCTCTTTGTGTCTCTGAACAACTGGTTATCAATATACAGTTTAATCAATCACGAGAGCTACGCGTTTCCATTTCAATCTGTTTCCTTGAAAATTGGATACAGAACTTTACGCCGTTCTGCAATTACCTTCGGGAACTGGTCATTCATGCCTATTTTCGTGCCAGCAAGTCTTATACCCAGGCTTTTAACCATTATTTTATCTTTAAAGAAAGCAAATTTGGCAATGATTGGGCATGCATACCTCTGCCCTCTCTGTCCGAAGCGGTGTACACGTTTAAGTTGGATTTTGTTGATAGCTTCGTGTGGGATCTGAAGCGCTGTAAGGAGGAAGTCTCTAACTACAGATTCAGGAACAACTTCTTCTTTCTCTTGGATACCTGTAAGTAGCAGATTCTCTCTCATGAATCTAGTCTGTATGTCAAGTAAGGCTACTCTCAGAACAATGTTCTCCTTTTTAAGTTCATTATCTTATTGACTGTCCCTTTTAGCTTGTTTGTGTCTTTCTCTAATGTCGCAGCTTTTTCATCACTCATCCCGAGGCTTGCCTTCAACTCTTTTATATCCTTACTGACTAGTTCAAGTATACCCAGTTTGTCATTTATTGATTTTAACAAATCGGTTTCGACCTTTACCAGATCGGTGGTGAAAAAATGTAATTGCCTGTGTCTGTAGAAGAGTCATGCTTTCGTTTTGAAATAGGTTCCCCTGTCTTACTCTCCGTCATGTTTGGGCGTTGCTTGTTTTCGTAATATTTGACAATACATTTCTCTAGTCTTATGATTTGTGTTGTTATCCAGATTGAAGATTATTACCCACCAGATTGTGTAGTGCTAATATTTAGTCCAATTTACCGATATTAAATATGACGTTTTTATCTTGAGCTGGTCTACATAGCTGTGTTTAGTCCGCCATCTTGCTGACTGTCTCCTAAGCTTTGTTGGATCGTGAAGCTTTGTTGGCTCGTGAGCGAGCGCAGCGCCTTCAAACACACATTTTTAACATGGTCATCAAAATATAGTGTGCTCTAAGTGCAGCACTAATGTGTTCCTATTTCCTATTTTACCATGATGAGTTCTTCAGTCATAGGCTACAGATGGAATAGGAAGCTGAAGTTGTGTTGTAGAAACATCTCAAGGATGATCAATGGAAACAGCATGCACCGAAGCTAATTTAGTCTCACAGAATTATTACATTTTTTCAAAAAACTGTTTTTGCTTTGTCATTATTGGGTATTGTGAGTAATTTGCTGAGAATTTGTATTTATTTAATCCATTTTAGAATAATGCTGTAACGTAAGAAAATGTGAATAAAGTCAAGGTTTCTGAAAACTTTCCGAAGGCACTGTATGTATCATATCGCTCTCAGAAGAGACCTGCATTGCTGTGTTTTCCCATCACTGATTTAATATATGCCTTCCAACATACCCCTACTGACATTGAGTCCTACCTGTCTTATTGTGTAATAGAACCCTAGCCCCCTTGGCTCTTCTTCCTGTTAAGTCAGTGAGAGACACGGCTCTCCTGTTTACCGCTGGGCCTAAGGGACTGTTTACATTCGCTTGAGGAATGGGAATTCAGCCACACTATTCAATCCAGGTCAGCTGGGTTTGGAACATCACCGCACAGAGGGGTGGCAGAATAGGAGGGTGATAGCTCAGCAAATGTCTGACCTCCATTGTGTGTCTGTTTCTATAGCCCTAGTATCACTATATCCCCCTGACCTGTTTCTATAGCCCTAGTATCACTATATCCCCCTGACCTGTTTCTATAGCCCTAGTATCACTATATCCCGCTAGCCTGTTTCTATAGCCCTGGTATCACTATATCCTCTTGACCTGTTTCTATAGCCCTGGTATTACTATATCCCCCTGACCTGTTTCTATAGCCCTGGTATGACTATATCCCCCTGACCTGTTTCTATAGCCCTGGTATCACTATATCCCCCTGACCTGTTTCTATAGCCCTGGTATCACTATATCCTCCTGACCTGTTTCTATAACCCTGGTATTACTATATCCCCATGACCTGTTTCTATAGCCCTAGTATCACTATATCCCCCTGACCTGTTTCTATAGCCCTAGTATCACTATATCCCGCTGGCCTGTTTCTATAGCCCTGGTATCACTATATCCCGCTGGCCTGTTTCTATAGCCCTGGTATCACTATATCCCCCTGACCTGTTTCTATAGCCCTGGTATCACTATATCCTCCTGACCTGTTTCTATAGCCCTGGTATTACTATATCCCCCTGACCTGTTTCTATAGCCCTGGTATTACTATATCCCCCTGACCTGTTTCTATAGCCCTGGTATTACTATATCCCCCTGACCTGTTTCTATAGCCCTGGTATTACTATATCCCCCTGACCTGTTTCTATAGCCCTGGTATTACTATATCCCCCTGACCTGTTTCTATAGCCCTGGTATTACTATATCCTCCTGACCTGTTTCTATAGCCCTGGTATTACTATATCCCCCTGACCTGTTTCTATAGCCCTGGTATTACTATATCCCTCTGACCTGTTTCTATAGCCCTGGTATCACTATATCCCCCTGACCTGTTTCTATAGCCCTGGTATTACTATATCCCCCTGACCTGTTTCTATAGCCCTGGTATCACTATATCCCCCTGACCTGTTTCAATAGCCCTGGTATCACTATATCCCCCTGACCTGTTTCTATAGCCCTAGTATCACTATATCCCGCTGGCCTGTTTCTATAGCCCTGGTATCACTATATCCCCCTGCCCTGTTTCTATAGCCCTGGTATTACTATATCCCCCTGACCTGTTTCTATAGCCCTGGTATCACTATATCCCCCTGACCTGTTTCTATAGCCCTGGTATTACTATATCCCCCTGACCTGTTTCTATAGCCCTGGTATCACTATATCCCCCTGACCTGTTTCTATAGCCCTAGTATCACTATATCCCCCTGACCTGTTTCTATAGCCCTAGTATCACTATATCCCGCTGACCTGTTTCTATAGCCCTGGTATCACTATATCCCCCTGACCTGTTTCTATAGCCCTGGTATTACTATATCCCCCTGACCTGTTTCTATAGCCCTCGTATCACTATATCCCCCTGACCTGTTTCTATAGCCCTAGTATCACTATATCCCCCTGACCTGTTTGTATAGCCCTAGCATCACTATATCCTCCTGACCTGTGTCTATAGCCCTAGCATCGCTATATCTTCCTGACCGGTTTCTATAGCCCTAGCATCACTATATCCTCCTGACCTGTTTCTATAGCCCTAGCATCACTATATCCCCCTGACCTGTTTCTATAGCCCTAGTATCACTATATTCCCCTGACCTGTTTCTATAGCCCTAGTATCACTATATCCTCCTGACCTGTTTCTATAGCCCTAGCATCACTATATCTTCCTGACCTGTTTCTATAGCCCTAGCATCACTATATCTTCCTGACCTGTTTCTATAGCCCTAGCATCACTATATCCTCCTGACCTGTTTCTATAGCCCTAGCATCACTATGTCCTCCTGACCTGTTTCTATAGCCCTAGCATCACTATATCCTCCTGACCTGTTTCTATAGCCCTAGTATCACTATGTCCTCCTGACCTGTTTCTCTAGCCCTAGTATCACTATGTCCTCCTGACCTGTTTCTATAGCCCTAGTATCACTATATCCCCCTGACCTGTTTCTATAGCCCTAGCATCACTATATCTTGCTGACCTGTTTCTATAGCCCTAGCATCACTATGTCCTCCTGACCTGTTTCTATAGCCCTAGTATCACTATGTCCTCCTGACCTGTTTCTATAGCCCTGGTATCACTATATCCCCCTGACCTGTTTCTATAGCCCTCGTATCACTATATCCCCCTGACCTGTTTCTATAGCCCTAGTATCACTATATCCCCCTGACCTGTTTGTGTAGCCCTAGTATCACTATGTCCTCCTGACCTGTTTCTATAGCCCTAGTATCACTATGTCCTCCTGACCTGTTTCTATACCCCTGGTATTACTATATCCCCCTGACCTGTTTCTATAGCCCTCGTATCACTATATCCCCCTGACCTGTTTCTATAGCCCTAGTATCACTATATCCCCCTGACCTGTTTGTATAGCCCTAGTATCACTATATCCTCCTGACCTGTTTCTATAGCCCTAGCATCGCTATATCTTCCTGACCGGTTTCTATAGCCCTAGCATCACTATATCCTCCTGACCTGTTTCTATAGCCCTAGCATCACTATATCCCCCTGACCTGTTTCTATAGCCCTGGTATCACTATATCCCCCTGACCTGTTTCTATAGTCCTAGCATCACTATATCCTCCTGACCTGTTTCTATAGCCCTAGCATCACTATATCTTCCTGACCTGTTTCTATAGCCCTAGCATCACTATATCTTCCTGACCTGTTTCTATAGCCCTAGCATCACTATATCCTCCTGACCTGTTTCTATAGCCCTAGCATCACTATGTCCTCCTGACCTGTTTCTATAGCCCTAGCATCACTATATCTTCCTGACCTGTTTCTATAGCCCTAGTATCACTATATCCCCCTGACCTGTTTGTATAGCCCTAGTATCACTATATCCTCCTGACCTGTTTCTATAGCCCTAGCATCGCTATATCTTCCTGACCGGTTTCTATAGCCCTAGCATCACTATATCCTCCTGACCTGTTTCTATAGCCCTAGCATCACTATATCCCCCTGACCTGTTTCTATAGCCCTAGTATCACTATATCCCCCTGACCTGTTTCTATAGCCCTAGTATCACTATATCCTCCTGACCTGTTTCTATAGCCCTAGCATCACTATATCTTCCTGACCTGTTTCTATAGCCCTAGCATCACTATATCTTCCTGGCCTGTTTCTATAGCCCTAGCATCACTATATCCTCCTGACCTGTTTCTATAGCCCTAGCATCACTATGTCCTCCTGACCTGTTTCTATAGCCCTAGCATCACTATATCTTCCTGACCTGTTTCTATAGCCCTAGTATCACTATGTCCTCCTGACCTGTTTCTCTAGCCCTAGTATCACTATGTCCTCCTGACCTGTTTCTATAGCCCTAGTATCACTATATCCCCCTGACCTGTTTCTATAGCCCTAGCATCACTATATCTTCCTGACCTGTTTCTATAGCCCTAGCATCACTATGTCCTCCTGACCTGTTTCTATAGCCCTAGTATCACTATGTCCTCCTGACCTGTTTCTCTAGCCCTAGTATCACTATGTCCTCCTGACCTGTTTCTATAGCCCTGGTATCACTATGTCCTCCTGACCTGTTTCTATAGCCCTGGTATCACTATGTCCTCCTGACCTGTTTCTATAGCCCTAGTATCACTATGTCCTCCTAACCCCAACACACATTGGATCTCTTCCCCTCCTGCCTATCCTTTACCCCGATATTATGACATCTGCGTTTCATCTACCTTTCAGTCTTTATAATAGTTGTCACAATAAGTCAGGCACAACTGATCTTGTCATGACTCTTTATGATTATGATGAGAACAGATACTGAAACATGAGCAGCCTTTTAGGTCAGTAAACTAGCTTGCTGACAAGCCCACAAGAGCATGCTTATACTGTTCACAAGCTACAAGCTGTATCTATGCATGCCTATTGTAATGCATCATGACATTATAGTGTTTAAGTAGCGAGTTATCGCCTAGATTTCTAACTTTGGAAAACTGACACATATGCTGAACATGTCCTATATTTCAACTATCATTTTCTCTTTGGTTTATTATAAGCATGAATAAAATAAAACCTCATTATGCCTAATCACTGTTTACCGAAGATAAAAACAATGTTGCTTTGGGATATTTAACCAGACATAACAATTCCAGTGTAGATGTAAGCTTTTCAAACAGTTCACCTATGTTTTGTGAGTTTACATTTTTGTGTTTAGTAACTGTCGAGCTCATTTTGGGTTCAATGGGAGGTCAAGGCAGACTGTATTACTTTTGCGTGGTCAGTTTGAGGCCGTGTCACTACAACTGTCAACACCAGCTGCAGATTGTGTTACCCATGCCGGGAGCACAGAGTTTCAAAACCCAGAGGCGCAACAACACGAGACTTCCGGGAAGGCTTGCGAAGCAGACCGAGGACACCAGGCTGGGGTTTGGGGTTTGAGAAGTCAATAAGAGAAGTGAAAAATGTATTCCTTAGTTGTTCATTTTCGCAAAATCAAATGGCACAACCTAGATTCTAGCCAATGTCTTAAGTAGTTGAACATGTTATTACTCCAACTTCGTGAAAGTGACAAACTGACACGTTTACATTTTTGTCAATAACTACGTTATAGTGAAGGAGTGCCTTTGATTTGACGGCATGCACATACGCAGTTCACGAGAGACGGCCTTTAGACCTGATGACATGTATCTGCGCTTGAGCTTAGCTAGCCAACGTCTCCATGACATCACCCACAAGCGTGATCAGGATTTCTATTGGAGAAGCAGTTTCTGCCTATCTTCATACTGTACTGCAGGGTTCCCCAACTGGCGGCCCGTGGGCCGAATCTGTCCCGCCAACAATATTATGTGGCCCCCCAAATTAATGAATATTTTTTTAATTTAAAAAAATAACATAATAATGAAAGATTATCGGACCCGAGATGCAAAAACTTCCAAATGCAATGTCCCAAGAAGGAAGTTACACTACCTAAATAATGCAAAAGTTACATTTTAACTTCATTCATGAGAGAGAATGCAGGACACAGTCAACTAATAAAGCCTGCAGCAGACCATTTTGTGGCGCTGAAACGTAAAGCTGCAACCACAGCGCAATCAATAGGAGTTGAACCTACACAAGTTGAGTAATTCATTTCATCAATAATCTTCATTTTAATTTGACTTTACAAACAACAAGAGAGCTTAAATGGAGTTTATTTCTTCTGAGCCTAGGCATATATAAAATAACAACTGACTGGGGTAGGCAAAAGGCTAAACAGCATCTTTCACAATCAAAAAATATATGGCCTAATTTTTATTTATTAGGCCTACTTACAATTGCAACATGCCAAAAATGTAGCAACCTACATAAAACAATACATTTAAAGAAAAAAATGTGATCTCTGTCTGAATGTCTGTATCGAATAGCCTGCTCTTGTAACGACAGAACAAACTGTCAGCTTGAGACCTAAATATCCCTGGATAAGCACTCACAATAATGTTAGTATTTACTAAAGACAGTCATATAGGACACTACGTTACTTACTCAATGGGAAAAGTTGCATCCCCCCTCGGACACGATGTTGTGGATGTCGCGTGAGAGGGTTGTGATTTTGATGTGCAGGCAGTCCTCCATTGACTTATGTGAAAGCCGGTTACTGTCGTGAGTCTATATTGCGTTCATAGAGGAAATGAGGACTCACAGGTGTAAGTCAATCCTAACATTGTTAGCACATAAAATGCAAGTTTCTTTATTGGCTGTATTCCTCTGAGCATGCCACCCAAAACACAAACAAGGACTCGGCACTCCTGTGCGCATCCCTGATTTGTCTCGATGTCTCAAATTCAGTCAGCTCAGTTTGAATTGCGGCCTCATCCAGCGAGGGTATCGTTTTCTTAGTAAGGGAGGAGAATTCTCCATCTGGGCAGACTGAGAGGATCACGTACAAACACAATGATATCCTTGGGCATTCTGTAGTCTTCAAATCTGGTGGAGAAATTGTCCCTCAGCTGCTTGATGAAATCTTCCATGCTGTGGCCTGTCGTTTGTTCAGTGTGCTGAAGTGCAGAAGCCTTCCAGATGTCAAGTCCAAATCGAACAACTCAAGCTTCCTAGTAAAGGCCTTACGTTTTTCCACCATGTCCACGACCGTTTTCCTTCTTCCTTGTAACTGGAAATTTAACCAATTTTAGTGACAATATGTCAGCCAAAAAAACTGTGTGTGTAGCTTGCAGTTAACAAAAATGTTTCTGCGTCTGGAATCTGGGGTGGGAAGGCCACTTTGAAAGTTCCATGCTTAGATTCATAATGACGTCTGAGATTGAATTATTTGCAAACAGCGACATTTTCATTGCAAATAAGACACACTGGCTTGGCATTGGAAAAATATGGTAAGATGAACGCATATCTCTCTGTACATTCTTCCCTGAAACTTCCCTGATTTTCATTATCCACCTTTTTTTTAAATACTTTTTGAGAGCGACATTTTCTCTTGCTATCAAGCTAATTGTGTTAAATGAATGTTGACGTAAAAAAAAGTTGTGTAGCCTACTGTAGGCTACGTAAACCTGTTTTTCCCCACCAATCAATGCACAGAGAAATAGGCAAAAATAATAATTTAATAGAGACATGGTGATTTTAAGTGTAATCAGATTGAAGTGATTATGTTATTGTCACTGAATGTATTATGTACTATTCAGATTTGTTAAACATTTTGTTACATTTGTAGTGTAGGAAAATGTATTGTGCTAATACTATATAGTAATTATGTTCTGGTCCGCCAACTATTAGCTCAGAAAACATTTGTCAGGAGGCAAAACATAGTTGACAAACTCTGCTGTACTGTCTTTGCCATGAGGCTTTCAAGCTTCAAGGTGAAGTCTCCTGCACCCACCCACCATCTTTGACTGACCTAAAAACACCTATTGTTTTTGATTCATACACAAGCATTTACATCCTAAAATAAAACTCCAAGTCAGTATACAGAGCAGACCAGTACAATGTTTTAGGTCAAAATGAAGACGAGAGACTCTCAGACATGGCCCTCCAATAACTGCCCGTCTCTGTGTGCATTGCCAAAATAGACGAATTTCCATTGCACAAGCTGGAACAGGAAATACATGAGGAACTATTACTTTGTTGATGGTCATGTGTGTCTCACGCTTTTCAACACCGTCAGTGAGGTAAAGGTGGCAGGCCAGTTCCTCTCTATTAGTGTTCGAGAGTCCCCTCGATCTAATACAAGTCAGCTAGCAGCACAGCGGCTGACATGGGTTTATACATGCTACTTGGAATTATTTGGGTGAACATTATAATAGTAATATTGGTCACATTGTCACCTTTTTTAATTGCATGCCTCCTCTTCTTCCCACAGCATTAGGTTCAGTGAAGCACAGAGATAATAGTAACTGTCACGTTCGTCGTAGTGATTTGGCTCAGCGTGATTTGAATACATTCTTCTTTTATTCTAGTCCCATACTGTTTGTTGCTAGCTAATGTGATTTCACAGAGGGTAGCTGTAAGTAATCTTCTGATGCGAAAACCCACTGTCCTGGTAACTCTCTTTCTCAGAATGTGAGGGGATATTGACAGTGGTCGATTCAAGGTCAAATTGAACTGTCAGAAAAGTGAAACCAGTGGTCTTTCTTTGATGAATTTTCAACCCTGGGGGAACCAATGGGTGAAAGGTGTGAGCAATTTCTGCTATTTGTATTATGTGTCAAAAAAATTTTTACTAAGGACTCTTTTCTGGTGAGGACTGGCATGTACGAGCCATCCATATGCAAGCACGTCCTCCTTTCAACACAATTTAATGTCAAGACAAAGATATTGAAGTTGGTTTTCCATGGAACATGTGTTAGTTAGCCGCAATGATCTTCATAAAAGCAAGAATAATTGGGTGAAAGAGAAGCCTGAGGCAACCTCCTCTCTCAATCACAGTCCATCTTTTGAGTAATAGATGGTCCATCTTCACTAAAAAAGTGCCTGTCATTGATTACCTCCCTCCTTAGGGTGTCTTTATTAACATTCTTTGGCTATTCTTGACTGTGAAGAAAAACTGCATTGCAGCAAGAGCAAGCCCCTTGTCTCTTTTTTTGCATTCCAGGCCGCTTTACGCCACTGTCATCATCATTTGGGAGAAATTAACACAACTGATGAGAAGAGTGCTACATGCCATGTTCCACCACATTCCCAATATGCCACATAGAGAGAGTGTCAAGAGGGTTTAAGAAGTGGCAATATTGTCGCAGTATTTTCAGTCCGCTTGATCCTTTCACCTCATGGAAGCTTGGTGCTTGACCCTTTCACCTCATGGAAGCTTGGTGCTTGACTCTTTCACCTCATGGAAGCTTGGTGCTTGACTCTTTCACCTCATGGAAGCTTGGTGCTTGACCCTTTCACCTCAAGCAATATTGGTGCTTGACCCTTTCACCTCATGAAAGCTTGATGCTTGACCCTTTCAACTCATGGAAGCTTGGTCATTGACCCTTTCACCTCATGGAAGCTTGGTGCTTGACCCTTTCACCTCAAGAAATCTTGGTGCTTGACCCTTTCACCTCATGAAAGCTTGGTGCTTGACCCTTTCACCTCATGAAAGCTTGATGCTTGACCCTTTCACCTCATGAAAGCTTGGTGATTGACCCTTTCACCTCATGGAAGCTTGGTCATTGACCCTTTCACCTCATGGAAGCTTGGTGCTTGACCCTTTCACCTCAAGAAATCTTGGTGCTTGACCCTTTCACCTCATGAAAGCTTGGTGCTTGACCCTTTCACCTCATGAAAGCTTGATGCTTGACCCTTTCACCTCATGGAAGCTTGGTGATTGACCCTTTCACCTCAAGAAATCTTGGTGCTTGACCCTTTCACCTCATGAAAGCTTGGTACTTGACCCTTTCACCTCATGAAAGCTTGGTGCTTGACCCTTTCACCTCATGAAAGCTTGGTGCTTGACCCTTTCAACTCATGGAAGCTTGGTGATTGACCCTTTCACCTCAAGAAAGCTTGGTGCTTGACCCTTTCACCTCGTGACTTTGCTTTTACCTCGTGTCAGTCTGACAAAATATAATCAGTGGCTTTGTTTTTTGCTTTCCAATATGAACAACTAGGTCCTGTATATGTGTTCAGATTTGACCTGCAAAGAACATGTTTACTTCAACATGTCCATGTAGGGCAACCCAGCCCCCAAAGTGTCTCGTTTTATGAACTGTATGCCAGAATTTCCTCTGTGTTGTCTTAAGAATTCAGCATTCTCTGTGTTGATCTTGCCAACCCCCATTGTCACACCTCTGAGAGTTTACATCATGTAGGTCTGATATCTGATTGGAGGTTAACTTTACAGTAGTAGTATTGGTCAACAACTCAGATTTTGAATCCAAACAACTGAGATGTTTAGAAAATATTCATTGTTCTTTCTCTTATGTTCCTGACCTGCTGTGGTGAGATACCTACACTATTTATCTCCTTCTCCCATGAGCTATGGGCCATGGCACAAGCCATGGTTTCTTTGTCTCTCTCTCTTTGTCTCTGACCATGCTTAGAATAATGCCTTGTAATGCTTGTTAATGGTTTGTAACTTAAGCTTCATGCCTTGTATGTGAATCCATTCATTTTACAAAGTAATTAAATACACTTGTATTTAGAATTCCATTCTCAGACATTTCTTCACTGCCTATTACTGTAACTCAACCATAGTCTCTTGCATATTCCTATCTTTATGGAGTCAGATAAACATTTGAGTAGGTTAATGGCTTAGTCTTATTACGAGTCGCATGTGATGTGTATATAGTATACTGTATATATACATATCAAATATTACTGCCCACTAGATGTCTAGAGTTCTACATTTCTACTATACGGTGTCATCCACCACTACTGAAGATGCAATAGCCGGTTTCTAGATCAGTGGGTAGCTTTGCTGGACACACACAATTAAATAGAACACTATCATGTATCTCTGGCTGAACCCCCATGGATATGATATACTGTAAATAACAAATTATTAGCCATCATATTGTGTAGCTGGTTCTCTGTGTACTATAGCATCGCAGTACTGTAAGTCATTTACTACTGTACAATTTAGAGCTGAAAGGTGGTCCTCAGGGGATGGTGTTGTGAAGGTTTCTGTACTGTACTTATGGGGGAACATGATGTTGCGTAGCAAACTGTGACAGCGCTGAACTGCGACAAGCGGACCTCACACTGTGTCTGTTTCCTCCATGTCGTTTCAGATCTCGTCGTCAAAGTCGCCAAGGATAAATTTGGAGCCATTCAGTCGGAGTATCAGAAGGTGAGTCTGTTTGTGTACACACTTAATGTTTATCTGTGCTTGTTCATAGATTTTTATGATTTGACTTTCTCACTAGTGTCATGCAGTTATTTATGATACGGAAATGACTTATATTTGAGATGTTGTGCGATTGGCACCACCCTATCTATTCTAAAGCAATGTGTTAATTGCTTTTGTAATCCAAGGCGAGACCTCCCTAAGTGTTAGTACGCTGGAAGAACAGTTATTGCCTCTGGCAATGTGTACGACAGCAAACCGAGGGAGAAATCAGTCGTGTTTTCGTCTAATAAACACCTTTAATTAACAACTCATTTTTTCTTTGAAGATCTAGGCTTCTCCTGAATCTTCAGAAGAAAAGTGTTTGAATGTTTCCAGACAGCATTTATTTATTGATCAGGATCAAACTGTTTTGAAGCCTCCAGTCAATTGCAGGTCAAAACATTAAAACGACATCAAAGATGGAATGTACTATACATTAGAGCCTATAGATGCTCTTTGTCTGTATGTGCAACTGTCTGAATATGCATGTGAATTTTAAGTTTGATTTTCTGCTTCATCCACATTATTTATTTGACTCTGCGTTGCCTTTGTCTTCTGCATGCCTTCTTCATCTGACTGGGCAATCCTCAGCCAGAGAACATTGTGCTGACGCTCCAGGTAAAGTTTGCACACTACCTAGCCTCCTATACCTTCATCCACCTGTATGGTCCCAGTCCTTCCCCCAACTACCCCTCACCCATCTAGCATATCTTTAGCTCACTCTGCCATCACATTTATTGAAGTGACCCAGCGGACAAAACTCATTGCAATGAGATCAGATGTTGCAATGGCAACGTGAGGTTGTACACTCATGGCAAAAGGACATTTTGTTTACATGTCTTTTTAGCAACTATTTTTAAAAATACCTCTATCTGCTTCTAATATGGTTATCTGACATCTCTTCAACCAGAAAACCAGATTTCATAACTTGACTGTCATAACTTGATTCCCATGACAAATGTTGTCCGCTGGAGTGAGGGTCCTAGAAACTACTTAAGGTAAATGGTCGTCATTGGAATTCGATTCAAAGTTCTATGACAGTCAGGATATAACCAATGGATTTATATGGGCTTTTACTGTAATGTGTTAAATGATCCAGAAGAGGCTGGTGGGAGGAGCTATAGGAGGACTGTCTCATTGTAATGGCGGGAATGGAATACATTTTCATTGATTCCATGTGTTTGATGTGTTTGGTACCATTCCAATGATTCCATTCCAGCCTTTTCAATGAGCCGGTCATCCTATAGCTCATTGCACCAGCCTCCTCTGATGTGATCATACCAGTCATACGATGACAGGCACAATTCATATCTGTGTATGAGCAATTTCCAAAAGGGTCAAATGTGTTTAGGACCAGGGATTTCCATGGCAACCATTCAGTCAGGCTGAGTCCTCTGCAGTGTGATTTTTCTCTTCTCTCCCAGACAGTCAAAACATTTCCATGCTGAGCCTCACTTGAGCACTAGCTGTGCTGCTGAGGCCAGAACCCCAGTTAAATCCCAAGACACTGATATATTCAGTATAGTCATAGTCTGTAAAGAACCTCATATATCACATTCCCATACGACTGGAGAGGTTGGGTCATACTGATTTTCATACAGTGCATTCAGAAAGTAGTCAATCCCTTTCCCCACATTTTGTTACTTTACAGCCTTATTCTAAAATTGACTGAATTATTACGAACCCATAATGACAAAGCAAAAATAGTTTTTTAGACATTTTTGGAAATGTATTAAAATTATGAGGCTCGAAAAAATTTAACTCAGGTGCATCCTATTTCCATTGATCATCCTTGAGATGTTTCTTAAACTTGATTGGAGTGCACCTGTGCCAAATTACATTTATTGGACATGATTTGGAAAGGCACACACCTGTCTATATAAGGTCCCACAGTTGACAGTGCATATTAGAGCAAAAACCAAGCCATGAGGTCGAAGGAATTGTTCGTTGAGCTCCGAGACATGATTGTGTTGAGGCACAGATCTGGGGAAGGGTACCAAAACATTTCTGCAGCGTTGAAGGTCCCCAAAAACACAGTGGCCTCTGGAAGAGGTTTGGAACCACCAAGACTCTTCCTAGAGCTGGCCGCCTGGCCAAACTGAGCAATCGGGGGAGAAGGGCCTTGGTCAGGGAGGTGACCAAGAACCCGATGGTCACTCTTACCGCGCTCCAGAGTTCCTCTGTAGAGATGGGAGAACCTTCCAGAAGGTGGCCTGATGGAAGCCACTCCTCAGTCAAAGGCACATAACAGACCTCTTGGAGTTTTCCTGAAGGCACGTGAAGTACTCTTAGCCCATGAGAAACAAGATTCTTTGGTCAGATGAAACCAAGATTGAACTCTTTGTCCTGAATGCAAAGTGTCACATCTGGAGGAAACCTGGCAGTATCCCTACGGTGAAGCATGGTGTTGGCAGCATTATGCTGTGGAGATGTTTTTCAGCGGCAGGGACTGGGAGACTAGTCAGGCTTGAGGGAAAGATGAACAGAGCAAAGTACAGAGAGATCCTTGATGAAAACCTGCTCCAGAGCACTCAGGACCTCAGACTGGGGCGAAGGTTCACCTTCCAACAGGTCAACGACCCTAAGCACACAGCCAAGACAATGCAGGAGTGGCTTTGGGAGAAGTCTCTGAATGTCCTTTAGTGGCCCAGCCAGAGCCCAGACTTGAACCCGATCGAACATCTCTGGAGAGACCTGAAAATAGTAGTGCAGCATCGCTCCCCATCCAACCTGACAGGGCTTGAGAGGATCTGCAGAGAAGAATAGGAGAAACTCCCCAAATACAAGTTTGCCAAACTTGTAGCGTGATACCCAAGAAGACTTGAGGCTGTAATAGCTGCCAAAGGTGCTTCAACAAAGTTCTGAGTAAAGGGTCTGAATACTTATGTAAATGTGATATTAAAGTGTTTGTAAACTGTTTGTCATTATGGGCTATTGTGTGTTGATTGAGGGGGGGGGGGGGGGGGGGACAGTTTAATTCATTTTAGAATAAGGTCACTCTTGCCAGGCTGGGCAGAGATGCAGAGTTGTTTTTAAACATTTTCTATAGGTAGGCCTAAAGGTGTCACGATCGCGTTGACATGAACGAGAGGACCAAGGCGCAACATGATTTGAATACATCTTCTTTAATAGAACGACGAAGATGATCACCAAACACTTATACAACACTAACAAAAACAACAAACGATCGTGAAACTTCAAACGTAAGTGCACACACAGACTACTTACATCGACATAGACATATACAATGACCCACAAACAGCTAAAGCCTATGGCAGCCTTAAATATGGCTCCCAATTAGAGACAACCGAAATCAACTGTCTCTAATTGAGAACCCATTCCGGCCACCATAGACTTCCCTAGACAACTACACCCAACATAGACACAGCTAGACACATACACTCAACACAAAACCATAAACTACAACCAACACCCCCTCTACCATATAATACCCCAAAATACACACATACCCCAGGTCACACCCTGACCTAACTAAAATAATAAATAAAACAAATAATACTAAGGCCCGGGCGTGACAAAAGGTTTTTAGGCAAAATAACCCATTCAAAACAGAAACGTTCTTGAACGTGGGAATATGCCAGGCCTTTTGGGCCAAAACTAATGATGGCCTCTTGTATAGATAATAAAACAAAAATGAACGAAATGTTACAAAATCCGATTTGTTTTGTATAAATACTTTGCTACAATGACACACTTAGTTTTCTACCCACCTCGTTCCTTACTTTTATCAAATCAAATTTTATTTGTCACATACACATGGTTAGCAGATGTTAATGAGAGTGTAGCGAAATGCTTGTGCTTCTAGTACCGACAATGCAGTAATAACCAACAAGTAATCTAACCTAACAATTCCACAACTACTACCTTATACACACAAGTGTAAAGGGATAAAGAATATGTACATAAAGATATATGAATGAGTGATGGTACAGAACGGCATAGGCAAGATGCAGTAGATGGTATAGAGTACAGTATATACATATGAGATGAGTAATGTAGGGTTTGTAAACATAAAGTGGCATAGTTTAAAGTGGCTAGTGATACATGTATTACATAAAGATGGCAAGATGCAGTAGATGATATAGAGTACAGTATATACATATACATATGAGATGAGTAATGTAGGGTATGTAAACATTATATTAAGTGGCATTGTTTAAAGTGGCTAGTGGTACATTTTTACATAATTTCCATCAATTCCCATTATTAAAGTGGCTGGAGTTGAGTCAGTATGTTGGCACTAAATACTAGTGTTGGCTGTTTAACAGTCTGATGGCCTTGAGATAGAAGCTGTTTTTCAGTCTCTCGGTCCCTGCTTTGATGCACCTGTACTGACCTCGCCTTCTGGATGATAGCGGGGTGAACAGGCAGTGGCTTGGGTGGTTGTTGTCCTTGATGATCTTTATGGCCTTCCTGTGACATCGGGTGGTGTAGGTGTCCTGGAGGGCAGGTAGTTTGCC
Source organism: Salvelinus fontinalis (assembly GCF_029448725.1). Lineage (NCBI taxonomy): Eukaryota > Metazoa > Chordata > Actinopteri > Salmoniformes > Salmonidae > Salvelinus > Salvelinus fontinalis. Next base: position 60,739,480 of record NC_074670.1, on the reverse strand, counting down.
CCCGGTGATGCGTTGTGCAGACCTCACTACCCTCTGGAGAGCCTTACGGTTGTGGGTGGAGCAGTTGCCGTACCAGGCGGTGATACAGCCCGACAGGATGCTCTCGATTGTGCATCTGTAGAAGTTAGTGAGTGCTTTTGGTGACAAGCCGAATTTCTTCAGCCTCCTGAGGTTGAAGAGGCGCTGCTGCGCCTTCTTCACAACGCTGTCTGTGTGGGTGGACCAATTCAGTTTGTCCGTGATGTGTACACCAAGGATCTTAAAACTTTCCACCTTCTCCACTACTGACCCGTTGATGTGGATAGGGGGGTGCTCCCTCTGCTGTTTCCTGAAGTCCACAATCATCTCCTTTGTTTTGTTGACGTTGAGTGTGAGGTTATTTTCCTGACACCACACTCCGAGGGCCCTCACCTCCTCCCTGTAGCCCATCTCGTCGTTGTTGGTAATCAAGCCTACCACTGTAGTGTCATCCGCAAACTTGATGATTGAGTTGGAGGCGTACATGGCCACGCAGTCGTGGGTGAACAGGGAGTACAGGAGAGGGCTCAGAACGCACCCTTGTGGGGCCCCAGTGTTGAGGATCAGCGGGGTGGAGATGTTGTTACCTACCCTCACCACCTGGGGGCGGCCCGTCAGGAAGTCCCGGACCCAGTTGCACAGGGCGGGGTCGAGACCCAGGGTCTCGAGCTTGATGACGAGTTTGGAGGGTACTATGGTGTTAAATGCTGAGCTGTAGTCGATGAACAGCATTCTCACATAGGTATTCCTCTTGTCCAGATAGGTTAGTGCAGTGTGGCTGCGATTGCGTCGCCTGTGGACCTATTGGGTCGGTAAGCAAATTGGAGTGGGTCTAGGGTGTCAGGTAGGGTGGAGGTGATATGGTCATTGACTAGTCTCTCAAAGCACTTCATGATGACGGAAGTGAGTGCTACGGGGCAGTAGTCGTTTAGCTCAGTTACCTTAGCTTTCTTTCTTTTAGCATGTGCACGTAGTAAGTACACAATCATGCTTTCGGGATAAGTCTCTTTTCAGATTCCACAATGATTCTTTAGATGTGGACACTACATCGACACACTCCCACTCTTGCTCTTGGTCCACATCTTTGTAAGTCACCTTGATTTGGCACCTGTGTGTTCTATCAGTTTCTTTATGGAAATATTTTGTGAACTCCATGACAGTAGCTAAAGCAAGGGGCTATAGTAGCACACAAGTAGACTACAAATGCATGCTGGACTGGGCATGCCCTGACCTCGTGAAGTGAGTGCTACTGGAGTGAAATAGGAGCGGGCAAGCGCAGTCTTTAGAGGGATTGTTTTAACCATGTAAAGGGTTTATATGCCTTGTGATAAGGATTAGACAGAGATGACAGTTTGCTGCTACCAATACCATCCCATCATACAACCTCTCGCAATCTGACAATTATTCTGGAAAGAAAAGTCACCTTTTCTCTCCTTGTTATGCACTGAGAGAATGGCTGTGTGTGTGTGTTTTCACTCCTAATTGGACAAATGCCAGTAGAAAGTGAGTAGCGGACGGCCCACCTGGAAACTTAACCTTGAGAATTAATCCGATCACGTAGCATTGAGGTACACAAAGTGCCCTTGCAAGTTGCCACCCAGTTCAAACAGCTGTGGGAAGCATTTGATGAAAAATCTATTTAACAGCGATTGTGGTGGATGTGCAGAACCCTTAACAAAGACAAACAGAACCGTGTAAAGGCAAAAGAAAAGGCCAAGCCGTCAAAGAACTGGTCAGACATGAATGGATGCTTTGTTCATTATAGTAAAAGTCACACATTCCCTCCGACTCTGAGATTTACCACCTCTGACAATGTGGAGAGAAAGAAGCCAGGGCGAGGGGGCTTTAGCTAAGACAGGATTTCTCTTCATCCATAGCCTCCAGGAACTACCTGACTGACACCCAGTGAGCCTTACTCAGCCAAGAGTAGCTTTAGAAGTTGGATTAACTAAGCAGCCAGAGATTTAGAAACTTTGCCCAAAGTTATCATAACGAGCAGAAGAGAAAAGGAGAAGAGGTGGAAAAAAAGTTCAGAATAGATTTGAGTCTGAGTTTTTTACATTTTTGATTTAACTTTTATTTAACCAGGAAGGGCTCTTTGAGATTTGAAATCTATTTTTCAAGAGAGTCCTGGAGAGTGCTAAATAGCAAAGCAGCAGGTCTCCAGTGCAGGAGGGTCACTGGGTTAAGAAGATTAAGATTACTGTAAATCAGTAGTGGCAGCCATGAGAGGAGTCATTCAGACGTTTTGATAGCTGCCCCTTTCACCCTTTTCATATTATGAAGCAGTATAATGTCATTGTGACAAGTTACATACAGAGCGGGAATTACTAATTCCTATAAAAATGTCAAAAATTTTAACACCCTCGCTTAGTTCAGTTGAGATAGGAGGAGATAAGTGGGACAGGGACCTTATATAATAAGGGGAGGTGGGAGACAGTGTTCATGATAACTGACATGATAACTTGAGTGCTCTCCAGTTTGGTCCATTGAATGCTCTAACGTTAGGTCCATTGAGTACTCTAAAGTTTTGTCCATTGGGTTCTCTCCAGTTTGGTCCATTGAGTGCTCTAACGTTAGGTCCATTGAGTGCTCTCAAGTTTGGTCCATTGAGTTCTCTAAAGTTCAGCCTATTGAGTGCTCTAAAGTTTGGCCCATGTACTTAATCCTCTATGGTCATGACCTCTACTCCATCTCACCTAGCTACCCCCACTGTAGCTTACACTGTTAGAAAAAAAGGGGCTATCTGGAACCTAAAACAGTTCATTGGCAGTCCCCATAGGAGATCCCTTTGAATAACTATTTCTGGGTTCATGTAGAACCGTTTCTGCAGAGGGTTCTACATGGAACCCAAAATGGTTCTACCTGGGAACCAAAAAGGGTTCTCCTATGGGGACAGCCGAAGAACCCTTTTGTAAACAGTAAGGCTGGCTGTCGCCACTGTGGTCCGACACATAACGAAAAATACATTACAGACAAAAAAACGTACTTTACAATTTACAAAAGGGTTCTTCGGCTGTCCCCATAGGAGAACCCTTTTTGGTTCCCAGGTAGAATCATTTTGGGTTCCATGTAGAACCCTCTGCAGAAACGGTTCTACATGAACCCAGAAATAGTTATTCAAAGGGATCTCCTATGGGGACTGCCGGCTAATGGGGACCCTAACAAATCAAACCAAAACCCTTTTTTCTAAGAGTGTAGCTAACTGAAGTAGCATTGCTATTTCTGAAGCAACATTAGAAGCACTAATTCTTTCTTTGCCCTTCACTAGAATTAGTCTCATATTCGTTAAACTAATTGCACCTATTGAACTAAACATTTGTCTTATTTTTTTGTTGTTGATTACATGCATGTCCTTTGTGTTGATGTTCCCACATTTAAAGCAATTGTTGATGCAAAATGTCATGCAATGTATGTTTCTATTGATTTGACATTGTTAATGGCAGGGATAATCAACTATATATACTACCGTTCAAAAGTTTGGGGGTCACTTAGAAATGTCCTTGTTTTTGAAAGAAAAGCAATTTTTTTGTCCCTTTAAAATAACATCGAATTGATCAGAAATACAGTGTAGACATTGTTAATGTTGTAAATGACTATTGTTGCTGGAAACGGCAGATTTTTTATGGAATATCTAAATAGGCGTACAGAGGCCCATTATCAGCAACCACCTGTGTTCCAATGGCACGTTGTGTTAGCTAATCAAAGTTTATATTTTTAAAAGGCTAATTGATCATTAGAAAACCCTTTTGCAATTATGTTAGCACAGCTGAAAACTGTTGTTCTGTTTAAAGAAGCATCTGGAGCATCAGCATTTGTGGGTTCAATTACAGACTCAAAATGGCCAGAAACAAATATATTTTTTCTGAAACTCGTCAGTCTATTCTTGTTCTGAGAAATGAAGGCTATTCCATGTGAGAAATTGCCAAGAAACTGAAGATCTTGTACAACGCTGTCTACTACTCTCTTCACAGAACAGCGCAAACTGGCTCTAACCTGAATAGAAAGAGGAGTGGGAGGCCCCGGTGCACAAGTGAGCAAGAGGACAAGTACATTAGAGTGTCTAGTTTGAGAGCAGACGCCTCACAAGTCCTCAACTGGCAGCTTCATTAAATAGTACCCGCAAAACACCAGTCTCAACGTCAACAGTGAAGAGGCGACTCTAGGCAGAGTTCCTCTGTCCAGTGTCTGTGTTCTTTTGCCCATCTTAATCTTTCTTTTTATTGGCCAGTCTGAGATATGTTTTTTCCTTTGCTGCTCTGCCTAGAAGGCCAGCATCCCGGAGTCGCCTCTTCACTGTTGACATTGGGACTGGTGTTTTGCGGGTACTTTTAAAATGATAAACTTGTATTAGCTAACACAACGTGCCATTGGAACACAGGAGTGATGGTTGCTGATAATGGGCCCCTGTACGCCTATGTAGATATTTCATATAAAATCATCCGTTTCCAGCTACAATAGTCATTTACAACATTAACAATGTCTACACTGTATTTCTGATCTATTTTATTTTAATGGACAAAAAAATGTGCTTTTCTTTCAAAAACAAGGAAACAGTGAGCGGAACTTTTGAACGGTAGTATAGATTCAAACAATTTTTTTCTGGAGCTGAATGTCGGGGGGCCAGAACATAATTACAAATCATTTGTATACTGCAATTGACCACAAGATTCCCAAACAGATATAATATTTGACTAAAACATAATAATTTCGAACCTTGCTTTCATTTGTATACACGTGTCTCTATAATGCTTGAGAATACTTGGGAAGAGATTTCCAAAATGAAAATCACTTGGAGCTGATTTCCTGGTGTTTTTACAGTCTTTTATGTCCAACAATGAAAATGTTTTTGTTTTATTTTGCTCAGAAAACTTGCGGGTGAAACAAAACCACCCTTTGGCCGTCAGTTGGGAAAACCTGGTTTTTGGTGTTATTCCTGTTATCGTTTGCATTTTTGCAGCATAGTATGCAAATAGTATAAAAATCACACTGATTCAGAAATGACATGCCTACTGGCTTAAAGTGTCACACATTTGGCATTGATTTTGAGGATAAAATCTCCACAGCCATCAATGTTTATTTATCCCATGTGTAACTCTGTGTTATTTGTGTCGCACTGCTTTGCTCTATCTTGGCCAGGTCGCAGTTGTAAATGAGAACTTGTTCTCAACTGGCCCACCTGGTTATTAAATAAAGGTGAAAAAAAAATTGGGACAAATTGCAAAAGCTGTCAAACATGGCCATGGAGTAGCCTACTATGTACTGTATGAAATTACATTTAAGGAAAGTGTCAATGCCAACTGTGGGCTCTCATCATCATTCTGGAATCATCTACTCTTCCCTCTCTACTTGTCCCCCTCTGCTCACTCCCTCTCTCTTCTTCACCCTCTCCCTCCTCCCATCTACTCCTCCTCTTCTCTCCAGGCCATCTACTATGAGACAGGCTTCATGGTGTGTGCCGTGCTCGGCCTGCTCTTCATTGTCCTACTGCCCCTGGTTGGCCTCTTCTTCTGCCTGTGTCGCTGCTGTGAAAACTGCGGCGGCGAGATGCACCAGCGCCAGCGCAAGAACGCTGACTGCCAGCGGGGCCTGCTCACCACACTGCTTTTCGCCACCTCGCTCATCATCACGTGAGTCCACATCCGTTAATATCTTACTTTCATGTATCACCGAGTACGTTTACATGCACACTAGTAATTCGAAATTAAACTGATAATGGAAGTAGGCCGGGTATTGCAATAGTCATGTAAACACCTTACTCCTTACTTATTTTTTATTTTAATCAGCGTAAGGTCATAATCGAAGTAAGCATACGCCGTTTAAAACACATGGTTTTCTGAGCAATCTTTCTACATGTAAACAGCTTAATCAGAGTTTCAGCTGTGTATTTGATCTGTGCATCTACCCTCACCAGCAGCACAAGCCTCCATCTTTAGCGCGAGTGAAGTGAGTTTGGAAAGTATGTATCTTAGAAATTGTTTTCACATACAAATTGTATATGTCCGAACTCAGAATCAAATAGGCTCCCCAAAAATAACATGTGGTAGAAAGTTTATTTTGAATTGCGATTTTCTGCATGTATCTGTGTCCAATCATCAGGTAGCCTGGTTTCAGATGTGTCCATGTAAACAAGATTATTAGGGAAATTGTTATTTTTGCAAAGCATGTAAACATTTAATTTGAGCTATTATATTAATCTGATTATTCACAATAATCCTATTAATGTGTGCATGTAACCATACTCACTGGTGAAAGTCAACTAAATCTGCGGAAGTGTTCACTTAGTTCTGGTCCCCTTCTGCCTAAAAGCATTGGACCTAAATGGTTTTCAATTGAAAATGTTGTTCAAACAGGCCTTGGATATCATTTTAGGGTGTCTTTGTGCTCCGTCCGGATTATAATCTAGGGAAAACACTGGGTAAATATGAAGGCTACACTAGAAGGTTTGAGCCCGCCTTGGCTACCTCCGTCCTCCTACTATAAATGTAACACAATACAACCACACATTAACCACAGCTTATATCAAGAGACCCTCCTGGAAATCTTCTTCAAAAGGCCAACTACTACGTTTTTTATGATCAGTTATAAACAAGGTGGAATGGACATTTTACATAGACACAGTGCCTTCAGAAAGTATTCACACACCTTTACTTTTTTCCACAGTTTGTTGTGGTACAGTCTGAATTAAAATGTATTAAATTTCGATTTTGTGTCATCGGCCTACACACAATACGCCATAATTTTGAAGTGGAATTCTGAATTTAGACATTTTTGTAAATGAATTATAACTGAAAGACTGTAATGTCTTGAGTCAATAAGTATTTAACACCTTTGTTATTGGAAAGTCTAAATAAGTTCAGGATTAAAAATGTGCTTAATAAGTCATAGAAAGTTGAATGGACTCACTCTGTGTGCAATAATAGTGCTTAATATCCCTTTGTCCATGGTGAAGTTATTAACTACACTTCGGATGAGAAGGAAGCCTGTACAGAAAAAAAAATATTACAAAACATGCATCCGGTTTGCCAAAAGGCACTAAAGTAAAACTGCCAAAAATGTGTCTAAGAAATTAACTTTATGTCCTGAATACAAAGCATTATGTTGTGGCAAATCCAACACAACACATCACTGAGTACCACTCTTCACATTTTCAAGCATGGTGGTGGCTGCATCATGTTATGGGTATGCTTGTCATCGGCAAGGACTAGGGAGTTTTTTAGGATATAGAGCTAAGCACAGGCAAAATCCTAGAGGGAAATCTGGTTTAGTCTGCTTTCCAAAAGACACTGGGAGACAAATTCACCTTTCAGCAGGACAATAACCTAAAGCACAAGGCTGCACTGGCGTTGCTTACCAAGACGACATTGAATGTTCCTGAGTGGCCTAGTTACGATTTTTACTTAAATCGGCTTGAAAAGCTATGGCAAGACTTGAAATTGGCTGTCCAGCAATGATCATCAACCAACTTGACAGAGCATGAAGAATTGTAAAAATAATAATGTGCAGATATTGTACAATCCAGGGCCCAGGTTCACAAAACACTTCTTACGCAAAAACGTAACAAGCTTCTTAAGAAAAAAAAGAAGAATCTAATTTCATCTTAACTTTTTGCTTAAGGAGAAACTGTTCAAAAAAAAATAATTCAAAAATGTTCAATAACCTTTTTGAGGAATAGCAACTTTGCTTAACTTTCTTCTTAAGTCTATAGTTAAGGGAAAAATGGTAGTTAAGAATACATTTATTCTTAAGAAGGTTTTGTGAATCTGGGCCCAGGTTTGCAAAGCTTTTAAAGACTTACCCAGAAAGACTCACAGCTGTAATAGCTGCCAAAGTTGATTCTAACATGTGTTGACTCAAGGGTGTGGATATAATTCTGTATTTCATTTTCAATACATTTGGAAAAAATTCTAAAAACATGTTTTCACTTTGTCGTTATGGGGTATTGTGTGTAGTTGGGTGAGATATATTTAATACATTTTGAATTCAGGCTGTAACACAACAAAATGGGGAATAAGTCAAGGGGTATTAATACTTTACATAATATGCGTTTTTATAATGTCTCTATTCAAGAGTCTTTTGACTCAATTAATGCTGTTCCTGCTTCAGTGTTCTCCCTCAGCATCTTTTCCCGAACACAGTACATCTACTTACTTGCATCACTTTAGATATCCAGTGGTGATTGTGAGAAACAAATGGTCAAATGTACTTACAGCACATTATTGGCTAGGCAGCAGAAATAGCCATATACAGACGCAATATAGACAGTATCTGTGGCTTGCCTTTGGCTCTACGGTGGAGGAGAGAGGATTCACCAAGCTTCTGTTCTTTGTTTGATGTTCCTGTCTTTACGGCTTTATTGCAGAGAGAGTGCTGCATTATTACAAATTCCAGAGGGGAATCCTAGCTCCACGGAGACAAGTGTCTGAGAGAGAGAAACCACCCAGAGCTCTTATTAAATCTCCCCGGCCACCAGGCGAAGACACCACAACGATTCTAATGAAGCAATTACACTGGGCACAGGGATGAGGAGACCACCTCTCGAGCTGAGGGACAGGGAGTGTGTTACCCATAGGGCACATGCGTGCGTACAGCGCATACACATAGTACTCACTCACACACACACAAACACACACACACACACACACACACACACACAGGGTATTACCAAAAGAGCGCAATCGCTGACAGCTATGGGGCGAGGATGAGACGTTTTACAGCGAGGACAAGGCGTGCAGGCACATTATTAGAGAGGGAGAGAGAGTGTGAGACATAAAATTGACATGGGTGGTGTATTACACTATTTCCAAGAACTGTTTGATTGAATGTGAAAGTGTATTTTTAAGGTGTAGGCCTATAAAGCTTTCTGGTATGGATTATAGGTTAGTATGCCAAAGATGTCTACGAAACTTAGGTGTAGCATCACATTGTGGTTTGTAAGGTACACTATATATACAAACCTATGTGGACACCCCTTCAAATTAGTAGATAAGGGATATTTCAGCCACACCCGTTGCTGACAGGTGTATAAAATCGAGCACACAGCCATGCAATCTCCATAGATAAACATTGGCAGTAGAATGGCCTTACTGAAGAGCTCAGTGACTTTCAACATAGCACCGTCATAGGATACAACCTTTCCAACAAGTTAGTTTGTAAAATGTCTGCCCTGATAGAGCTGCCCCAGTCAACTGTAAGTGCTGTTATTGTGAAATGGAAACGTCTAGGAGCAACAACGGCTCAGCCGCGAAGTGGTAGCCCACAGAAGCTCACGGAACGGGACCGCCGAGTGTAGCGCGTAAAAATGTGTCTGTCCTCGGTTGCAATACTCACTACCGAGTTCCAAACTGCCTCTGGAAGCAACGTCAGCTACTGTTATTTTAGTCGGGAGCTTCATTAAATGGGTTTCCATGGCCGAGCAGCCGCCTACAAGCCTAAGATCACCATGTGCAATGCCAAGTGTCGGCTGGAGTGGTGTAAACCTCGCCGCCATTGGACTCTGGAGAAGTAGAAACACATTTTCTGGAGTGATGAGTCACGCTTCACCATCGGGCAGTCGTGCGAACTAAACTTTGGTGGAGGAAGACTAATGGTCTGGGGCTGTTTTTCATGGTTTGGGCTAGGCCCCTTAGTTCCAGTGAAGGGAGACCTTACAGCATACAATAACATTCTAGACGATTATGTGCTTCCAACTTTGTGGCAAATGTTTGGGGAAGGCACTTTCCTGTTTCAGCATGACAAATGACAATGCCCCCGTGAACAAAGCGAGGTCCATACAGAATTGGTTTGTCGAGATTAGTGTGGAAGAACTTGACTGGCCTGCACAGAGCCCTAACCTCAACCCCATCAAACACCATTGGGATGAATTGAAACGCCGACTGCGAGCCAGTCCTAATCACCCAACATCAGTGCCTGACCTCACTAATGATCTTGTGGCTGAATAGAACCAAGTTCCTGCAGCAATGTTCCAACATCTAGCGGAAAGCCTTCCCAGTAGAGTGGAATCTGTTATAGCAGTAAAGGTGGGACCAACTCCATTTGAATACCCATGATTTTTGGTCATGTAGTGTATGTTTTAGGTACAATGCTCCTATTTGCCTTTAGTTGTGTCACTATTATGAGGTTCGACTGGTTCAGATTGTCACGTTCATTGTCTTCAAACTCCCTGTCATAGAGGAGCCAAGGCGCAGCGTGAATGTAATTCCACATTTCTTTTAATCGTAGTGAAACCTTCACAAAAAGAACAGGTTAACAGAAACAAACGTGACGCAACCGTGTCGCACACAAACACACACAGAAAATAAACAATTACTCACAACATAGGTGGGAAAAAGGGCTGCCTAAGTATGATTCCTAATCAGAGACAACGATAGACAGCTGCCTCTGGTTGGGAACCACACTCTGCCAAAAGCAAAGAAATAGAAAACATAGAATGCCCACCCAAATCACACCCTGACCTAACCAAATAGAGAAATAAAACGTCTCTCTAAGGTCAGGGCGTGACACAGATATAAAAGATTTGAGGGGACAGTGAGCTCAATGTTTCGTCTAAAGCCACACATCTGACCAGACAGACAGACATTTGAGGGAAAGATGCTAGAGGATGAAGAGGATAGGAAAGCTTGTTCTCTGTATATTGTCCTCTGTGTATTATCCTCTCTGTACTGTCCTCGGTGTATTATCATCTATGTATTATCATCTGTGTATTATCCTTATGTACTGTCTGTGTACTGTCCTATCCATTTCATATTTATCTCATGTTTGAAATAGAGCAGCACTGTCAAGCCTTCACCATACATTCTTAATAACTTTGTAAATGTTTGAATTATCTCGTTTCCAATATTAGTTCCAGCCGTCACAACTTTCTAATGAGTTCTGTTATGTCATTGGAAGTCATGCCACATGACAGTTCATAGGCTACTGTGCAGAACACAGCAGCAAGCCTTTTGCCTTACATTTTAAATGAATCTATTGTTCAGAATGCAACACATGTAGATTACAGATTAAAGTTAGGACTACAAAAGAAAAGTATCACTACAAACTATGGTTTTAGTAACCTTTCAGTGTAAAGATGATTATCCGTACTGCAGTAAAAGATATACCCTGTCTCATAATGGACTAATGATGCGATCCACTAATCTATTAATAGACAGTTTCCCCCGTACTATGGGAACAATAGAATAGTCCCAAAAGTGCAGCCTCTAGTATTTGATCATGTATTTGACCCAAGTATCCATCTCTCCCTGTCTAGAAGTATTAACATAGACTGATGTTATCTGATTAGTACAGTATGGGGTGCCTCGTTCTACCTTGTGTGTGCTGATGATTAATCATTGACGAAGTGACCCAATTAATATGTGGAAACAACTTCTCATCACTGCCCTGCTTTCTCCAGGTGCACAGAACACTATCACTGTGGTGTCACACGCCATGGTGAGCTGAACACACAGACGCAGGCAGACAGACAGACACGCACACTCACACATAGATGCGCGCAAGCACACACATATTGTAATCATTATGTGCGCCCATTCACATATTTGATAGAGTTTCACTTATGAAATATAACATATGGATCGTTCACATGATATGTACAGAGAACACTATGGCTGTGACACACACTACCTCTCCCTGCTTTTTTGTCAGATGGTTATATTCCTCCACAGCCACCTCTCTCAGCCAACATGGAGATTCTACTACACCGCACCTCGGCAACAGAGCTCCCCAGAAGCCGTTGCCAAGGCACTAAACTCCTGCCGTTAGGGCTTGTTGTCATGGGGGAGTGATATGAAAGAGTGGCACCACTGTACTGTAGCGCTAAGAGCCAAGCACCTACTTTAACAAGATACAAACAGACGGACAGACAGTACAGACAGGCAAGCAGGCACACAGACAGACAAGACCGACAGGGGAGACAGACGGACAGACAGACAGGGGAGGGCCCAACTTACATCTTAGCGCAGATTGTCATTAAAGCCCAAGCTAATAAGGCTAGGGGTTGAACAGTACCACTGAATGTTCCAAACGGTAACACCCTGGTCACATAAAGGGCTGAACAGGACCACTGTATGTGTTGGAATACAGATGTGTTACCACTGGACTGGAACAAAAGCCTGTACTCACCCAGTAGCTCTCCAGGACAGGAGTTTGAGAGGCTCATTCTAGCCTTATCCCAATCATGAACTAAACTGAGATCAGACAAATATTGAAGCACAGAATATCAGGCTTATCTTGAACTGCAACCGCTTAAGAGTTGGCTGTGACCCACCATTTTTTGGGACACTGCTCTACAGACCTGAAATTAACCTGGGAAAGTGCTCAGACTATTGAAACAACATTTACACAATGAGACCGTTGTATGGAGTGGAGATGTCCCTGAATTAATTTAACAAAATAAGAACCATATTCAAAGTAACTTCAGATCCAGTTAAGCCTTAAAATAAACATCGGACCTAATATTTACATCTTAGCGCAAATTGTCTTCAAAACCCAAGCTAATAATATCAGGGCCCAAAATGATAAGGCCCAGACAGGTCATCACAGGAGACTGAGGAGAGATATTATTACTGCTATTAAATGATAGTGTATTATGGTGTGATAATGATTATTATAACATCACTAGCTTTTGAACTATTGAACTTTCACACAACTTTCACATCAGCTGTCAGAGCAGCTTACCGATCATTGCACCTGTACATAGCCCATCTGTAAATAGCCCACCCAACTACCTCATCCCCATATTGTTATTTCCTTTTTGCTCCTTTGCACCCCAGTATCTCTACTTGCACATTCATCTTCTGCACATCTATCACTCCAGTGTTTAATTGCTAAATTGTAATTATTTTGCCACTATGGCCTATTTATTGCCTTACCTCCCTAATCTTACTACATTTGCACACACTGTATATAGACTTTTCTATTGTGTTATTGACTGTACGTTTGTTTATCCCATGTGTAACTCTGTGTTGTTTGTGTCGCACTGCTTTGCTCTATCTTGGCCAGGTCGCAGTTGTACATGAGAACTTGTTCTCAACTGGCCTACCTGGTTAAATAAAGGTGAAATAAAAAAATAATGAGGCAGTCATGTCCTGACAAGTTATTCTGGTTTTAAAAGCAGTGTTGCTTAATGTTCCCTTGTTTACACTCTAAAGTTGAGGGAATGGAGAAAAATGTATGAACATTATGGATGATAGAGATATTGTAATGTTATTAAGAAAATACAGATATGATTTGTTTCCTGTGTTTTGCACTCAAGACTGTGACAGTAGCTCTTGGTGGGTGGGTAGTTGGACTTGTGGTCTTGAAATAGCAGCATTTGTATAGTAGATAAAGACGTTTGAGAAACAGACGCCTCACAAGTCCTCAACTGGCAGCTTCATTAAATAGTACCCACTAAACACCAGTCTCAACATCAACAGTGAAGAGGTGACCACAGGATGCTGGCCTTCTAGGCCGAGTTCCTCTGTCCAGTGTCTGTGTTCTTTTGCCCATCTTAATCTTTTCTTTTTATTGGTCAGTCTGAGATATAGATTTTTATTTGCAACTCTGCCTAGAAGGCCAGCATCCCGGAGTCGCCTCTTCACTGTTGACGTTGAGACTGGTGTTTTGCAGGTACTATTTAATGAAGCTGCCAGTTGAGGACTTGTGAAGCATCTGTTTCGCAAACTAGACACTCTAATGTACTTGTCCTCTTGCTCACTTGTGCACCTGGGCCTCCCACTCTTCCTTCTATTCTGGTTAGAAACAGTTTGCGCTGTTCGGTGAAGGGAGTAGTACACAGCATTGTACGAGATCTTCAGTTTCTTATCAATTTCTCGCATGGAATAGCCATAATTTCTCAGAACAAGAAATAGACTGACAAGTTTCAGAAGAAAGGTCTTTGTTTCTGGCCATTTTGAGCCTGTAATCGAACCCACAAATGCTGATGCTCCAGATACTCAACTAGTCTAAAGAAGGCCAGTTGTATTGCTTCTTTAATCAGAATAACAGTTTTCAGCTGTGCTAACATAATTGCAAAAGGGTTTTCTATTGATCAATTAGCCTTTAAAATGATAAACTTGGATTAGCTAACACAACCTGCCATTGGAAGACAGGAGTGATGGTTGCTGATAATGGGCACCGTTTTGATGTTATTTTAATGGACACATTTTTTTTGCTTTTCTTTCAAAAACAAGGACATTTCTAAGTTATCCCAAACGTTTGAATGGTACTGTATGTGGCAAGAATTTCCTAACGTGAATGTATTAGGCCTGCATGTTTGCCTGTATATGTGGTTGCATGCGGCTATACTGGGCTCTGGCTGGCCCAGTGAATGACCATCGACCACAGTGACACCAGTCCTCCGCTTGACTAGGAGGGACTTCTCACTGGAGAGAGAGAACCTGTGTGTGTGTGTGTGTGTGTGTGTGTGTGTGTGTGTGTGTGTGTGTGTGTGTGTGTGTGTGTGTGTGTGTGTGTGTGTGTGTGTGTGTGTGTGTGTGTGTGTGTGTGTGTGTGTGTGTGTGTGTGTGTGTGTGTGTGTGTGCTTTCTCTTATGAAAAGAGACATTTCACACTAAATGCACCGTACACTATCTGGTTGTCAGCACACTGCATGTTTCAGAACAGTGCACTAGTTATTACATTACAATCCACCAATCCATCCCTACGGTAGCGACATGCAGTGATTTCTGATCTAATTTACAGTGCTATTGGAATCACAGTAATATAGTTATGTCTTGGGCATTGTAAGTTAGATAGCTAACGTATTCTTTATGTTTTATATTGCAGTCTTAAAGAGACAGTGTGTATTTGTGGCTTTTCTATAAACACAATTCCCAACTCTTTCATGCACACAGAGCATCTGCTCCATTGAAATAGAATCTTGGATTCTAACATGTGGTGTCAGTAGTGTTAACCCTATTGTAACATGTGGTGTCTGTAGTGTTCACCCCATTGTCCTATGTGGTGTCAGTAGTGTTCACCCCATTGTAACATGCGGTGTCAGTAGTGTTAACGCCATTGTAACGTGGTGTCATTAGTGTTGACGCCATTGTAAAGATGTGGTGTCGGCAGTGTTAACCCCATTATACCATGCGGTGTCAGTAGTGTTAATCTCGTTGTAACATGTGGTGTAGGTAGAGTTTTTTTTTTAAACAACAACACAGAGTTACACATAAACAAACGTACGGTCAATAACACAATAGAAAAATCTATGTACAGTGTGTGCAAATGTAGAAGAGTAGGGAGGTAAGGCAATAAATAGGCCATGGAGGCGAAATAATTACAATTTAGCATTAACACTGGAGTGATAGATGTGCAACCCCAATTTAACATGTGCTGTTGGTAGTGTTAAGTAACACCAATGTAACATGTAGTGTTAACCCTATTATACCATGTGGTATCAGTAGTGTTAACCTTATTGTAACGTGTGGTGTCAGTTGTGTTAAGTAGCCTCATTGTAACATGTGGTATTCGTAGTTTTAACCCTATTGTAACATGTGGTGTCGGCAGTGTTAACACCATTGTTTCAAGAAGTCTTTACTTTACTTTTGCTTGTGTGTTGTCCATTAGACTTACCGATAGAGAAGACGCATGACCAAGCTAAGCTAGCAGCTGCTATTGTATGTCTGCACAAAATTAGCTTTGTTAAGCTGGGGATAATAACCTAATAAGGACTAAGTAAAATAGTCTGGTCTCCCCATGTCCACACTAAAGCCCCTTTTCACTATGATAGTAAGACAGTATTAGAGAACCATAGGTGCTTATGACAAGTCTGGTAAGTAATGCATTATGATGGTACCAATATGCAATAGTGGATTTGTAATTAGGACAGGATTTGATACAACTCTTATACAACCTTGAGCAACCAACCACCAAGGATACTTGGTATGGAGTCATGGATGCTAGCATTGGTGTCAGTCTTGCAGTCTAAGACTATATATCAAGGCCTGACACGCCCATTGTCTTCCATTATACAGTATGACTACCCAGGGTCCTTGTAGGGTAAGGAATGTGATGCTTCCTGTAGGTGCACTGCACACACACACACACACCTATGTTACTGTGTACTTTACTTTGTGTTAGGTGCTCTGAACTGACAATGTGTCCTTACATGACACGACACTAGGGGGCTAAATTGCATGTTGCAGTGTGAAAGCTTTTTAGCTACCATAACACTGAATTATGTATTCACTAGCTGATTAATTCTTTATTGGAGATGTTGCTGAGCTGCGCTCAGGTTTTGTGTGACCTTTTGTTATTTTTGAAAAAGGAATTCCAGAGTAATGTGCTCAAAAGTAAAGAATAAATGTTTTGTAAATGAATATAGTTGAAAGAATTCAGGGGTAGGCAACTAGATACAGCTACGGGCCGATTTATATCGGAACGGATGTTCGGGTGTACACTACAAATTGACCACAGCTAAGCCCAAAAAGAGAATGTATTTTAAAATAACCATCATTTCACACCTTGATTACATTGAGACATGATCACATATCTCTTTTTTTCATTTGTGGACATACTTGGGAACAGATTTCCGGAATTAACACATTTTAAACTGAATTCCTGGTGATCAAAATAGTTTTTTTGTTTGTTGATAAAAACATTGAGGGGCCCAAAAAAGTCACTTGCAGGACTGTTATAGTCCGCGGGCCGCCTGTAGCCCGGCCCCTGATATCATTTGTAGTGTGTGTGAGTGCTTGTTGCCTTTATATATAGTTGTCTGTAGTGATAATAGTGACATACTGTGCCATTCACGATGTAATTTTATTAATCTCCATTAATCATAAAACCTCTTGCCTAGTAGATAGTTTACTAGCTCATGAAGTATAGCACCACTTTATACAGGTCCCTCATACAGTAAAGTGTATTTTAATGAAAACAAAATGGATAATGCTATTAAAGGTTAAATCATTTTGAAAGATGATAGCCGTCACTTCCTTTCCTTAGCCTAAGTGCTCAGCCCAGCTCTGTGGTATGTAGGGCAGGCTGTGTGTGTCTCTAGACCAGTAGTATCCATTCATATTAGAGGTCGACCGATTATGATTTTTCAACGCCGATACAGATACCGATTATTGGAGGACCAAAAAAGCTGATACCGATTAATCGGCCGATTTATTTTTTATTTGTAATAATGACAATTACAACAATACTGAATGAACACTTATTTTAACTTAATATAATACATCAATAAAATCAATTTAGCCTCAAATAAATAATGAAACATGTTCAATTTGGTTTAAATAATGCAAAAACAAAGTGTTGGAGAAGAAAGTAAAAGTGCAATATGTAAGAAAGCTAACGTTTGTGTTCCTTGCTCAGAACATGAGAACATATGAAAGCTGTTGGTTCCTTTTAACACGAGTCTTCAATATTCCCAGGTAAGAAGTTTTAGGTTGTAGTTATTATAGGAATTATAGGACTATTTCCCTCTATACAATTTGTATTTCATTAACCTTTGACTATTGGATGTTCTTATAGGCACTTTAGTATTGCCAGTGTAACAGTATAGCTTCCGTCCCTCTCCTCGCTCCTCCCTCGGCTCGAACCAGGAACACAACGACAACAGCCACCCTCGAAGCAGCTTTACCAATGCAGAGCAAGGGAAATAACCACAGGCTCAGAGCGAGTGACGTTTGAAACGCTATTAGCTTGCGCTAAATAGCCAGCCATTTCACATCGGTTACACCAGCCTCATCTCGGGAGTTGATAGGCTTGAAGTCATAAACAGCGCAATGCTTGTCGCACAACGAAGAGCTGCTGGCAAAACGCGCGAAAATGCTGTTTGAATGAATGTTTACGTGCCTGCCGCTCAGTCAGATACTTAGATACTTGTATGCTCAGTCAGATTATATGCAACGCAGGACACGCTAGATAATATCTAGTAATATCATCAACCATGTGTAGTTAACTAGTGATTATGATTGATTGATTGTTTTTATAAGATAAGTTTAATGCTAGCTAGCAACATACCTTGGCTTACTGCATTCACGTAACAGGCAGTCTCCTTGTGGAGTGCAACGAGAGAGAGGCAGGTCGTTATTGCGTTGGACTAGTTAACTGTAAGGTTGCAAGATTGGATCCCCCGAGCTGACAAGGTGAAAATTCTGCCCCTGAACGACGCAGTTAACCCACCGTTCCTAGGCCGTCATTGAAAATAAGAGTGTTCTTAACTGACTTGCCTAGTTAAATAAAGATTAAATAGGTACCGAGATGAGATCCTCAGACCCCTTGTGAGACCATATGCTGACACATGCACATTTGTGGCCTGCTGGAGGTCATTTTGCAGGGCGCTGGCAGTGCACCTCCTTGCACAAAGGCGGAGGTAGCGGTCCTGCTGCTGGGTTGTTGCCCTCCTACGGCCTCCTCCACGTCTCCTGATGTACTGGCCTGTCTCCTGGTAGCGCCTGCATGCTCTGGACACTACGCTGACAGACACAGCAAACCTTTTTGCCACAGTTCGCATTGATGTGCCATCCTGGATGAACTGCACTACCTGAGCCACTTGTGTGGGTTGTAGACTCCGTCTCATGCTACCACTAGATTGAGAGCACCGCCAGCATTCAAAAGTGACCAAAACATCAGCCAGGAAGCATAGGAACTGAGAAGTGGTCTGTGGTCACCACCTGCAGAATCACTCCTGTTTTGGGGGGTGTCTTGCTAATTGCCTATAATTTCCACCTTTTGTCTATTCCATTTGCACAACAGCACGTGAAATTTATTGTCAATCAGTGTTGCTTCCTAAGTGGACAGTTTGATTTCACAGAAGTGTGATTCACTTGGAGTTACATTGTGTTGTTTAAGTGTTCCCTTTATTTTTTTGAGCAGTGTATTTTAAATAGGCAAAATCGGTGTCCAAAAATACCGATTTCCGATTGTTATGAAAACTTGAAATTGGCCCTAATTAATCGTCCATTCCGATTAACCAGTCGACCTCTAATTCATATTACACATCATTTTAGACCAAACACTCATGGCATTGTTCAGTATTCACACAAAGCATGGGGCTACACTGTTTTGCTGTTTGTTTGACCCTTTCGACTAAAGGTCATATCAGTACATGTGACATTGAAGAAGAAGAATACTTTATTGGCTATTTATTATACATGTGATCCGGCTTCAAAATACCAAACATCACATCATCAACAAAACCAAGACCTATTGATTTCAATCTAACTTGTATTGCGTTACACAGCTGTTATTTTATGGCCTATTATTAGTGGGTACTCTAACCTCTGAGCACAATATGAAAAGGCTACATCTTATTCCGTGGTGCATCTTATTCCGTGCTACATCTTACTCCGTGCTGCATCTTATTCCGTGCTGCATCTTACTCCGTGGTGCATCTTACTCCGTGCTACATCTTACTCCGTGGTGCATCTTACTCCGTGGTGCATCTTACTCCGTGCTGCATCTTACTCCGTGCTGCATCTTACTCCGTGGTGCATCTTACTCCGTGGTGCATCTTACTCCGTGCTGCATCTTACTCCGTGCTACTTCTTACTCCGTGCTGCATCTTATTCCACGCTACGTCTTACTCCGTGCTGCATCTTACTCCGTGCTACATCTTACTCCGTGCTACATCTTACTCTGTGCTACATCTTGTAGACCAGTTTGTGAGACTATGGGTCAGTTCCTGTTAAGAAGTCCTACATGTAGAGTAACAATGGCCAACCCTCCTCCCGGAGAACTATCTGGGCATGCAGGCTTTTGCTCCAGCCTTGCTTTAATACACCTGATTCAGTTGATCAGCTATTCGTCAGTATCTTGTTTGGCTCAATTAGCTGGAGCATAGGGCTTCATATCCTGAGTGTTGCCCACCCCTGTCATTCACAGAGAATAGGGAATGGGGTCTCTAGAGACTGGAGAGAGATAAAGAGAGGACTGAGAAAGCACTGTCCTGTCCTAGCACAACACAGCTGAATACAGGCCATTGTTAGGCCAAGCAAAGCCATGGAGCCACTAGACCGTGTAATGCTACACTGCTCAGAGTACTGGCCTATATTAATTTCTATAGGCTAATAGGTAGCGCTACACTGTTTGTTTTCACAGTTATCATAACTTGTTTCCTGTGGTCATATTTTCATCTCATTGACTTTGTTGCTCTTGTAGGCATTTATTTCACACAGCATATTTTGTCAAGTTGCTGTATAGCTAATTATCTCAAGATGAGTTTCCGTTTTTCTCATTCCGACTGAAATATTTGTTTTGTTGACTCGTTGAATGGGGTAGCACACTGTAGTCTATTGTCAGTTTCCCTGCTCTGGTGAGAGCTACAGTTTCAGATTATAATCTAGGCACTAGATCAGGGTCCATTCTCTTCCACACTCACTCACAATGAGTTGGGAATACACTTGCTGCCATCTTCAAAGCCCCTTTGTTCATCGGTAGAGATTCCGCTGACCTTGCTGGACAACGCTGACAGAGAGCTGGAGAGAGAAAGAGTTAGAGAGTTAGAATGAATTGGGGAGACAGATGGAAAGAGAGAGAAAATAACGTGAGAGGGGAAATTAGAGTGAGAGAATGAGGGATGGATCGAGAGAGAGTTGCACAAGAGGCTTTTGTCATCTGGTAGCCATTTTGATTCTCCGTTGATCCGCATGCCTCCATGCCTACTGCCTTGCCCTAGTACAGTAGCATAATGTCCATACAACCTACATGTTAGCCAATAGTCACTTGGACGTACTGCCAAATTCTATAACATTTCTTTGGAGGCGGCTTATGGTAGAGAAATGAACAATCAATTCTCTGTCAACAGCTCTGGTGGACATCCCTGCAGTCAGCATGCCAGTTGCGCGCACCCTCAAAACTTGAGACATCTGTGGAATTGTGTTTTGTGACAAAACTGGCCTTTTTTGTGCATATGGAAAATGTGTGAGATATTTTTGTTCAGTGTACAATGTTCACACACACACACAAAACACTCACACACAAACACACTGTACAGTACACACCTATGAGTGACTCAAAATATCCATTCTAATTGCTCTCAATGTCCTAACACAGACATGAAGCTCACACTCCAAATTTTACAATATGCACTGATTCTTCTTAATAGATCAAAAATTCAAGACCCATAGGAAAACAGACTCACATAGAAATGTGTCAGAATGTCTGTTTATTTAACTGTTTGCTATTTATTAGAAAACATTTACAATTTATACAGATGAGATACAGTACAATATTGTTTGTGTAATGCACTTTGACCAGGCGTCCGCAATGGCACCCTATGCTCTACTCTGCACTAGTCTATATAGGGAATAGAATCCCTTTTGGAAGAAAGAAAAAAAAAATGTTAACATTTTGCCCAAAAGCACATAGGTTGTGTAGTCCAACCTGCATAGAGAGAGACTTCCATTATCTTTTCTCAAGTCCTTTACTTATTAGCCCCCCTCTCACTACAGTACCTAGCAACTCTGACCATTTTAGAAACTAGTGTTAGTATTCATCAACTCTGACCATTTTAGAAACTAGTGTTAGTATTCAGCAACTCTGACCATTTTAGAAACTAGTGTTAGTATTCAGCAACTCTGACCATTTTAGAAACTAGTGTTAGTATTCAGCAACTCTGACCATTTTAGAAACTAGTGTTAGTATTCAGCAACTCTGACCATTTTAGAAACTAGTGTTAGTATTCAGCAACTCTGACCATTTTAGAAACTAGTGTTAGTATTCAGCAACTCTGACCATTTTAGAAACTAGTGTTAGTATTCATCAACTCTGACCATTTTAGAAACTAGTGTTAGTATTCAGCAACTCTGACCATTTTAGAAACTAGTGTTAGTATTCATCAACTCTGACCATTTTAGAAACTAGTGTTAGTATTCAGCAACTCTGACCATTTTAGAAACTAGTGTTAGTATTCAGCAACTCTGACCATTTTAGAAACTAGTGTTAGTATTCAGCAACTCTGACCATTTTAGAAACTAGTGTTAGTATTCATCAACTCTGACCATTTTAGAAACTAGTGTTAGTATTCAGCAACTCTGACCATTTTAGAAACTAGTGTTAGTATTCAGCAACTCTGACCATTTTAGAAACTAGTGTTAGTATTCAGCAACTGACCATTTTAGAAACTAGTGTTAGTATTCAGCAACTCTGACCATTTTAGAAACTAGTGTTAGTATTCAGCAACTCTGACCATTTTAGAAACTAGTGTTAGTATTCAGCAACTCTGACCATTTTAGAAACTAGTGTTAGTATTCATCAACTCTGACCATTTTAGAAACTAGTGTAGTATTAGTATTCAGGAGGAATAGAATGAGTCATTGAAATTAAGACTTAATACATGGACAGATTCCACTTGATGTTCCTAGAGCTAACTAACACTAGAACAACACACAGAGCCACTGTACAGACTGTTTGAATTACAGAAGTGACTTATTTAAATGTGTAAGTTATTAATAATATGCAGTAATGTGTTTTGCATGTTTACTGCCTGAACGGTTACAGACAATGGGCTACATGAGAGAGTGTAAAGGCATAGATCTCAAATCATTTCACTTGTGATATACAAGTTGTGAGCCACAGCATATCACATTCAACCATTTCAGTCGTCATTTTTCATATTTTGTTAGTTAACTTTACCAGAGAAAGGGGGAACATAAGCAGGTTCTGTTGGTCAGTTAGACTGTATTCAGTTGAAGGCCCTATACGCTATTCCTATGATGCTTGTGGAACAGATAAGGGTTTTGCTGTAAGCACTTGTACTGCCACCTGCTGGCATTCATGTTATTGCTGTGATCATACAAGGCTTCCATTAAAGGGGAACTGCACCTACTGATTTGGCCTCATTTTTTGGCTTGCTCCTCAAGAAACGCTGGCAGCCATGACAGAAGTCAAACGTGAGTTGGCTTGGGGGTGTGGTTTGTTGTGGGTGTTTCTTGGGTGTGTCCTTGCCACCACCAAGACACACCCATCTGCCAGAACCTTGCCTGCAGCGGTTTCCCCCCACTCAATCACAACTAGCAAACCTCCTGCAGGTTGAGTTCAATAAATAAAGGCAGATGTTTGGTGAGATGCCGGAGGAAGCTTTGAATTGGTCAGTAGCCTGCAGAGTAATATGAAAAGAATGCAATTGCTGAATTTATGTAGATATTCTAAACTAAGCATTTTGATATATTTCAAATGTAGTAACAGGTCCATGTACTTTTTTTTACATAACCTTTTACATAATACCATAGAAGCAGTGTTCTGCTAATATAACAATGTTCACATTCCATTGTCATTCCCAGCTGATACAGATACTGTGCCTATCTGCATTTTGTCTGGTCGTAATGGGGCTACATTGGCAAACATGTCAGAGTGGTCATACCTTCCTGTGTGGTGTCCCGTATACAACAGGAGATCCCTGATCCTGCAGCAGAATAGACAGGGTTTCTCCCTCCACATATTGACTGATACCATTCAATTCAATAATTTAAAAAGACAATACAAGTAAAAGTTGTGTCTAGTAAAATATTAATGCTGAGTGCCAGGTCTCCCTCCATTTAGAGACATCAGTATCAAGCCCGTCTGTCAGTCTGGACTTCATCACATCATCTTGCAAGTCTCTATGTGCTTATGCCATACATATTTCTGTGAACACATACACACACAGTCACTGTTCTATTACCAATTGCAGTTAGGATAGATAATATCTGACACACAAACAGAATTTGAACAGGTCAGAACAGGTAAAACCAATCATGGACTCCCCATCAAACGACGAGGTCTTGAGTGGAATGCCACACATTGGGTCGTTTCGTCCATTCAGCATAAAACTACATTTACAGTCATTGGCTGGCTAAATGGATTAGTTCAAAGTAACAACTACAACTGATTAGTTGTGGTATTTGTAAACTGATTAGAGGTCTGTGTAGTATTCTCAACTGACAGAAGATGTGAATGAAAGCTTGACATGAATTCTCTTTCAATAAAATCATAAGGATGTGTTTACACAGGCAGCCCAATTCTGATATTTTGCCCAATTATTGGCAAAAGAGCTGATCGGATTTTTCCAAAGACCAATTAGTGGAAAAATATCAGAATTGGTCTGCCTCAAGCATTTCACTACACCCGCAATAACATCTGTTAAATATGTGTATGTGACCAATAAAATTAGATTTGTATAAATGTAGCCATAAAGCTTAAAATATCTGGATTAGAATATTTAAAACGCTCTTAGCTTAGTGTGTGCTAGCCTATATCACTTTTAATGTTCTGTGTGGTTGTGTTTGTTGTCTGTCTGCAGGGCTGGAGTACTGTGTGCGTATGCAGCTAACCAGAACCTGAGCTCCCAGCTGGAAGGCATGAAAAGACTGGTTAGCAGCAACCTGAACGACTTGCAGACCTTTGCCAATGAGACGCCAACGGTACAGCCTTTTTACGGTAGCTTCAATGACAGTTAACTGTAGGTGTGCACACAAGGCTAAGTAGAGAATGTAAGAGATGGATAGATTAAACGTCCTCGTGTGTGCGTGCGTGTGTGCGTGCGTGCGTGAGAGAGATAGAGAGAGGCTGACAGAGTAACACAATCTCTGACTAAAAAAAGAGTCCTGCGTTTCAGTAACTTTATTTTGCTCTTCTTTTCACAGCAAATTGATTACCTAATAGCACAATACGCCACTGCCAAGTACGCAGTCATTTCTGACCTCGATAGTAAGTAGTGTGCCTGAGGCCACATCTCCATATTGTCTCTGTTCAGTCTATTGTCTGTTGCAGAAAACTATGAATCTATGGCCATATCAGGTCCCCTAGATACATAACAGAGTTGGAGTCAATTTCAGTTAAATTCAGTCAATTCAGGAAGTCAACTGAAATTCTAATTTTTCTCTATTGCTTTTCTATGAGAGAAATTGGAATTGGAATTTGAACGTCTGTTTACTTCCTGAATTAACTTAATTGAAATGTAATTGACCCCAACCCTGATACATAATAATGCAATGTCCCCATCCTCAGATGTGGGTCCTCTGCTTGGAGGGAATATTCATGTGGAATTGGGCACAGAGGTGCGTCCTGCACTGGACGGGGTGCTCCGTATGGCTGGAGGTAAGTCCAGTCCTTACGATGTCATTTCCTCTTTCAGGCAGATGCTGTAATTGTTTTTACTCTCTACCACACTGACAATACTGTCCTCAAATTGGACACAAGTTATAAGGATCTTTTAAGAATATACTGTATATAGTACAGTAGCATTGTAATTCTTACAGAAATATCTTGTTAATTAGCTCATAACAAGGTGTACTTTAATGGCTGAAGTAGACATCCTTCTCTTTCCTTTTTACTTGTTGTCATAAAGTCAAAGTTCAGAGGGCCATTAAAGGTAACAGTAAATTAACCTTGACCGGTGACCCCTTGACCTTGAGACTTCACCCTCGTGTCACTCTTGTGATTGGTCCCCTTGTGGTTCTCCTGGCTCTTGAGCCAATTGTATGTAGCCTGGTCCAAGATTTGTTTGTGCCATTGGTGTGACAATGACTATAGGAGATGGCAAGACAGCAAAAACAGTTCTGGGACCAGGCTAAATTGCTAAACATCCCTGTGTGTGTACAATACACTACCTGCCTCTATTTGGAACTGTCCAAACCTACCTTGTGTGCCATCTTAATTATGAATCGATATGGATATATTAAGTATATGGCCTCCCAAGTTCCAACCTTGCTCCAACAGTGGATTGAACCTGCAACTATTGTTCACCTGTTCAATTCTAAAAGCTTCCCTCATGTGAATATGTGTGTGTTATTTTGTGTGTTATCAATGCCAGGGTATGGATGTGCATGTGTGTGTATTTGGTTTGTGTGTGCGTGCTTGTGTGTGCATACATTGAGTGTTTTTATGAATCTACCGTGTGCATACATGTGTGTGTTATTTTGTGTGTTATCAATGCCAGGGTATGGATGTGCATGTGTGTGTATTTGGTTTGTGTGTGCGTGCTTGTGTGTGCATACATTGAGTGTTTTTATGAATCTACCGTGTGCATACATGTGTGTTTCTTTACTATGTGCACTCTCACACACACTGTAAATGTATGTAGTTCTGTCCTTGAGATGTTCTTGTCTATTAATGTTCTGTATTATGTCATGTTTCATGTTCTGTGTGGACCCCAGGAAGAGTAGTTGCTGCTTTCACAACAGCTAATGGGGATCCTAATAAAATACCAAATACTCACCACCTGTCCATCCTACCCCGTCCCCATCCCCATCCCCAGCCATGCGGGAGACCAAGGAGGCCCTGGAGAACGTGAGTGTGTCTCTGGAGGTTCTCCAGGAGGCGACAGGGAAGCTCCACTTCAACCTGAGCCTGGCGCGCTCTAGCCTGAACAGAACCCTCAATGATCCGGGCTGCAGCGACGAGGACTCGGATGCCACCACCGCCCAGCTCTGCCGCTCCATCCACAGCTCCCTGGCACAGCTCCACGTCAGCGCCAACTTCATCCGGGTATGCTGTCACACTTCATTAAAGATGATAATAATAGTCATACTGTAATAATTTGATTTATATAGCACAATATAAGTATATGTTGTATGTGATGTGTTGCAGTTACCTGATGTGAACAATCAGCTGGAAAGTGTGAATCAGGTGCTGAAAACGGACCTCAGCAATATCATTCAAAAGGTGAGTCTAGAAATGTTGCATAAACTTTAGGTACTGTATAAGTTGTGAGGTTTTCTTTGATATTTGTGATACTGTATCATCAATGTTGCCTTTGTATTTCCTTCTCCAAACAGGGCTTCTCCTCATTCAATGACACTCCAGGCATGGTGAGTGACCAGATGAGGAACGTAGTCGAGGGTGAGTGGCATCTCTTTAACCTCATTTAATGCTCCCCAAAAGGTTTCAAAATACACTAAATGAAGGGTTATATCATTTTGAGTGTTCAACTTTGCATTGCCAAGTCAGTCATGTTCAATATGGTATGAATACTCATTGACGGTAATGTCTTATACGCCCAAATAAGATCAATAGCCATATTACAATTATCTACCTACACCTGAACTGTTGTACCCCAATACCCCAAAATATAACGTTGTATTACTCCATTATTTCACTAATGCCCCTGAATATATCCACTCTCTCCCTCCCAGGAGCCCGGGGCATGTTGGACGTCATCAGCACCAACATCAGCAGCTTCTCCAAGGTGTTCCCTGTACACAGCTCTCTGGCCAACTTCACCAACTTCATCAGTCACACACAGTCCAAGATAGAAGACTCTTACCCTGAGATCGATCAGATAGACTTCTACAGGTACAATCAGGAACTGGGGCCCTATTCCCTATATAGTGTACTACTTTTGACCAGGGCCCATGATGTGCTCAGGGTTTAGAATAAATAAATGTCTTCACCTGCCTGGTCTGTGGTAGATTTATGTAAAGAGAGTACAATCTGTTGTTACTGAATATCATCTGGAGTTATTTCATCAGCACAGGTCACTGTGACATAATGTAATAATGAATAAAGAGTATATTCAGTCAGTAAGCCTTTAGGTGTACCCTGGACCTGACCCTGCATACATGGCCCCCTGTATTGCCCTCCAGCTGTGATTATTACACAGTACATTTGATTGAGCCCTGAGACAGACCTGTTGTAGTCTCCATTATTATGGCATTTTAGCCTAATGTAGTGATTGGTTGTTACTTGTTATGGCATCTTATCCTAACGTAGTGATTGGTTGTTACTTGTTATGGCATCTTATCCTAATGTAGTGGTTGGTTGTTACTTGTTATGGCATCTTATCCTAACGTAGTGGTTGGTTGTTACTTGTTATGGTGTAATGGTGTACTGACTCCAATGTTCCTCTACAGGTGGATTTGCTGTACTGGCCTCTGCTGCATGGTGGTTCTCATCCTGGCCTTCAACTTCCTGGCCATACTGTGTGGCACCATGGGATATGACAAGCACGCCTCCCCCACCACACGGGGCTGTGTCTCCAACACCGGCGGCACCCTTCTCATGGCGTAAGTATTTCTGGCCAGCTGGCCGGCTGTCTCTCTGGCTGGCTGGCTGGCTGGCTGGCTGGGTGGGTATCTGTTTGTCTGGTTGTCTCTCTGTCTGTCTATATATCTACTCTGTCTGTCTGTCTGTCTGTCTGTCTGTCTGTCTACACTTTCTGCAGTATATAGAGCACTAAGAGTGTGAGTGTGTAGATAGATAGATTGAATGCTCTATCTATGTGTGTCTCCACAGCGGTGTGGGTTTCATATCTATGTGTGTCTCCACAGCGGTGTGGGTTTCATATCTATGTGTGTCTCCACAGCGGTGTGGGTTTCATATCTATGTGTGTCTCCACAGCGGTGTGGGTTTCATATCTATGTGTGTCTCCACAGCGGTGTGGGTTTCATATCTATGTGTGTCTCCACAGCGATGTGGGTTTCATATCTATGTGTGTCTCCACAGCGGTGTGGGTTTCATATCTATGTGTCTCCACAGCGGTGTGGGTTTCATATCTATGTGTGTCTCCACAGCGGTGTGGGTTTCATATCTATGTGTGTCTCCACAGCGGTGTGGGTCTCATATCTATGTGTGTCTCCACAGCGGTGTGGGTTTCATATCTATGTGTGTCTCCACAGCGGTGTGGGTTTCATATCTATGTGTGTCTCCACAGCGGTGTGGGTTTCATATCTATGTGTGTCTCCACAGCGGTGTGGGTTTCATATCTATGTGTGTCTCCACAGCGGTGTGGGTTTCAGCTTCCTCTTTTCTTGGATACTGATGGGAGTGGTGACCGCCACCTTCCTGGTCGGAGGCAACGTGGAGAAGCTGGTCTGTGAACCCTTCCACACCAAGGAGCTCTTCAAGGCAAGTTATGATGTGATAACTCTTAAGGTGACAATGTTTAGGTAGTGTATGTGGTCCTTCTCTATAATCATGGTCTAGAACTATATGATGGTCTTACTGTATAATCATGGTCTAGAACTGTATGATGGTCTTACTGTATAATCATGGTCTTACTGTACAATCATGGTCTAGAACTATATGATGGTCTTACTGTATAATCATGGTCTAGCACTGTATGATGGTCTTACTGTATAATCATGGTCTTACTGTATGATGGTCTTACTGTAAAATCATGGTCTAGAACTATATGATGGTCTTACTGTATAATCATGGTGTAGCACTGTATGATGGTCTTACTGTATAATAATGGTCTTACTGTATGATGGTCTTACTGTATAATCATGGTCTTACTGTATGATGGTCTTACTGTACAATCATGATCTAGAACAATATGATGGTCTTACTGTATAATCATGGTCTAGAACTGTATGATGGTCTTACTGTATAATCATGGTCTTAATGTATGATGGTCTTACTGTACAATCATGGTCTAGAACTATATGATGGTCTTACTGTATAATCATGGTCTAGAACTGTATGATGGTCTTACTGTATAATCATGGTCTTACTGTATGATGGTCTTACTGTACAATCATGGTCTAGAACTATATGATGGTCTTACTGTATAATCATGGTCTAGCACTGTATGATGGTCTTACTGTATAATCGTGGTCTAGAACTGTATGATGGTCTTACTGTATGATGGTCTTACTGTATAATCATGGTCTAGAACTATATGATGGTCTTACTGTATAATCATGGTTGAGAACTGTATGATGGTCTTACTGTATAATCATGGCCTAGAACTGTATGATGGTCTTACTGTACAATCATGGTCTAGAACTATATGATGGTCTTTCTGTATAATCATAGCACTGTATGATGGTCTTACTGTATAATCATGGTCTTACTGTATGATGGTCTTACTGTACAATCATGGTCTAGAACTATATGATGGTCTTACTGTATAATCATGGTCTAGCACTGTATGATGGTCTTACTGTATAATCATGGTCTTACTGTATGATGGTCTTACTGTACAATCATGGTCTAGAACTATATGATGGTCTTACTGTATAATCATGGTCTAGCACTGTATGATGGTCTTACTGTATAATCGTGGTCTAGAACTGTATGATGGTCTTACTGTATGATGGTCTTACTGTATAATCATGGTCTAGAACTATATGATGGTCTTACTGTATAATCATGGTCGAGAACTGTATGATGGTCTTACTGTATAATCATGGTCTAGAACTATATGATGGTCTTACTGTATAATCATGGTCTAGAACTATATGATGGTCTTACTGTATAATCATGGTCTAGCACTGTATGATGGTCTTACTGTATGATGGTCTTACTGTACAATCATGGTCTAGAACTATATGATGGTCTTACTGTATAATCATGGTCTAGCACTGTATGATGGTCTTACTGTATAATCATGGTCTTACTGTATGATGGTCTTACTGTATGATGGTCTTACTGTACAATCATGGTCTATAACTATATGATGGTCTTACTGTATAATCATGGTCTAGAACTGTATGATGGTCTTACTGTATAATCATGGTCTTACTGTATGATGGTCTTACTGTATGATGGTCTTACTGTACAATCATGGTCTATAACTATATGATGGTCTTACTGTATAATCATGGTCTAGAACTGTATGATGGTCTTACTGTATAATCATGGTCTTACTGTATGATGGTCTTACTGTACAATCATGGTCTAGAACTATATGATGGTCTTACTGTATAATCATGGTCTAGAACTGTATGATGGTCTTACTGTATAATCATGGTCTAGAACTGTATGATGGTCTTACTGTATAATCATGGTCTAGAACTGTATGATGGTCTTACTGTATAATAATGGTCTTACTGTATGATGGTCTTACTGTACAATCATGGTCTAGAACTATATGATGGTCTTACTGTATAATCATGGTCTAGCACTGTATGATGGTCTTACTGTATAATCGTGGTCTAGAACTGTATCATGGTCTTACTGTATGATGGTCTTACTGTATAATCATGGTCTAGAACTATATGATGGTCTTACTGTATAATCATGGTCGAGAACTGTATGATGGTCTTACTGTATAATCGGGGTCTAGAAACTGTATGATGGTCTTACTGTATGATGGTCTTACTGTATAATCATGGTCTAGCACTGTATGATGGTCTTACTGTATAATCATGGTCTTACTGTATGATGGTCTTACTGTACAATCATGGTCTAGAACTATATGATGGTCTTACTGTATAATCATGGTCTAGCACTGTATGATGGTCTTACTGTATAATCATGGTCTTACTGTATGATGGTCTTACTGTATGATGGTCTTACTGTACAATCATGGTCTATAACTATATGATGGTCTTACTGTATAATCATGGTCTAGAACTGTATGATGGTCTTACTGTATAATCATGGTCTTACTGTATGATGGTCTTACTGTACAATCATGGTCTATAACTATATGATGGTCTTACTGTATAATCATGGTCTAGAACTGTATGATGGTCTTACTGTATAATCATGGTCTTACTGTATGATGGTCTTACTGTACAATCATGGTCTAGAACTATATGATGGTCTTACTGTATAATCATGGTCTAGAACTGTATGATGGTCTTACTGTATAATCATGGTCTAGAACTGTATGATGGTCTTACTGTATAATCATGGTCTTACTGTATGATGGTCTTACTGTACAATCATGGTCTAGAACTATATGATGGTCTTACTGTATAATCATGGTCTAGCACTGTATGATGGTCTTACTGTATAATCGTGGTCTAGAACTGTATCATGGTCTTACTGTATGATGGTCTTACTGTATAATCATGGTCTAGAACTATATGATGGTCTTACTGTATAATCATGGTCGAGAACTGTATGATGGTCTTACTGTATAATCGTGGTCTAGAACTGTATCATGGTCTTACTGTATGATGGTATTACTGTATAATCATGGTCTAGAACTATATGATGGTCTTACTGTATAATCATGGTCGAGAACTGTATGATGGTCTTACTGTATAATCGTGGTCTAGAACTGTATGATGGTCTTACTGTATGATGGTCTTACTGTATAATCGTGGTCTAGAACTGTATGATGGTCTTACTGTATAATCGTGGTCTAGAACTGTATAATGGTCTTACTGGTCATTTGTGTCCAAGGTTTTGGACACTCCTCACCTGGTGAACCCTGAGTGGAGGAACTTCATCCCAGGGTATATGTACAACGACTCAGAACTGGATCTGACAGTCGAGAATTTCTACAGGTAATACTGTGCTGGATGTATGGATGTAGCACTTACTACTGGGGATTAATTTCTGTGTTTTTTAATGATGGCCTATGTTTTACATAGACTTGCTCGTCTATATATATATAAACTCTTCAAAAAAAGAAACGTCCTCTCACTGTCAACTGCGTTTATTTTCAGCAAACTTAACATGTGTAAATATTTGTATGAACATAACAAGATTCAACAACTGAGACATAAACTGAACAAGTTCCACAGACATGTGACTAACAGAAATTGAATAATGTGTCCCTGAACAAGGGGGGGGGGGTCAAAATCAAAAGTATCAGTCAGTATCTGGTGTGGCCACCAGCTGCATTAAGTACTGCAGTGCATCTCCTCCTCATGGACTGCACCAAATTTGCCAGTTCTTGCTGTGAAATGTTACTCCACTCTTCCACCAAGGCACCTGCAAGTTCCTGGACATTTCTGGGGGGAATGGCCCTAACCCTCACCCTCCGATCCAACAGGTCCCAGACGTGCTCAATGGGATTGAGATCCGGGCTCTTCGCTGGCCATGGCAGAACACTGACATTCCTGTCTTGCAGGAAATCAAGCAAAGAACGAGCAGTATGGCTGGTGGCATTGTCATGCTGGAGGGATTGTGGACAGTCTGAGCACTGATGGAGGGATTGTGGTTCCTGGTGTAACTCGGGCAGTTGTTGTTGCCATCCTGTACCTGTCCCGCAGGTGTGATGTTCGGATATACCGATCCTGTGCATGTGTTGTTACACGTGGTCTGCCACTGCGAGGACGATCAGCTGTCCATCCTGTCTCCCTGTAGCGCTGTCTTAGGCGTCTCACAGTACGGACATTGCAATGTATTGCCCTGGCCACATCTGCAGTCCTCATGCCTCCTTGCAGCATGCCTAAGGCACGTTCACGCAGATGAGCAGGGACCCTGGGCATCTTTCTTTCTGTGTTTTTCGGAGTCAGTAGAAAGGCCTCTTTTTTTGTCCTAAGTTTTCATAACTGTGACCTTAATTGCCTACCGTCTGTAAGCTGTTAGTGTCCGTTGCACAGGTGCATGTTCATTAATTGTTTATGGTTCGTTGAACAAGCATGGCAAACAGTGTTTTAACCCTTTACAATGAATATCTGTGAAGTTATTTGAATTTTTATGAATTATCTTTGAAAGACAGGGTCGTGAAAAAGGAACGTTTCTGGTTTTGCTGAGTTTAGAATTGAACTTGATTACTTATGGATAGAACCAGGTCATAACTCTAGATATTCCTGTTTTGTGGCAGCGTTTGATTTAAATAAATGTCACAGGCTAATGTCTGTGTCAATATTCTACCTCCTCACATTCCATCCGATATTGCTTATAATAAATGATGTAAAGGATTGAAACTAGGGAGAGGAGTACGTGAATTGCTTAGTGATCTTTTATGCCTCAGATTTCATCAACTTTCATCATCTCTCGATTAGAACAGGCAGCAAAGCTTTGTTCTAAGACCATCGCGTTATGTTTCCTTATAGAGACTTGTCGCATCAGCTACTACCTAGTCAGGGAGTTAGCCATGACATAGTGTGTACAGACATGACCATTCCTTTACCCTTACTTCACTCTCCCACGTGACCATTGAATGTGTTCAGTTATGTAACTACAAACAATGGACCTAAATGGGAAATATGAGTCATGCATGCTGACTTAATACTTTGTGTTGGATAAGTTTTCTAAAAGTGATTTGAGAGAACACTGCTTATAAAATGACCGGAAGGCAGCGATACAGAGCTGAATAGAGTTACAACTTTATTCACTGGGTGGCAGCAGAGAGAGCTAACTAACCAAGGAATTGAATGGAAGTGATAATATTGACATTTCTCTCTCTCTCAGTAACTGCAAAAATAACAGAAGTCTCTACTCTGCCATGCGCCTGGATAAAGTCTTCAATGTCACAACCTTGCTAAACTCCAGCCTGGTCAGTATTCACATGCATTGTGCAGTGTGCACTCACTCACTGTAGTATACTTACTCTATTCTGCATACCTGCACATAGTAGCACATGGATATAATACGCTTTAGTTACTGTAATCACACTCACACCGAATCAGACCTTTTTTTCAAGTAATTGAGATATGTTTGATCTTGCTTGCCAAAAACAATGTAACCAGTGGAATAATCCCAAAAGTGTCAACTATGCCTATACTTCACACCGGTCAAGCTAAATCAAGTGTTTAGCTAACACTCTGCATTTCCACATTTAGATTCATGAGCATTAGCTAACAAAATTAGTTATTGCCAAACAAAAAGCAGGCCAGTGAACTGTAGCATTAGCCAGCCTCCTGGCAAGATTAGCTCGCCCCTTTTATTTAATAGTAAATAAGGATGGATAGAGCTGGCTAGCATACATTAGGCTAGGTTAGGGTTAGGGATGGATAGAGCTGGCTAGCATAAGTTAGGCTAGGTTAGGGTTAAGGATGGATAGAGCTGGCTAGCATAAGTTAGGCTAGGTTAGGGTTAGGGATAGATAGAGCTGGCTAGCATAAGTTAGGCTAGGTTAGGGTTAGGGATGGATAGAGCTGGCTAGCATACATTAGGCTAGGTTAGGGTTAGGGATGGATAGAGCTGGCTAGCATAAGTTTAGCTAGGTTAAACAAATTAGGAGGTTTTTTATAAAGACTAAATACAAAAAGGTTTATGTTATTGACATTTTATTTATTTTGTTCTACAGTTTATCTATTGTTTTTCAATGTGGCTCTTAGCTAGTGAGGATTTGTTGTGTTTTAGCTCGAACTGTTCTTCTATTATATGAGTGTGTAGAAGACATAACGGAAAGAAAACAGGCCGTCTTAATCTGTACTTTGTATCAATGAATGGGGTTACCTAGGAAGCAGGAAGACCCTCTTTGAATTAAGAGGGGCCTACCCTGTCCCTGGTCTATTGTACCGCTCCACCCCACACCACCACTAAGGAAATCAATAACAAACCCATCTGTTTACTTCAAGTGAACAACTTTGTTTTGATCACCATTTTGTTCTAGGCTCTCTAAAATAGTCTTGACCATAGAATTCTATTTCTATGTTCTGGACTCTCGCGGTACCAGACCTCAACACCGAGGTCGAGGCTACTAAAGTAGAGGCTACTAAAATAGAGTTGGAAAACAAACCATTTGCACAAATGCAAACACACATTTTTGCTCTTGTAACAACCATGTGCAATGAAGATTGGTGTAAACAAATAGATTTGCGCCTGTAACTTGAAGGGTACCTACATAAGGATATCATAACACATTCGTAACCCATCCATTACATATGAAATGTAACTAGGCTCCCTCTCTGTTTCCAGTACAACGTGGTGGTGAGGATGTTTGAATGTGTAAAATTGACATAAGGGCTTCATAAACCCACATTTGTTACCAATATATACCACATTCATAGCTATTGCTTATCTTTATCGGTGTAGCTGACAATTCTCCCTGTGTTTCCAGTACACCGAGGAAGTGGCGAATATGTTTGACAGTGTGAAGATTAACCTGAGAGGTATTGTCCTGCTGGAGTCTGAGGGGAAACAGAGCCTAATTGACTTCTCTGAGACTGGCGTCGCGGAGATCAACTATGCAGCGTATCTGGAGGAGGTAGAGTACTGGCATTGAGGGGACATCTCAATCTATAAATACTTTCCCCCTTGGTCGCCTATCGTTCATTTCTATAGTTTAAAGTGACTTCCTCTACTCTACTCCTCTCATTATCTCAATAGTTTAAAGTATCCTCTCCTTATCTCAATAGTTTAAAGTGTCCTCCTCTCCTTATCTCAATAGTTTAAAGTGTCCTCCTCTCCTTATCTCAATAGTCCAAAGTATCCTCCTCTCCTTATCTAAATAGTTCAAAGTGTCCTCCTCTCCTTGACTCCTCTTCTCTCTTTCGTCTTAATAGCCTACTTTGGCTTCCTCTCCTTCATCTCAAGCTACTGTAGACTTTTCAGATATACCTTCAAAAGACACACTAGTATACTTGTATGACACATCACTGAAGATAGTTATAATTTCAAACACTAACCTGCTTCCAAGCAATATCCTGCATTAGTGACTTATCTTTGAATGGAAGATTAAGTTCCTGTATGCAAGACAAATGTATACAATACTAACAAGGGTAGGTATTTCAGAACATCCTAACTTAACTGTCAAATCATATATTATCTAATTTTGGAGTGTACATTTAAGATGAAATACCACGATGGATTTAGGATTTGCTTCTGTTATGGCTAACCAGGATTTAGCTGGGGTCTTCCTGAGTACTTCCTGGGGTTTTCCTGATTTCTTTCCGAGGTCCTACCGGGGTCTTCCCGGAGTCTTCCTGGGGTCTTCCTGAGGTCTTCCTGGGTTCTTCCTAGGATCTTCCTTGGGTCTTCCTGAGGTCTTCATGAAGTCTTCCAAGGGTTTTCCTAGGGTATACACTACCGGTCAAAAGTTTTGGAACACCTACTCATTCAAGGGTTTTTCTTTATTTTTACTATTTTATTATTATTTTAGAATAATAGTGAAGACATCAAAATTATGAAATAACACATATGGAATCATATAGTAACCAGAAAAGTGTTAAACAAATCAAAATATATTTTATATTTGAGATTCTTCAAAAAGCCACCCTTTGCCTTGATAACAGATTTGCACACTCTTGGCATTCTCTCAACCCGCTTCAATAGGTAGTCACTTGGAATGCATTTCAATTAAACAGGTGTGCCTTGTTAAAAGTTAATTTGTGGAAATTATTTTCTTCTTAATGCATTTGAGCCAATCAGTTGTGTTGTGACAAGGTAGGGGGGTATACAGAAGATAGCTGTCACGCCCTGACCGTAGAGAGCTTTTTATGTCTCTATTTTGGTTTGGTCAGGGTGTGATTTGGGTGGGCATTCTATGTTTTTTTTCCTATGTTTTGTATTTCTTTGTTTTGGCCGGGTATGGTTCTCAATCAGGAACTGATTGGGAACTAAACTTAGGTAGCTTTTTCCCACATGGTTTTTGAGGGTAGTTCATTTCTGTTTAGTGTTTTCACCTTACAGGACTGTTTCGGTTATTCTCTTGTTTATTTTTGTTATAGTGTTCTGTTTTAATAAAACAAGCATGAACACTTACCACGCTGCGCTTTGGTCCAATGATTCCTCTTCTTCAGATGACAAATACCGTTACAATAGCCCTATTTGGTAAAAGCCCAAGACCATATTATGGCAAGAACAGCTCAAATAAGCAAAGAGAAACGACAATCCACCATTACTTTAAAATGAAAAGGTCAGTCAATACGGAAGATTTCAAGAAGTTTTTTCAAGTGCAGTCACAAAAACCTTCAAGCGCTATGATAAATGGCTCTCATGAGGACCACCACAGGAATGGAAGACACAGTCGAATTGCTGCAAAAAAACACAACTAAAGCACACCAATAAGAAGAGACTTGCTTGGGCCAAGAAACTCAAGCAGTGGACATTAGACTGGTGGAAATTTGTCCTTTGGTCTTGAGTCCAAATTTTCGATTTTTGGTTCCAACCGCCATATCTTTCTGAGACGTGGTGTGGGTGAACGGATGATCTCTGCGGACCGGTTTTGACCGGTACTGTACATCTATACTTCTATTAATAGGGTTGGCTATACTTTCAGGATTACAAGATAGCAAAAAATAATAATTCAGTGGCGGAAACAATTTAGCAGTGGCGATGCGCTGCTGCTAAATGAATATAGGGGAAACACTGATGTTGATTAGTGGTTGATTAGTTTATAGCTACTCTTTCCAAAAGCACAGAGATATAGACTTCAGACTACAGTTAAAGTCGGAAGTTTACATACACCTTAGCCAAATACATTTAAACTCAGTTTTTCACAATTCCTGACATTTCATCCTCGTAACAAATCCCTGTCTTTGGTCAGTTAGGATCACCACTTTATTTCAAGAATGTGAAATGTCAAAATAATAGTAGAGAATTATTTATTTCAGGTTTTATTTCTTTCATCACATTCCCAGTGGGTCAGAAGTTTACATCCACTCAATTAGTATTTGGTAGCATTGCCTTTAAATTGTTTGACTTTGGCTCAAACGTTTTGGGTAGCCTTCCATAAGCTTCACACAATAAGTTGGGTGAAATTTGGCCCATTCCTCCTGACAGAGCTGGTGTAACTGAGTCAGGTTTGTAGGCCTCCTTGCTCGCATACGCTTTTTCAGTTCTGCCTCAAATTTTCTATAGGGTTGAGGTCGGGGCTTTGTGATGGCCACTCCAATACCTTGACTTTGTTGACCTTAAGCCATTTTGTCACAACTTTGGAAGTATGCTTGGTGTCATTGTCCATTTGGAAGACCCAACTTCCTGACTGATGTCTTGAGATGTTACTTCAATATATCTACATCATTTTCCATCCTCATGATGCCATCTATTTTGTGAAGTGCACCAGTCCCTCCTGCAACAAAGCACCCCACAACATGGTGCTGCCACCCCTGTGCTTTACGTTTGGGATGGTGTTCTTCGGGCTTGCAAGCCTCTTTTTCCTCCAAACATAACGATGGTCATTATGGCCAAACAGTTCTATTTTTGTTTCATCAGACCAGAAGACATTTCTCCAAAAAGTCTTTGTCCCTATGTGCAGTTGCAAACCTTGGTCTGGCTTTTTTATGGCGGTTTTGGAGCAGTGGCTTCTTCCTTGCTGAGTGGCCTTTCAGGTTATGTCGATATAGGACTCATTTTACTGTGGATATCGATACTTTTGTACCTGTTTCCTCCAGCATCTTAACAAGGTCCTTTCCTGTTGTTCTGGGATTGATTTGCACTTTTCACACCAAAGTACGTTCATCTCTAGGAGACAGAACGCGTCTCCTTCCTGAGCAGTATGACGGTGCGTGGTCCCATGGTGTTTATACCTGCGTACTATTGTTTGTACAGATGAACGTGGTACCTTCAGGAGTTTGGAAATTGCTCCCAAGGATGAACCAGACTTTTTTGTTTTTTTTCTGAGGTCTTGGCTGATTTCTTTTGATTTTCCCATGATGTCAAGCAAAGAGGCACTGAGTTTGAAGGTAGTCCTTGAAATACATCCACAGGTACACCTCCAATTGGCTCAAATTATGTCAATTAGCCTATCAGAAGCTTCTAAAGCCATGACATTTTCTGGAATTTCCCAAGCTGTTTAAAGGCACAGTCAACTTAGTGTGTGTAAACTTCTGACTCACTGGAATTGTAAAACAGTGAATTATAAGTGAAATAATCTGTCTGTAAACAATTGTTGGAAAAATGCATTGTGTCATGCACAAAGTAGATGTCCTAACCGACTTGCCAAAACTATAGTTTGTTAACAAGAAATTTGTGGAGTGGTTGAAAAACGAGTTTTAATGACTCCAACCTAAGTGTATGTAAACTTCCGACTTCAACTGTACGTCTTCTCTATCAGAATCTGTTGAATGGGGGAGGACATTAAGTTTTCTAAGGAACATGATCGTCTTATGTCCTCTTATTGCAGGTTGTATAACTCTTTACTTAAAACCGACAACTATAATGTTTTATGACTTGTTATAAGCCTCTATGAGCCTTTAGAGTTTGATATTATAAGGCGTATTAAGGTTACTGTTGTTATGTCTCTATGTGCACAGTTGCACAACTGTAATTATAAGATGAAAAGACCGAAGGGGGTCATACATGCTTATGACAAGTCTTATAATGCATTA
The DNA here is from genome assembly GCF_029448725.1 of Salvelinus fontinalis. Lineage (NCBI taxonomy): Eukaryota > Metazoa > Chordata > Actinopteri > Salmoniformes > Salmonidae > Salvelinus > Salvelinus fontinalis. Next base: position 60,699,711 of record NC_074670.1, on the reverse strand, counting down.
TAACACCATCATAATACATTATAATCCTATTTCTGTTCATTTGCAGGTCAACAAAGGGGTGACTCAGGTGGACTTACTGTCGTACGCCAATGAGCTTGAGGCACAGACAGACCTTATGGTGAGAACAACATATGACCAACCGTCCAATAAAAACCTCATACTGAAAAAACAACACGGCTCCAACCAACCACACAATGTTTTCTCAGTGTACCAGTAGATTGAAGCTTTATTTACACCACGATCCAAGACAGGGAGCCAATGGAATGGGAGTTCAGATCTAAAACTATGTGAAAGCTCCTCGTGTCTTCATTAACTGCATATGTAATTCCATGTAATTCTATGGGTTCAATATGTAGTTTTTATGCTGCATTACATTCATTAATTAAGGCAGTCTCTTATACTAAGTGGTTTGCTGTGTGTAGGCCTGTGTACTATAGAGTTTTACACAGATTGATTGCACATTGCTCTAAATATTTGTAAATGTATACATTCTGTACATGAATGTATGTCCAGGGACTCTGGACAATGGTGACCCTGGTAGTGACCCCACTCCCTGCGGGTGTCTCAGGGGCACTTTGGATATGAAATAAACACATTTCTGTGACACACTTGTACAAGGAACACCCACAAGTGTGTAACAGGACAAATATTAGCACCCCCCAAATTAATAATGATTATTACCTCTTTGTATGTGTGTCTGAACCTCTGTCTATGTGTGTGTCCTTAGCCCAAAGGGCCCCTCCAGACCTCTCTGAAGGGCCACGCCAATAGTCTCCGTCAGATCCACAGTCAGCTGGTCATCCCTATGGAGCAGGCCATGGTAATCAACTATCTTCAATCATTATTTTTTAGGTTAACATCCATGTCTGGGCCCATCAGTGCTCAGCTTCACCCGACTAGCAGAAATGGCCATGGCCATGCTCTACCCTCTTAGAAGAAAAGGTGCTATATCTAGAACCTAAAAGGGCTCTTCAGCTGACCTCATAAGAAAACCTGTGTGTGTGTGCACAAATATGTACATACATGCTTGTGTGTGTGTGTGTGTGTGTGTGTGTGTGTGTGTGTGTGTGTGTGTGTGTGTGTGTGTGTGTGTGTGTGTGTGTGTGTGTGTGTGTGTGTGTGTGTGTGTGTGTGTGTGTGTGTGTGTGTGTGTGTGTGTGTGTGTGTGTGTGTGTGTCTTTACATACGGGAGGAATTTGACACGTCATTGTCAGACATCGATGCAACCTCAGTGTAGCTTTCATCTCTCACTCAAGCCTCTAGAATATAGAGCTAGACCAGGGCTCTCCAACCTTATTCCTGGAGAGAGACCCTCCTGTAGGTTAACTCCATTGGTTGCATTGTGCCGGGCAAACCAAACCAAGTGCAGCATATCTGACATACAGTGCATTCGGAAAGCATTCAGACCCCTTGATTTTTCCCACATTTTGTTACGTTACAGCCTTATTCTAAAATGGATTTAAAAATTAAAAATTAAAAAAATTCATCAATCTAAACACAATGCCACATAGAAATGTTTGCACAAACTTTAATATCAAATTTACATAATTATTCAGACCCTTTACTCAGTATGACGCTACAAGCTTGGCACACCTATATTTGGGGAGTTTCTCCCATTCTCTGTAGATTCTCTCAAGCTCTGTCAAGTTGGATGGGGAGCGTCGCTGCACAGCTATTTTCAGGTCTTTCCCAGAGATGTTCAATCGGGTTCAAGTCCGGGTTCTGGCTGGGCCACACAAGGACATTCAGAGACTTGTCCTGAAAGCCAGTCCTGCGTTGTCTTGACTGTGTGCTTAGGGTCATTGTCCTGTTGAATGGTGAACCTTCACCCCCAGTCTGAGGTCCTGAGTGCTCTAGAGCAGGTTTTCATCAAGGATCTCTCTGTACTTTGCTCTGTTCATCTTTCCCTGGATCCTGACTAGTCTCCCAGTCCCTGCCACTGAAAAACATCCCCACAGCATGATGCTGCAACCACCATGCTTCACCGTAGGGATGGTGCCATGTTTCCTCCAGACGTGACGCTTGGCATTCAGGCCAAAGAGTTCAATCTTGGTTTCATCAGACGAGAGAATCTTGTTTCTCATGGTCTGAGAGTCCTTTAGGGGCCCTTTGGCAAACTCCAAGCGGGCGGTCATGTGCCTTTTACTGAGGAGTGGCTTCCGTCTGGCCACTACCATAAAGGCCTGATTGATGGAGTGCTGTAAAGATGGTTGTGCTTCTGGAAGGTTCTCCCATCTCCACAGCGGAACTCTAGAGCCCTGTCGGAGTGACCATTGGGTTCTTGGTCACCTCCCTGACCAAGGCCCTTCTCCCCCGATTGCTCAGTTTGGCCGGTCAGCCAGCTCGACGAAGAGTCTTGGTGGTTCCAAACTTTTTCCAATTAAGAATGATGGAGGCCACAGTGTTCTTGGAGACCTGCAATGCTGCAGACATTTTTTGGTACCCTTCCCAGATCTGTGCCTCGACACAATACTGTCTCGGCGCTCTACGGACTGCACTGTCAACTGTGGGACCTTATATAGACAGGTGTGTGCCTTTTCAAATCATGTCCAGTCAATTGAATTTACCACAGGTAAAAACACCTCAAGGATGATCAATGGAAACAGGATGCACCTGAGCTCAATTTCGACTCTCATAGCAAAGGGTCTGAATACTTAAGTAAATAAGGTATTTCTGTTTTACATTTTTAATACATTTGCAAACATTTCTAAAACCCTATTTTCACTTTGTCATTATATAGGGTATTGTTTGTAGATTTTTATTTAATACATTTTAGAACAAGGCTGTAACTTAACAAAATGTGGAAAAAGTCAAGGGGTCTCAATACTTTCCGAAGGCACTATATACACATATGTATACATTCACCAGGGCAAATCAATCATATCTTTAGCTATACCTCGCACCTGTATTTGGCTCCTTAAAAGACATACTGTATACACTACCGATCAAAAGTTTTAGAACACCTACTCATTCAAGGGTTTTTCAAAACTATGAAATAACACATGGAATCATGTAGTAACCAAAAAAGTGTTCAACAAATCAAAATGTATTTTATATTTGAGTTTCTTGAAATAGCCACCCTTTGCCTTGATGACAGCTTTGCACACTCTTGGTATTCTCTCAACGAGCTTTATGAGGTAGTCACCTGGAATGCATTTCAATTAACAGGTGTGCCTTGTTAAAAGTTAATTTGTGGAATTTATTTTCTTCTTAATGTGTTTGAGCCAATCAGTTGTGTTGTGACTAGGTAGGGGGAGTATACAGAAGATAGCCCTATTTGGTGACCAAGTCCATATTATGGCAAGAACAGCACAAATAAGCAAAGAGAAACGACAGTACATCCTTACTTTAAGACATGAAGGTCAGTCAATATGGAACGCAAAAACCATCAAGCGCTATGGTGAAACTGGCTCTCGTGAGGACCGCCACAGGAATGGAAGACCCAGAGTTACCTCTGCTGCAGAGATTAAGTTCATTAGAATTCTCAGCCTCAAATCAATGCTTCACAGAGTTCAAGTAACAGAAGTAACAGATCTCAACATCAACTGTTCAGAGGAGACTGTGTGAAATCAGGCCTTCACGGTCGAATTGCTGCAAAGAAACCACTACTAAAGGACACCAATATTAAGAAGAGACTTGCTTGGGCCAAGAAACACGAGCAATGGATATTAGACCTGTGGAAATTTGTTCTTTGGTCTGGAGTCCAAATTGGAGAGTTTTGGTTCCAACCCCATTTCTTTGTGAGACGAAGAGTAGGTGAACGGATGATCTCCGCATGTGTATAGTGTGGGGAGGAGGAGTGTGTATAGAGGAGGAGGTGTGATAGTGTGGGGATGCTTACACTGTCTGTGATTTATTTAGAATTCAAGGCACATTTAACCAGCATGCCTAGCACAGCATTCTGCAACGATACGCCATCCCATCTGGTTTGGGCTTAGTGGGGTATCATTTGTTTTTCAAAAGGACAATGACCCAACACACCTCCAGGTTGTGTAAGGGCTATTTGACCAAGAAGGAGAGTGATGGAGTGCTGCATCAGATGACCTGGCCTCCACAATCCCCCGACCTCAAACCAATTGAGATGGTTTCGGATGAGTCGGACCGCAGAGTGAAGGAAAAGCAGCCAAAAAGTGCTCAGCATATGTGGGAACTCCTTCAAGACTGTTGGAAAAGCATTCCTCATGAAGCTGGTTGAGAGAATGGCCAAGAGTGTGCAAATCTGTCATCAAGGCAAATGGTGGCTATTTGAAGATTCTCAAATATAAAATATATTTTGATTTAACGCTTTTTTGGTTTCTACATGATAGTAGTAAAAATAAAGAAAACCCCTTGAATGAGTAGGTGTTCTGAAACTTTTGACCAGTAATGTAAAGTTTTGTCCAAAAGTTCTGAGAATGACACAAATATGAATTTTCACAAAGTTTGCTGCTTCAGTGTCTTTAGATATTTTTGTCAGATGTTACTATGGAATACTGAAGTATAATTACAAGCATTTCATAAGTGTCAAAGGCTTTTATTGACAATTACATAAAGTTGATGCAACGAGTCAATATTTGCAGTGTTGACCCTTCTTTTTCAAGACCTCTGCAATCCGCCCTGGCATGCTGTCAATTAACTTCTGGGCCACATCCTGACTGATGGCAGCCCATTCTTGCATAATCAATGCTTGGAGTTTGTCAGAATTTGTGGATTTTTGTTTGTCCACCCGCCTCTTGAGGATTGACCCCAAGTTCTCAATGGGATTAAAGTCTGGGGAGTTTCCTGGCCATGGACCCAAAATATCGATGTTTTGTTCCCCGAGCCACTTAGTTATCACTTTTGCCTTATGGCACGGTGCTCCATCATGCTGGAAAAGGCATTGTTCATCACCAAACTGTTCCTGGATGGTTGGGAGATGTTGCTCTCCGAGGATGTGTTGGTACCATTCTTTATTCATGGCTGTGTTCTTAGGCAAAATTGTGAGTGAGCCCACTCCCTTGGCTGAGAAGCAACCCCACACATGAATGGTCTCAGGATACTTTACTGTTGGCATGACACAGGATTGATGGTAGTGCTCACCTTGTCTTCTCCGGACAAGCTTTTTTCCGGATGCCCCAAACAATCGGAAAGGGGATTCATCAGAGAAAATGACTTTACCCCAGTCCTCAGCAGTCCAATCCCTGTACCTTTTGCAGAATATCAGTCTGTCCCTGATGTTTTTCCTGGAGAGAAGTGGCTTCTTTGCTGCTCTTCTTGACACCAGGCCATCCTCCAAAAGTCTTCGCCTCACTGTGCGTACAGATACACTCACACTTGCCTGCTGCCATTCCTGAGCAAGCTCTGTACTGGTGGTGCCCCGATCCCGCAGCTGAATCAACTTTAGGAGACAGTCCTGGTGCTTGCTGGACTTTCTTGGGCGCCTTGAAGCTTTCTTCACAACAATTGAACTGCTCTCCTTGAAGTTCTTGATGATCCAATAAATGGTTGATTTAGGTGCAATCTTACTGGCAGCAATATCCTTGCGTGTGAAGCCCTTTTTGTGCAAAGCAATGATGACGTCACGTATTTCCTTGCAGGTAACCATGGTTGTTTGAGGAAGAATAATGATTCCAAGAACCTCCCTCCTTATGAAGCTTCCAGTCTGTTATTCAAACTCAATCAGCATGACAGAGTGATCTCCAGCCTTGTCCTCGTCAACACTCACACCTGTGTTAACGAGAGAATCACTGACATGATGTCAGCTGGTCATTTTGTGGCAGGGCTGAAATGCAGTGGAAATGTTTTTTGGGGATTCAGTTCATTTGCATGGCAAAGAGGGACTTGGCAATTAATTTCAATTCATCTGATCACTCTTCATAACATTATGGAGTATATGCAAATTGCCATCATACAAACTGAGGCAGCAGACTGTGAAAATTAATATTTGTGTCATTCTCAAAACTTTTGGCCACGACTGTGCATATACTGTATACTGTACGACTGTACATATACATATACATACATGACATCACAGTAGCGCACATATGTTTCTCCCAAAATACCATAATATCCCCATAAATATTCAAAGTCATACTTAGTACTACATTCATATCACGTAGAAATGCTGAGTTTTAGAGATCTGTCTTATCTTTTTCTTTCTATATTTCTCCTGTAACTCTTCTACTTCAATTAATGGCTGCCAAGAAATATGTTAGAGCGAGGGTAAGCATCTGTCTCCAAAATGTATCTTTGTCCGTCTGTACTGTCGCGGGCTCTGCTCCACTCTCCCATCATTTAAAGCTCATATTGACTTTTTATTTTCAAATAAATGAAAGCCTATGCCTTGCTAATATCGATATCAAACGATATCGATATCATATCAAATTACAGTATTGGTGCCCACAATAAGTTATACATGTTCCTTGTACCTCGAATCCAAGGGGCTTCCCTGGCATGCCCTGACCATTACCATGAACTTCCATTCTCTTTCAGGCCATGGTAGAGATTCATGAATGAGATTCAGACCTGAATGACATGATTGTAAAAACTGCAAGATTAGGTCCTTTACAGGCTATGTAAAAATAAATCAGTCTTTAGGATTTGTACATTAGTCTGTGTGTAATTTGTTAATCCTGCAATTATACTTCAAATCTGGTGCATGTGCTGACTAATTACCATGTACGTATACCAGCATGAATTTAATCCTTTGTCATGTTTTCCACGTATTGGTTATCACTTGTCTACACTTGTTCAAATAGTATTGAAAAAATGTATTTGTGGTTTCTACATACAATATATGGAAAAAAGTATGTGGATACCCCTTCCAACAAGTCAGTTCGTAAAATGTCTGCCTTGCTAGAGCTGCTGTTATTGTGCTGTTATTGTGAAGTGGAAACGTCTAGGAGCAACAATGGCTCAGCCGCGAAGTGGTAGGCCACACAAGCTCACAGAACAGGACCGCTGAGTGCTGAAGCGCGTAGCGCGTAAAAATAGCCTGTCCTCGGTTGAAACACTCACTACCGAGTTTCAAACTGCCTCTGGAAGCAACATCAGCACAAGAACTGTTTGTCGGGAGCCTCATGAAATGGCTTTCCATGGCTGAGCAGCCACACAAGACTAAGATCACCATGCGCAATACCAAACGTCGGCTGGAGGGGTGTAAAGCTCGCCACCATTGGACTCTGGAGCAGTGGAAACGCCTTCTCTGGAGTGATGAAACACTCTTCACCATCTGGCAGTCCGACGGACGAATCCGGGTTTGGTGGATGCCAGGATTAGGCTACCTGCCCGAATACATAGTGTCAACCAAACCTTCAAGTTTGGGGGAGGAGGAATAATGTTCGGGGGCTGTTTTTCATGGTTCGGACTGGGCACTTAGTTCCAGTGAAGGGAAATCTTAATGCTACAGCATACAATTACATTCTAGACGATTCTGTGCTTCCAACTTTGTGGCAACAGTTTGGGGAATGTCCATACAGAAATGGTTTGTCAAGATCGGTGTGGAAGAACTTGACTGGCCTGCTCAGAGTCCTGACCTCAACCACATCGAACACCTTTGGGATGAATTGGAATGCTGACTGCGAGCCAGACCTAATCGCCCAACATCAGTGCCCGACCTCACTAATGCTCTTGTGGCTGAATGGAAGCAAGTCCCCGCAGCAATGCTCCGACATCTAGTGGAAAGCCTTCCCAGAAGAGTGGAGGAATTTATAGCAGCAACTCCATATGAATGCCCATGATTTTGGAATGAGATGTTCGACGAACAGGCGTCCACATACTTTTGGTCTAGTACTGTATTTTGCAACACATTCATCATGACCAAAATCCACATGAAATAGCCATTGTTGTTGTTGTTGTTGTTTCATATGAAGCATTTTCCTCCCAGTGGGAACCATGCCGCTCTTCTTTCCCCATGTGTGATAAAACTAGAACCGTGTCTTCAAGCATCATGGTGATGCTTGTGCCTGTCTAGTCTCCCCTGTGTTTCAGTGTTGTGTGTTTTAGGAGTTATTACTGTCTCTAATCCTTGACCTTTTATCTCTGGGGTGTTAACTTGTGTTGTGCATTTCCCCTTAAAAGAGTACGCTGAATCAGAGCATTAGACTACTCGAAAGGACTGCCTCAGATCTGCCGGTAAGTGGGCCTCCTACAAACCATCTACCCTAACAGTTCACACTGTCTCAATCAACATCAAGCATTCGTAATGCATCCATAAACACTGAATAAAGACTACGTAACAGCTCCATAGACTGTTATGAAAGCATCTTGAGCATTCTCATGCTGTGTCCTGTCCAGAACAAAATCACTGATGTGCTGAAGACCATCGAAGCGGCCCAGTATCTCATCTCCCAGAATGCAACACATGTCGCCATCCAGGTGACTAAGATGGCTTCCCAGTCATTGTTTACATTTCAGTGCTAGGATAAAACACAGTAGGTAACATATTATCCCTTTCTCCATTAGGAAACAGAAAGGTACAAGCAAACCATTGTTGGTTACTTCAGGCAATACATAGAGTGGGTCAGAACCTCCGTAAGTATTTGTGTCCCAACAGTTTTTGAATGCCTATTACAGTTCTTATATTAGAATTATGACGTAGACGATAAACTAGTGTTAGCTCCCAAACTATGTTGACATACAGCTTATCAACTGCTCATTCTCTGAGAATGTTAAGACTTTGGGGTCTAAAAATAGAAAGAACACAAATGGAAACCAACTTTGGAATTTCGTCTGTGAGCTTTGAACCTTGTTTTTTTCCCTCTGGGCCTTGAACCTTGGTTTCCCTGTGACCCTTGAACCAAAATGTTCCCTGTGACCCTTGAACCTCGTTTCCCCCTGTGAGCCTTAAACCTAGTATCCCCTGTGACCCTTGAACCTTGTTTTCCCCTGTGAGCCTTGAACCTTGTTTTCCCCTGTGAGCCTTGAACCTTGTTTTCCCCTGTTGAGCCTTGAACCTTGTTTTCCCCTGTTGAGCCTTGAACCTTGTTTTCCTCTGTTGAGCCTTGAACCTTGTTTTCCCCTGTGAGCCTTGAACCTTGTTTTCCCCTGTGAGCCTTGAACCTTGTTTTCCTCTGTGAGCCTTGAACCTTGTTTTCCCCTGTTGAGCCTTGAACCCTGTAGCATAAGGAGGAAATTAGATAAAGCAGTACTGAGTGCTAGTAAATTACTGTTGTACTGTTTGAAAAGACTGCTTTTCACAACTTTATTGAATTGTGCCAAAAATAATAGCTCTGCTGACTTTTTTGCAATCAACTTAGTCATCAATCGTCCATGTGTAAAGCTATAACATCCATTAATTTTCCAGAAATTCCAACCGACAACTTTGGTAATTGTTCGCCAATGGTATAACTGTAACATTTGCCCTTTGTCTGCATGGTTTACCCAGCTGACCATGGAGGTAGCAGCCTGCAAACCCTTCAGCAACATCGTGGACACAGTGGAGATCGTAGCCTGCAGCTTCTTGGTCGACTCGTTGGTAACTAAAAAAGCAATATAAGGGGTCCTTTGAAAACATGCCTGAAACGTCAGTTGGGTGGTTGGTGTCAGGATTACAGAGTCAGGATTACAAGGAGTCAGGATTACAAAGTGGTAATTAACACAACACCAGGCTCCAGAGCATCGAAGCTGTAAAACAGGGAATAACAACAAAATCAGAAGACATTACAACCCTGCACAACATCAATTGACATCCCAAGTTTAGATAAGAATAACCTCATACAAAGAAAATTATTTTTTACCTGAAGTGCTGGTACTTGTGGCAGCGGCCTAAAGTACAGAGTCAGGTGTTGTTGCCAGACATAGCTTTCCACCAGCACCGTACCATCATCTAGTCCAACCAGCTGTGGGATGTTGACCCCTGCCACAGTGCTGTCCTTCACAACACCAGCAATCTCAGACAAAGTGTTCACTGGTCTTTCTGAATCGCTGCTTGATGAGGCCGAAGCATAAGTCAGGGGTAAACTTGGTGTGGCCTGTGATCAGGAAGTGAAGGTCCAGATTGTGGTGGAGCTTGTGCATGGTCCACCAGGCACAATACCAGAGCACAAACTTGTTCTTGTTTTGGCCATTGCAGTTATCACAATTCAGGTCCACACGTGTTTTCCCAACTCCGTAGTTGGAGAAATGGTGTACTGAATAATGTTGAAAGACAAATTCCAGATACAATTTTTTTTGCATTATTATACAATAGATGCAAAATGGCATTCTGAGATATCATTACTACACACAGTTCATACAGGTAATGTTAGCTACCATAACAAGCCAGCCATCTAATGTCAGCTGGCTAGCTAACAGCAAGCTTTAACTAGCAATACAAACCGATTGTCATAGCTAGCTAAAGTTAAGCAATAAGTTTAATGTTAGCTAGCTAACATTAGGCTATAACTAGCAATGCGAAATGGCATTCTGAGAAAACATCACTAACGTTACACACACTTCATACACATAAGTTAATGTTAGCTACCAAGCCAGCCACCTAACCTCAGCTAACATTAGCTAGCTAACAGCAAGCTTTAGCTTGCAATGAAAACAACTTTCTGACAAAATTAGAAACGTATAATATCTGAATCTTTAGCAAGATTCTTACCTGTATACATGGATGAAAGCTTCATGGGAGACTGGAACCCCTTTCATAAGACATCATGTGTTGTTTCCGTTTCCGTTTAGTTTGCACAGCTTGTTTGACCCGTTGTGTTCCACTGATTTCAAAACGTGTTATGAAATGAGAGAGTCAGCATTGCATGGCACGATCGTCGTCCAGAAAGTAGTCCATCATAACCTTTAACCACTGACCTTTGTCGATAGAGCCTGATAAATTCAGGGCAGCAATGTTATTGGGAGCAGTAGCAACATATTTGCAGTTCTCCATGGCTAACATAATATCTTTAGAACAAAAACTGCAGTAGAAGCGATTATTTACGCATTACGAGCAGCTAATTTTATAGACACAAGATGCAACACCGACCAATCCAAACTCATCTCTCAAAATGTCCAGCCCACTCATTATCTCAGCCAATCACGGCTAGCTGGAAGGTTGCTCGCTTTTTCTGTGGCAAAGCCAACTAGGCTCGTAATTTAACAATTGTATTTGTATTTACAGATGACATACAAGTTTGATATTAAGGCACATGAAAGTTCACATGTTCAAGAAGGCATTTCTGCACATATTTTTTTTTATTTTAAAAATACGTTCAAAAGGCTCTCCTGTGAATTCATGACTTGCGATATACGCCTCGGGTCACAAGGGACTTGGTCTTTTACTAAATAGGGCTATCTTCTGTATACCACCCCTACCTAGTCACAACATAACTGATTGGTACAAACGCATTAAGGAAAGAAATTCCACAAATAAAATTTTAACAAGGCACACCTGTTAATTGAAATGCATTCCAGGTAATTACCTCATGAAGCTGGTTGAGAGAATGCCAAGAGTGTGCAAAGCTGTCATTAAGGCAAAAGATGGCTACAGTACTTTGACTACTCACCCCCCTCCAATCACACACACCTACGCACCTCACCCTCTCAAATCACACCTACACACTTCACCCCCTCCAATCACACACACCTACACACCATTACCCCCAACCTCGCCTGATTTAGAACGTGCAGGCCCCGAATTCCAGCACATGATCAGTGAGAGCTAGTAGACCTGGCAGCGCGCAGTGGAGCACCCTACAGTGTGCTGCAGAGATGGGGAGCGAGAGACAGAGAAAGAGAGAAGAAGGAAATAAAACCAGCCTTACATAATCCCGACATCTGTCCTGCCGGCATGGGGCCTTGTTACTAACACACTCCCAATGGCAGGAAGCATCTCTGCCTCCACTAGTGAAGTGGAACAAATAGCCACTTAGGAACTCCATAGGTTCCAGCGCCAGCTAAATGACTTGGACTAGGAACAGGATGTTTCTGGACACTCAGCACCGACCAAAGCGCTTGTTAAAGCTCAATGGGTAATTTTACTAGTGTCAAGGAAACAAAGGTACAGGAACACAGGAAAGAGTTAGTGCTTCTAGTCATTCCACAATAGCTACACACCACAATAGTTTACACACTGAGTCTATAGAGTAGAGAAGAGTCAACAGCACAGTGTATCTGGTAAGGATGGACGAATGGAGCTGGTTACCTAACATGGAAACAGAGCAAAGCTGTGACGCTTTGACTATCAGTGGGATTGGAGGGGAGACAAATGTATCATGACAGTGTTCATTCTCTAAAACAGACTATGAGGCTGTTACGCGCAGTGTATGTCATAGCTATGATGACTTTATGACTCAGTGGTTTTCTCATTTAGAGCTGGCTAAACTGCCCCCTCTACACAAACATGCACAGTCACACACAGATACACACTCTGCAGACATTGATGTCCAAAATGATGGAAAGTCCTTAATGAATCTACAGGGCTGAGAAGTGTAGGCAGTGTATAGTGCTATACTTCATACCTAAGGCTCCAGTGTTGAAAAGTTACCCAGTAATGAAATATACAATTATTCATATGTTTAACATTTGGTTCTACCTAACCATTGCTATACTTTATTTCATAAACCAGTATACCATATGTCTTGATAATTTACTCAACGTTTTGGTGGTGGTAAATGTAAAGAGAACATGAAGCGAACACAGGGCTGCTTTATGCCTGGATATCAGATCCACTGACAAGGCATTATCTCTGTTTTCTCTGTTTCTCAGAACACATTCTGGTTTGGCCTAGGCTGCTGTGCCCTGTTCCTCCTTCCTAGCATCATCCTGTCAGTAAAACTGGCAAAGTTTTACCGTAGAATGGACACAGAGGATGTTTACGATGAGTGAGTATCTCTACTCCACTTTTGATATTATGCTATCACAAACAGTTTGTCATCTCTGGAAAGAACCATTGGATCATCCTTAATTCAACTATAGCTGAGGTTTAGAAGTTCCCTGTTGTTAATTTGTAGTGCAACCCAGTGATTTGTTGGATATATGGGGATCCTTATTACAGCCTTCTTCCCTGCCAATGGCCCACCACACCTAGCACTTTCCCACTGCCTATTTGGTTAAAGAGGCCATACAGTTGATTTGAGGACTTTGCGCGAAAATAATCTAGGGCAAACACTGACTTTTTAGACCCTTATTATACGCATTAAAGAGACTGAAATGGGGAGGAGTCAGGATTACAAAAGTGGTAATTAACACAATTTGATTCAGTCCCACAACCGACAAGTTAAATACGAGGTTATAGGATTGCTTCTGTGCTGTGGTGCTAGCTGCTCCTTTCTTTCTTGTTTACTATCTTTTCCCCCCTCTTATGTCTATAGCTTTACAGTAGTAGTACATAATAGTAACTTAGTAGTACATAGTAGTAACTTAGTGGTACATAGTAGTAGAGGTCGACCGATTAATCGGAATGGCCGATTAATTAGGACCGATTTCAAGTTTTCATAACAATTGGAAATCGATATTTTTGTAGACGATTTTTCAGATTTTTTTTTTGCTGATTTTTTTTTTCATCTTTATTTAACTAGGCAAGTCAGTTAAGAACACATTCTTATTTTCAATGACGGCCTAGGAACGGTGGTTAACTGCCTTGTTCAGGGGCAGAACGACATATTTTTACCTTGTCAGCTCAGGGATTCAATCTTGCAACCTTACGGTTAACTAGTCCAACGCTCTAACCACCTGCCTTACGAGGAGCCCGCCTGTTACGCGAATGCAGTAAGAAGCCAAGGTAAGTTGCTAGCTAGCATTAAACTTATCTTATAAAAAACAATCAATCAAGCATAATCACTAGTTAACTACACATGGTTGATGATATTACTAGTTTATCTAGCGTGTCCTGCGTTGCATATAATCGATGCGGTGCGCATTCGCGAAAAAGGACTGTCGTTGCTCCAACGTGTACCAAACCATAAACATCAATTCCTTTCTTAAAATCAATACACAGAAGTATATATTTTTAAACCTGCATATTTAGCTAAAATAAATCCAGGTTAGCAGGCAATATTAAAGGTGAAATTGTGTCACTTCTCTTGCGTTCATTGCACGCAGAATCAGGGTATATGCAACAGTTTGGGCCGCCTGGCTCATTGCGAACTAATTTGCCAGAATTTTACGTAATTATGACATAACATTGAAGGTTGTGCAATGTAACAGGAATATTTAGACTTATGGATGCCACCCGTTAGATAAAATAGGGAACGGTTCCGTATTTCACTGAAAGAATAAATGTTTTGTTTTCAAGATGATAGTTTCCGGATTCGACCATATTAATGACCTAAGGCTCGTATTTCTGTGTGTTATTATGTTATAATTAAGTCTATGATTTGATAGAGCAGTCTGACTGAGCGATGGTAGGCACCCTCGTAAGCATTCATTCAAACAGCACTTTTGTGCGTTTGCCAGCAGCTCTTCGCAATGCTTCAAGCATTGCGCTGTTTATGACTTCAAGCCTATCAACTCCCGAGATTAGGCTGGTGTAACCGATGTGAAATGGCTAGCTAGTTAGCGTTGTGCGCGCTAATAGCGTTTCAAACGTCACTTGTTCTGAGACTTGGAGTAGTTGTTCCCCTTGCTAGGCATGGGTAACGCTGCTTCAAGGGTGGCTGTTGTCGATGTGTTCCTGGTTCTCGAGCCCAGGTAGCGGCGAGGAGAGGGATGGAAGCTATACTGTTACACTCTCAATACTAAAGTGCCTATAAGAACATCCAATAGTCAAAGGTATATGAAATACAAATCGTATAGAGAGAAATAGTCCTATAATTCCTATAATAACTACAACCTAAAACTTCTTACCTGGGAATATTGAAGACTCATATTAAAAGGAACCACCAGCTTTCATATGTTCTCATGTTCTGAGCAAGGAACTTAAACGTTAGCTTTCTTACATGGCACATATTGCACTTTTACTTTCTTCTCCAACATTTTGTTTTTGCATTATTTAAACCAAATTGAACATGTTTCATTATTTATTTGAGGCTAAATTGATTTTATTGATGTATTATATTAAGTTAAAATAAGTGTTCATTCAGTATTGCTGTAATTGTCATTATTACAGATCAATTTTTAAAAATCGGCCGATTAACCGGTATCGGCTTTTTTTGGTCCTCCAATAATCGGTATCGGCGTTGAAAAATCATAATCGGTCGACCTCTACATAGTAGTAACTTAGTAGTAAGTAGTATTAATAGGAGTAGCAAGTTACAGTAACTTAACTCTTTCTACTGCTTCATTCTCTCTCTTTGTCTCGCTCTCTTTTCCCTTGCAGTTCATCTGTTTCTGGAACTTGGCATTTTACTTTGTGATAACCATTCCTACTATTTCCATATTCTTCATCCTTATTTTTCATTTAATTTCTCTCTGTCAAGCACTTTGCACTGTAAGAAAACAAACAGCGTATTAAGAGTTGTGGAATGCTATTCATGTTGTTTTATGCATCCTTCAGTCGCCCTCGCCTCGCCCAGGCACTTACAGTAGTGAATAAAGGCCATAGACAAGTCACCAAGTGTCTTGATCAATGACGTGTATCGATGTCACCTGAACAGTACTATTGTGCCCAAAACATTCTAGTGCATTTCAATTACCGAGCATTTCATTAACATTTTTGCTTTTTTGTATCTTTGTAGCATTGAGACAATTCCCATGAAAACGTAAGATTCATTTTACCCATTTTACCTCTCCTTTCTCCTTCCAGTATATCTCATTGGTACATCTGTGCTTTTCTGTGGATTTTGTACATAGATTTCATGGTGCTGGTTTTACATTTTTAGCTATGAAATGCATCTCTTGGTGGATCATTTTGGATTTCCTTTGTGTGCTATCTTGAAGAAATGACCCTTGTTGATCATTAAGGGCTCTTACAACATTATCTTACAAAAGCAAAATTCCACCTCTGTTTTTGTAAGTTAAGATGTAAGATAAAATGCTGTGGTTTATACGTTCACAACTTTCTATATGGAAACATTTGTTTATGTCTAGAATCCTATTTCTATTTAGAGAAAAGCCTTTTATTGCCGAGGGTTGATAGCATGCCATGTCTCTTACCTCATGTTTTTTTTATGCAATGTTTTGTTTCAGTATGGAAATTGGTAATAATGGTTATCATAATGAGTGTTTACAAGGTATCCAAAACCCTGTAATGACAAGGTAAACTAAATATAAAGCAGGCTTACGGAAATAATCAATTTGCATGGCATGTTTCAGGGAGGAACGGGGGCAGGGGTGGCATGTTGGCCTGGGGGCAGTCAGTCACTCAGTGGGATGGTTAAATAAGGTGGATGGGACACTGTATGCCCTAGGGGGTTGGCTAGCCCCTCAGACACATCTGGAGGTCAGCTGGACTCTTTCTGCTTTGTTGCGGCTCCAGCATTGGGAGGTTGTGAGCCAGATAGCTAGGCCACTGTTTACGGCTTGTGTGTTTTGGGTTCGGCATGACCTTTGGAGCATTACTAACTTACCCACTGCATGCTCTGTGCACGATGACTTGATCAAGTGACATAAAATTCCTTGCATGTCTTGTCTTCTTTAGAATTGGGAAAACTGCTGTGAATGTACGCGTGATCCTTTTGCTCAAAGAGAGGCTAAAAGAGAGGCAAGCATGTCTGCTTTGGTGTGGTACTGAGACAACTGCTCATGTGACTAACTTCGTTCTAACGGCATGGTTTTCATTGAAATGTGGACATCCAACATATTTAAACTATAACAGTGTCCAGACACAGAGAGCATATCCACAGAATGACTGAAAAGGGAAAAGAACAATAACCAACCTGACACCTAGGGTTTGTCTTATTACAACCGACCCAATAATCAGCAATTCACCATGGTTGGCTTGTCTTATTACAACCGACCCAATAATCAGCAATTCACCATGGTTGGCTTGTCTTATTACAACCGACCCAATAATCAGCAATTCACCATGGTTGGCTTGTCTTATTACAACCGACCCAATAATCAGCAATTCACCATGGTTGGCTTGTCTTATCACAACCGACCCAATAATCACCAATTCACCATGGTTGGCTTGTCTTATCACAACCGACCCAATAATCACCAATTCACCATGTTTGGCTTGTCTTATTACAACCGACCCAATAATCAGCAATTCACCATGGTTGTCTTGTCTCAAAGTCAATAGAAAATAATTTTGGATAGAGTGGTTATTATTCCTCCAGTTCAGTGCATATGCAGCATGTGTATGGTGACTGCATGCATCATGCCATCCCTGGTTGGCCTCAAGCCCTCAGCAAGTGTCGATGGAGTGGTTCTGCTTTCTGTGTCTTGGGAAATGCCTGCCCCGTTGCTCTCGTCAAGTGAAGGACCTGGAAGCGAGAGGCAGGGCCTTACAAAATGGTCGACCCTCGAATATTCCCTTTTCCTGCCATTGATGTTGTCCCCCATCTCTGTACCCCTGTGCCTCTAGCATCCCTGCCTATGACACTATGACTAGGTTCCCAAGGGCCTCAGCTCCCCCTAGGCATATCGACTGGTGAGAGAAGGCCGGGCTTTTTGACCGGCTCCAGAAAGGTACTGAGAACCACTGATCACTGGGACGACGTCTCTCCAGCCACCTCCTCAGCATTATCCTCCCCGCCTTGTTCTCTCTTCATGCCATAACCTGCTGGTTGTCTGCATAGCATTGCCACTCTGAAAAACCTCCAGAGCTTCCACAGTCTCTTCTCCCTTGTCTCATCCTTTGCTTGACACTATAATTTTTTTCTTCTTTATTTTTCTTATGCTACTCCCTCTTCACAGCTTGTTTTAGCGCTTGCATGTCTGCTTCACTGACTTTGCAGAAAGTCTTCACGGTGAGGATTGCTGTTTTTGGAATCACTTATTAACCTTAAACCGCATATGGTTTGATGGTATTTGTGTCTAACCACTTGTAAATTTACTGTAGACCAGACCCGCTGTGTGTGTTTGCTATTCCTATTGACTTATACAGTTTAAGACTAAAGTCTCACTTCCCTCATTTCAAAACTCACATTTCATTGCTTTCATTTCTCCCTTGAGTCTCGCAATGGCTAAAGCAATAAGCTTCTGAATTATCCAATTAAATCTGATGCAATTAAATGTAAATATTTTCTGATACAGCATCTTCTCTTCTACAGGGCCATCGGAAACTGGAACTGAAACACTAGATTGTACGTTTCCACTATATGTTTTATATACTGTTAGTCTTTTCTACGATCACGTTTAGCATAGAAATATACCACGTTATTGGCTATCCGTGTAGAAACATACCACGTTATTGGCTATCCATGTAGAAACATACCACGTTATTGGCTATCCGTGTAGAAATATACCACGTTATTGGCTATCCATGTAGAAACATACCACGTTATTGGCTATCCGTGTAGAAACATACCACGTTATTGGCTATCCGTGTAGAAATATACCACGTTATTGGCTATCCGTGTAGAAATATACCACGTTATTGGCTATCCATGTAGAAATATACCACGTTATTGGCTATCCGTGTAGAAATATACCACGTTATTGGCTATCCATGTAGAAACATACCACGTTATTGGCTATCCGTGTAGAAATATACCATGTTATTGGCTATCCGTGTAGAAATATACCACGTTATTGGCTATCCGTGTAGAAATATACCACGTTATTGGCTATCCATGTAGAAACATACCACGTTATTGGCTATCCGTGTAGAAATATACCACGTTATTGGCTATCCGTGTAGAAATATACCACGTTATTGGCTATCCGTGTAGAAATATACCATGTTATTGGCTATCCGTGTAGAAATATACCACGTTATTGGCTATCCGTGTAGAAATATACCACGTTATTGGCTATCCGTGTAGAAATATACCACGTTATTGGCTATCCATGTAGAAACATACCACGTTATTGGCTATCCATGTAGAAATATACCACGTTATTGGCTATCCATGTAGAAATATACCACGTTATTGGCTATCCGTGTAGAAATATACCACGTTATTGACTATCCATGTAGAAACATACCACGTTATTGGCTATCCATGTAGAAACATACCACGTTATTGGCTATCCATGTAGAAATATACCATGTTATTGGCTATCCATGTAGAAACATACCACGTTATTGGCTATCCATGTAGAAATATACCATGTTATTGGCTATCCATGTAGAAATATACCACGTTATTGGCTATCCATGTAGAAACATACCACGTTATTGGCTATCCGTGTAGAAATATACCATGTTATTGGCTATCCATGTAGAAACATACCACGTTATTGGCTATCCGTGTAGAAATATACCACGTTATTGGCTATCCGTGTAGAAATATACCATGTTATTGGCTATCCATGTAGAAACATACCACGTTATTGGCTATCCGTGTAGAAATATACCACGTTATTGGCTATCCGTGTAGAAATATACCATGTTATTGGCTATCCGTGTAGAAATATACCACGTTATTGGCTATCCGTGTAGAAATATACCACGTTATTGGCTATCCGTGTAGAAATATACCACGTTATTGGCTATCCGTGTAGAAACATACCACGTTATTGGCTATCCATGTAGATAATTTTACATCAGTGCATTATTACTCAGTGTTGAATTATATTTCATCTATTTTTAGGACCCCATCCACTTCCTACCCCTTGAACAAGACAAAGCTCAGAAAATATGTCCTTACTGGCTTAAGAAGCCCCTAACAAGAAGCTGATGTCTTTTGTATGTGTTCCCCTGGCCCTCGCTTCCTCAATCTCCACGGATCTATTTACTGACAACATCCTCCTGCCCAGTCACAACCTCTTCTGGATATCCAGTGTCCAATAGGACCCCCTCAGACACTACACAAGGTGTTGTCATCAACTCTTCCTTTGATTTTCCCTGGGGAACAATAAGGAAGGTGTACATCTGAGACAGTGTCGGTTGACCTTCATCCTTCACCACACACAGCTGTCTGTTGTGCCTGTGTTTACATTAGTTTGAGCCAAGGCTGAGTTCAAACTGCAGACACAACAACAATTCAGAGGGCTGTGTACTCTCAAACCTTTAGTACCTCTTCTAAGTTTTGTAAAAAGCAACTGAAAATGTATTTTGAAGGTTATGTAGAGCTGTTACAAGAACATTGCCATTTCTTGTCATAGTTGAATGATGTTTTACTAATTGATGGGGAGAGATGTTTGAAGCACAACCTCGGTGTGGAAACAGACTTGAAGGTCGTGGATCGTAGGCCTATATGTTTGTGCTTGAATAATATAAGGACAATTACAAAATAGCATGACTTGTGTATGTTTGCAACATTAGAAGACAGACAGAGGTTGTTGTCCTTGCTGAGGCATACTGACAGATGACTGTTAGACCTGTTTAACCATAGCATTTTGACTGATGACCACCATTTTGTAAGATATGAGGAAATATCTCATATCAGTGCATAACAGGTGGAATATCACATGAACCTGAACAGAAATGTCAGGAGACTATAACATTCCTTAGTTTGTTAATTTATTAACAATAATGCAAAGTATCATGTTGAGTAAACTAACACGGCATGTTAATCAAGATATTTTTTAGGCTATTGTAGTGGTCAAACCTTAAAGTGGAGAACTGCTATTTGAAGCCAAATTCTATTCTTACTGTAGGTCTCAGGTCTTTAGTTGTTTAACGGTTATGCATAATATATTGTTTCAATATTATACTTTTTTTATCCCACAATAGCTATTGGTACCTATGGAACTACAGAAGGGTAAATGTATTGAAGAGTTGTTTGTATATAGGAGATCTATTGCTTAAAGTGAATGATGACACCCGGATGGATTATGCTGAAAAACATACTGTACTGTACATGCCACCCCGATAATATCACCCATCTGTTCTCAATTGTTTACAGGTTATGTTCCTTCTCCACCACTGTCTGCCTCGTAAAGATGGGGGTCATTAGCCTACTTAACTACTATTTGCTGTCCATCAAATGGCATTAAGCCAGTAGAGGTTTGTTGATGAGAGGAGTGAGGACTTCTTAATGGTTTGCATAACTGATCTTGCCCATTGCGTCTCGGACAGAAGCTTCACTTCCCAATAACTATTACTTAAGTACATGCCTGCAGACTGCTTACCTGTGTATGATTATTACATCACACGCTATTTTACTGAGTGCTTAAGACAGACATTTTGTATGCACCATCTGGTTAGATAGTGGGTGCAATGTTTACTGGTTGTTTTAAGGGTAAAACTGTCATGTTGGCACTGGACAGTGGGGCACTGCTGGTGCCCATTGGAAATGAGTGTCCATGATGGTGATCTGAAAGTGTATAAATTGTGAATAAAACATTCAATTTCATTCTTGTACACAATCATTTTTTAAATGTGTCTCACCAAGTGACTGCTGGAGGAACCAAACATTCTCGAATTGAAAAAACAGGTTACGGGAAGTGTTTAAGGGCAAGGGGTCTCCTATTTTGGACACCATGTCCTTTGTCTTATGTAAAACGTTATCTACATATGATCAGGAACATTTGACATGAGACAGTTGGCTGACACATTTTAGATATTATCAAAAAGACCACAGTCTTATATGTTTCCATTGTCGGATATAGAACATGGCGTACTCCATTACGTACCCGCTATTTTGAAAAGGAGATTATCATCTTTTCCAGTGGGCTAGGAGGACTTGACATTTTTCAGTCATTTGGCACCCACACCTACATCTGTGGAGACCAGATATACATTTTCTAGTCTGCACATACCACATGACCACTTCTCCCTCACCCTAAATGTGCAACTGGTTAAAGAAGATTGGGTAATGCGTTTATACTTTAGAGGGAGTCATTGGATACTTTCAAGCTGATTCTATTTAAAATCTTAGGGAATTGTATTTTGATTCTTAACTGTAGCTAGGGTTGCAAAGGTACTGGTAATTTACGAAAGTTACTGGAATCTTCTATAATTTTGTTATTAACAGAACATCTATGGTAATCTATCGTAACTTTTGTCATTTATACTTGAATAACTTTAAAAAATGATATATAGTATTCATTTTTTATATCTGTGTCCATATTGTCCATGAGTTTCTAGTAGAGAGACCATATTGTTCAAAAGAAAATAGTCTAATTAATGAAAAAGCATTTAATCAACAATGGCATTATTTTCAATTAACTCTGCAACTCTTTCAACAACAGTAGCCACTTTTCTTCACAACTGCCACCAGTTTGACAACAAAACATTGACAACAAATACATATTGAAATAGTAAAATAAATAAAAGTGTAAAAAAAGGATATTTAATGCTGAAACCCTCATATTAAACAGCAATGGTATTCCCTTAGTTTATGGTTTATATTTAGGATAATGTTTCACAGCTTTGTCGTAATAATTTTTTTAATCTTATTTCATATATTTTAGATGTGATAAGGCCACACAGGTCCAGAGATAATGACAGACACCTGTTATAATCTGAAGTACCCAAAAGGTCCACTAGATGTATTGTGATAGATTACATGAACTCTTTGAAAGATACCAAAATTCTGGTAGTTTACTGGTAAACTTCCCAGTTATATACCCTCCCTATAGGTCATCATTCCTCAGGCTGTCTGCAGTGATTTTGGTTCACCACCTTTGCAATTCTTTGTACACTCTGCAAAGGATCTATTGATTTATTTTAACAAGGCAAGTCAGTTAAGAACAAATTCTTATTTTCAATGACGGCCTATTAACAGTGGGTTAACTGCCTTTTTCAGGGGCAGAACGACAGATTTTTACCTTGTCAGCTCAGGGATTCGATCTTGCAACCTTCCGGTTACTAGTCCAACACTCTAACCACTAGGTTACCTGCCACCCCATCTTTAGCCATTGACATGCAGAGGGAGAGAGTGGGATGGATAAATGCCTGGCCCTTCCTTTGATTCCACAAAGTGAAGCGAACCTGCACCGGATGTTTACATTACAGATTCCGCGTCATTCACAAGGAGCCCTTTCTTCCCCGTTAGGATTGATTGCTTGGAAAATAAAGCTGCAAGAGGCATGTGTTGCTACCCCCTTGCTATGTCACAGACACACACTCGCTGAACAGCCATGTTACATACCGTTGTCTCGAGTCAGCAACTCTATTATGGGTTATTCTTGTTCTTTCTTAACTGGCACAGTAATTACTTCCCGTGTGACACGCTAGATTGACCTACCGCCACCCACATACATATTTGTTTGGATCTTCTTGGATTTTTTTCCTCAAGTTTCTCCCCAGTCTCCAGTTTCAGATTTTATTGTGTTTATATTTGGAAGGAAATTATAGGCTGTGCTGTATGGTTGTAAACCTCAACTACCTTTAAAACAGCAATGAACCTTGAACAATTCAACATGTCCTTGCAGGATAGCATTTTAAGACACGTTGTGGTATTGAGTTGAACAGTATCTAAAACTGAGGGGAAAAAATTGGCGTGGTGAATGATTAAAGTGGCGTGGTGGACGATTAGATAAATATTATGTTGGCATCAGTGCGCCAAGCTTCTCAAAATGAATGACAGTCTGGGGAATTGTTCTCAAGCAATAAAGTCCACAAAGTCATGCTTGACATATTTCTCAATTAAACATTTGTAGTATGGGCGATTATATAAAACCTGGTTAAACGTGTGGGCATCAATGTTCCCGGCCTATTTTGCTTCATCCCAATTGGTTTTGCATGTGGCCCTGGCTTTCATTGACAGTGGCTAGACAAGCATAAATTATAGTCACATTGCAGAGGGGGGCACTACTCTCCTCCCCTCTTCATGAGGGCTCTTGTAACCCAGACTTTTTTTCACCTGAATGCCCTCTTTGTGTGCAAAGCCCATAAATAGCAAGAGGGACCCTCAGCTTCTACAGTCCCAATCTCACTCCCTCTCTCACACTCAAGCATCTGGTATAACCATGTGGACTCGGGCCAGTGCACTGCTGCTCCTCGCCTCCTGTCTCTGGGCAGTGGAGGGACAGAATGAAAATGGCAACACAAGGGCAGGCAATGGTGGTGCTGCTACTGCTGCTGCAGAGAACAGGAAGAGTGTCTGGGAGGACCCCATCCAGTTCAACAACAAGGCAAAGGACTTCTGCACCATGAGCGTCACCGGCCAGGGAAATGTCACCAGGCTGAGGATATCGTGCCAGGGTGCCGAGAGAACCTACTGGTGCGAGTACACGGGTAAGCCCCAGATGTGCCGTCCCTACAACAACAACCCTCGCCACTATTTCACCCAGATCATGTGGGACCTGAGGAAACTCCAGAACGCCTGCCAGGCACCCAAAGCTATCAAGCCTCAAATGTGCAAGAGGGCACCGGAAGACGCCCAGATGGTGTTCTCTGCTTCCTCCACGCCAGAAGCCGCACCAGCAGCAATCCCTGAAATGCCAGAGAAAGCCCAAGAGCCAAACCAGGCAAAACCAGAGACCCCCAAGGTACCATTCACCAAGCAGGCTAAGCCAGCCGCAACCAAGCCTGAAGCTAAATCAGCAAGACCAGAGCAGGCAAGGCCGGAGCAAACTAAACCAGAGAAAGCCAGACCAGAGCCAGCAAAACCAGAAGCGAGACCAGCACCTACAAAACCTGAAAAAGCCAGAACAGAAGCAAGACCAGCACCTACAAAGCCACTGCAATCCAGACCTGAGCAGGCAAAACCAGCAGCCGCAAAACCAGCAGCAGCTAAACCAGCAGCTTCAAAACCAGCAGGCGCAAAACCAGTCAAGCTAGCAGTGAACAAGACAGCTGGACTAAAAAAGCTTCTGACCCCCAAACCAACCGCTCTGAAACCAACCAAGCCCACTGTCAAGAGCAATGCCAAACAGCTGGCACAAGAGTATTGTTGGCGGTCACTCCAAGGCATCTGTTCCTATGTCATTGATTGGTTTCAGAACTAATAATGAAGGTGAGTTTAGAAAGTTGGCTGTTGATATGTTTTTAATTGTAGTCATAGCATTGTATATTATCATGATGATCATTTGTATGAAAAGGTATGTCTGTCGATCAAATATCTGAAATTAACTCAGGTCTGTAAAAAGTATTTTGAGTGTAGAAAACGTAAACCTATTTACTTTTTGCTCCCTCTTTCCCAGATTTAGATTTCTTTT
The DNA here is from genome assembly GCF_029448725.1 of Salvelinus fontinalis. Lineage (NCBI taxonomy): Eukaryota > Metazoa > Chordata > Actinopteri > Salmoniformes > Salmonidae > Salvelinus > Salvelinus fontinalis. The sequence continues at coordinate 60,674,736 of NC_074670.1, read as the reverse complement.
GAAGATTACTTCAAAAGTCTGACTAAAGAGGTGCTCAGAGTGGTTTTCCAGAAAATGACTTTGATAAATGGTAGAAGAGAGTTCTAACACCCTCTTCGTGGAAATGATCAAGCTGACACTGCTGTCAATCAAACAACTTTACAGCCTGCCATTTCACCATGATTTGTGCACTGTAAAACAAAAATCTACTTGTTTCAACAAATTATTATTAAGTAACTAGTTACATAGTCTTTTTTAGTTTACTGAACTTTTCAGTCCAAGTGTTACCTCAAGAAACAAAAAAATAGTTGGCCCAAACTTAGCTCCAACTCTAGAAAACTTGTCTCATATGTTCATTCAAGTATAAATTATTTGTGAATCTTAACTAATAAAGGTGTGCAACTGGTTACACACAGTGGTTTTAACATACAATGTTTTCAACTTACATATCTGATGCACGTTGGCATACATCATTACATTGTTCATTTATACAGTCATTATTATTCAACATGTCCTCTCCTGGGCTTTGCACTGACAACCTCTTGGTATTCCTATCTTCCTGCTCTGCCACCGTGTCAGTTATCAGTTCATCTGACTTTTCTCTCATCATTGATTTAACTTAGTTATTTCAGCAATTTTATTTTATAATGTTTCTGTATAGTTGTCTAATGTTGGTGGGGCATGTTACTCTGTTTTAAAGTTTTTATTTATTTAACTCAGCAAGTCAGTTAAGAACAAATTCTTATTTACAATGGAAACAGACACCACTGCGCCACTCTGGAGCAAGTTACTCCTTAATCACTCTGATAAATAAAATATTTTTTCTCAAATGTACTTTTAACAGATCTGATACTTACTTACTGAAGTGCAAAGTGTTCCAATACAGGTGAAATCAATCATTGACAGGCATGGTGACATAGCAGCACGATTGGCATGCTGTGAACCAAGAGGTTGTGAGTTCAAATCCCACATGTTGAATATGAATTACTGTATAAATGAACATGCACAATGTCATCATGTGTGTCAAATATCTAAGTCGTTGCAAATAGTTCCACAGCCTTTTTTAGTTAAGATACCCAAATAATAAGTTCTAGTTGAATTAACATATGAGACAATTTGAGCAACACAATCTTAAATTTATAAATTTTTGGAGCTAAGTTTGTGCCAACTAAAAATGTTCATTTCAGGTAACACTTTGACCAAAACATTGTGTAAACAAAAAAAGCTGTGAAACCAGTTACTTAATATTAAGTTTCATCGAGACCAATACCAAAAACATAATTCCAAGGGTCACGATGACAACTAAAAGCATCCATATCTGAATGTGTGGATCGGGTATGGACAGATAGTTAAATCCATCGTCTTTCACATGGTACTCCATTTTGGTGACAGTTTTTACTGTTGGTGACAGTTTTTTTTACAGTTTGGTTTTTGTGTCAGACAAACCTATGATACCCTATAATGGACTCTCCTAAGGCAGATACGCCATTGGTTTTGCCTTTTTTGTATGTTTGTTTATGTGTATGTTTGTATCACCATAAACCATGTATTGAAATGCATAAGGTTGTGTCATTTACATAGTAGAGTGGCATATTCAGCTCTGCCACTGGTTCATTGGACTGAAAGGTCACAATCAATGAATGAATGTCGACATGTGCATGTAATGAATAAATGTGTGTTCTTAATTATTTTTAGTGTGTCTGTGTTCCTTAATGCCTTGCTTTAGGTTAAAAGCCTTTCTCTCACTATTTTTTAAATACCAGCAGACAAAACGTTTTTGACGACAATGTTTGTCTTTGTCTTAAATACAACCCTTTTAGAGGTGCTGTGTCTCTTTTTCCCCAGTAAGTGACGCTGTTGTATCAACTTCATTCAAATATTTATTTTTTGCTATTTTTTGCTCACTGCACTTTTACTAGAACAGTTAATGGGTGCAAATACCAGTGGTGGAAAAAGTACCCAATTGTCATACTTGAGTAAAAGTAAAGATACCTTAATAGAAAATGACTCAAGTAAAAGTGAAAGTCACCCAGTAAAATACTACTTGAGTAAAATTCTAAAAGTATTTGGTTTTAAATATACTTAAGTTTTAAAAGTACATTTAATTGTTAAAATATAAAAGTATAAATAATTCAAAATTCCTTATATTAGGCAAACCAGACAGCACAAGTAAAATTACTATTTTTGGTTTAGGGGTTAGGTTTACAATTAGGGATAGGGTTGCAATTAGAGTTAGGAATTTGGGGTTGCTGTTATGGTTAGGTTAAGGGTTAAGGTTAGGAAAAATAGGATTTTGAATGGGAATCAATTGTAAAACAAACGTGTGTGTGTGTGTGCGTGTTTAGGCCCATGTTCCATGTGTGTGGCGTGAGGGAATAAGGGGGTGGTGGGTGTGTCTGTGCTCTATAAATGCCACATGCACGTTCCCCAGGTGTCATAACGAAATTGAATCATTTCCATCTTCCCAAATCCACAGGTGAGCTGACTAAAATAACCACTTATGTTGTGTTAAATATGATCTGCGATTATCCTCCATAAATCTTCTGCTGCCATGTTGTAACAGGCTACAGTACCAATTATTTGAATTGGAGGCCTACTGTACTAATAACTATGCCATTTCTGCAGATATTTTAGCGGGACATGGCGCTCCTTACCAATTTAGCCGTCTTGCTGGTTATTGCCTGCATATCTCAGGAGCTTATGGTTGCTAAATGTCAAGGATCCAAAAAAAGCGGGATGAAGAAGAAAGAAAAAGAGGGACCAAAGGACAGAGAGCAACCAAAGCCCTCCATCCCGTCTCCAGCGAATAAAGACAGCAGCCCCAGAGGAAAGGGTGTTGTCAAGGGCAAATTCTCCGCCAAAGACAATACGCAGTGCACTTGGGTTGCGACAGGTGATGATTCCTTTGTGCTTGGCGTGAACTGCAAAAAAGGGGAAACAAGTTTCGACTGCAAATATGTGGCCAAACCAGCCACTTGCCCTGGGTACGAGTCCAACGCCAAAGCCTACTGGAAACAGATTGCGCGTGCTCTAAAGAAACAGAAGACATTATGTTTGGACTCCACCGCTTTGATTAAAGCAGGTATGTGCAGAAAAGCTCCCAAGGACGCCCATTTCAAACTTAACAATACACCCAGAGATGTTGTTGTTCCAAGGACTACCATTCAGACACATTCTTCTCCTTATGTCTCCCCATCGGGTGCCAAATCTTGCACAGTTGATAAGAAGAGACTGGCGGAAGAATACTGCGCGGGTTCGTGGTCGAGTTTGTGTACTTTCTTTTTCTCCATGGTCCAGAATGATGATTGTTGAACGTAAAAGAAATGCGTTTACATTTCCACTCTCCCCATTGGTTGTCATAAACAAATTAATTAGCGCTTGTTGCTACTTCTCATGGTGAAGATGAATGCATTTTGATGGATTGTGAGGGGAACCTAGTTTAAAGACAGATTTTTGAGTACATTTACATGCACACTAATAATTCGATATGAAACTGATTATGGCAGACTTTGCAATAGTCACTCAACCCCCTTACTCTGTTTGTTTTAGTCGCCGTAAAATCTAAGTCAACATACGCCAATTAAAACACATTGTTTTCTGAGCAATCTTTCGAATTATTAGGACATGTAAAACCCCTTTACTCGGTGTTCCAGCGGTGTATTGGATCTGTGAATGTGCTAGCACCAGGCTGATCGAGCCTCCCTTTTTAGTGTGAGCGGAGTGTGTTTGGAACAACTGAATGTATGTATCTTAGAAGTAGTTTTCACATACAAACTTTATACGTTCGAATTCAGAATCAAATATGATTCCCCAAAATAAAATGTTCGCTGTGGTAGAACGTTTATTTTGATTGGCGATATGCTGCATTTATCAGTGCCATCGGATAGCCCTATTTCAGATGTGTCCATGTAAACAGGATTATTAGGGAATTCGTTGTTCTTGCAAAGCATGTAAACGGTTTAATCGAACCATTATATTAATATGACTAACCACAATAATCACATTATTGTGTGCATGTAACCGCACTCATATCATCCATACCACGTTTTCCTTTGAAATGTTTTTGCTATGTGTTGTATTCATTGTAAAGCTACAGTAGCCTACTTAATAAATATTTTGTATACTATGTACTCAACTCTTCTCTTCATCTTATATGCACTTGTAGTTGAAGCATTTCTGCAGCATATTCTTTCTAGGAGGGTGGACAGGAGTTAGGTCATTATTAGTTTCAATGCTGTATAGCATTACTCATTACTCATTATTTTCGAATGACCAATGCTTATTATATAATTTACTACTACTTGGCAGACAGAGTATTATTCCGTACCACCCTGCAATGCACTCACTTATGCACACATGCTCATGCGCGCACACATACACACACACACACACACACACACACCTGTTGTGCAGACTCCACTGCATTTGCCCAAAGATAAGGAGTTTGAGCATGTTGGGTAATTTCTCTGTAATTATACCAAGTCAGTTAGAGTGTTCCTTTAGAAGATTTTTCCTACATTCCTTCACTGACTACTGGATTTTCATGGTCTTTTTACAAGGTGAAATACAATTTACATGTTCTAAATACTAGTCCATGACACTTAGCTACGCCTTTCATATAGAACACAACAACACACAATCATGAGGTCTATGAAATGACATAACTGTGCTTGATAGCTAATGGATCTTTTTGATATAACTATAATAGTATTGCTGTCAGACAATCAAGGGGAGATACTTTGAATACATTTTTCTTTCCATTAATTGGACTTCAATCATTCTTTGAACTGAGAGGAATTTGAATGAAATGAACCCCAACCCTATTCATTGACAATATAATTTACTCTTCAATGGTTCTTTAGTCTTGGTCCAATAACTTTTCATTAATCATCCTTCTTGGTATTTTTATTGTCATTATACTACAAGGTTCTCGGATTCCTAGTATTTTCATAAACCCATATGCATATATTCTATTTAACCTTTATTTAACTAGGCAAGTCAGTTAAGAACAAATTCTTATTTCCATAGATGACCTACCAAAAGGCCAAAGGCCTCCTGCGGGGACAACATTACAATAGCATGGCAGCAACACAACATGGCAGCAACACAACATGGCAGCAACACAACATGGCAGCAACACAACATGGCAGCAACACAACATGGTAGCAGCACAAAACATGTTACAAACATGACGGTAGAGACAACAATACATCACGTGAAGCAGCCACAACTGTCAGTAAGAGTGTCCATTATTGAATCTTTGAATGAAGAGATGAAGCTCGTTCCATTCGCTAGCTACAGCGAACTGGAAAGAGGAGCGGCCCAGGGATGTGTGTCCTTTGGGGACCTTTAACAGAATGTGACTGGCAGAACGGGTGTTGTATGTGGAGGATGAGGGCTGCAGTAGGTATCTCAGATAGAGGGGGGTGAGGCCTAAGAATGTTTTATTAATAAGCATCAACCAGTGGGTCTTGCGACAGGTATACAGAGATGACCAGTTTACAGAGGAGTATAGAGTGCAGTGATATAACTTGGGTCCATAAAGTTAATTAGTTAGGTCTATTGACAAAGCCAGTTACAAGCATGCCACATGTAACATGTAATTTTCCAGTTACTGGCCTTCTTTAACTGGCTTCTTGCTACTGGCCAGCTGTTATTTTGCCTGATCTATGGGTTGGAGGTCAAATGGTCACTGCCATGTGAAAAACTGCTGACGAGACATCCCCCACAGTGATCTGAGTTCAAATACTATATTAAATCATTTCAAAAACTTTAGCTGTGCTCAATTGAGCTTGCCAGTTGCAATGGAACCAATAGAAAAGTCCCAAAAATGCAAACCCCACCCACCTAGCACTCCAGGCAGACTAAAACAAATGCTCAAAGTATTACCATGATTTCAAATAGTATTTGAAGCCGTGTTTCCACCCACATAGTGACCCAAACAGTAGTGGAATTATTACCAATGTTTTGATATGGGGCTAGAAGTAGAGGGCACACCTGTGTGTCACCTGTATTATTACGACATTGACAGCCATCATCATTCTGACCCAGCTTGTCAAAATGGTCATTCAAATATTGAGGTTACCAAACAAGAAAAGACTTGCTTGACAAAAACACAAAATTATGTGGGCGGTACATTTTAAATAAATGTATGAAAGGTTTTACTGATTAACTGAATTGTTTGGAAATGTTTGTCAAAATGAAAGAAGATATTAGAATTGGAAAAGTTGTTGACAACAGTGTTCTCAACAAACACTTTTTTCAGACAAGGTAGCGACTACTCTTTTCAAAGTCAAGACACAACTAAATCTATTGATATGACAGACAGCAGAATTTGCAATCCATCGAGTTAGACTCAACCATTGCTTCAATGTTTATTTAAGTACTATATGCCAGTCCTTCAGCCATAGTTGTTACAGGCTTTGGTTTTTCCATTTATGTTTTGAGGTTGGATGTATAGCTCATTAGCACGTAGGGCGCACCGATGGGTGTCAGCTCGTAAGTCAGTATGTGTTACACCTGTGCTTGTTGCCGTCTCGTTAGTGGGAAGGTGTTTCACCTGTGCTGGCCCAGGTGCTATTTACGAGTGGCTGGCCCAGTGCTCTTGATAGATGCGGAGGTTTTACACCTATAGTTGGCTCTCCCTATTTTGTGTTCTAGACAAACAATCCTTTATCTGATTTCCCTGATTTTTGTTTTTCTCCACCCTTTTTGTTTGCTTCCTGTCTTTAAGTTTGGTGTGGGCTTTTCTTTTGTTTGCCTCTTCTTGGGCAAATTTGGTGAGCGCTCATGGTGGGTGTCTTTTTATGTTCCAGTTGTTGCTAGTAAACTTTCAGTGGACTCCCCCATGAGTGTCTTTCAGAACCCGTTCTAAAACCCCACCTGTTTCGTTTTGGTTGTTGACCAGTGACTCTTTGTTAGACTCTTTTTTTAGTTTGGTATTCCTGCTGGGGATACAGCAGGAATACAGACAATACCTTCTCTGTTCTGTTCAGAATAACTAGAAGTAGCAGGCAGGGTGATCCAATCACACCTCTGCTATTTCTATTGTCTATGGAGCCCCCGGCCCAGGCAATTCAACAATCGAAAGAAATTCCATCAATATCGCTCAATTCAACAAATCACGTTATCTTGTTATACGCTCACGATACATTGTCTGGATAAGGTAAGGTATCTCAAACCCTCAAAATCAATCAAATATATTTATAAATCCCTTTTTACATCAGCAGATGTCACAAAGTGCTATACAGAAACTCAGCATAAAACCCCAAACAATGCAGATGTAAAAGCAAGGTGGCTAGGAAAAAGTCCTTAGAAAGGCAGGAGCATAGGAAGAAACCTAGACGGAACCAGGCACTAGGTGACCAGTCCTCTTCTGGCTGTGCCTGGTGGAGATTATAAGAGTACATGGCCATTTAAGGCTAGATTATTCTTCAAGATAATCACATTGGTTGTAGAGGATGCAACCGGTCAGTATCTTAGTAGTACTGACCTGTCCTGAAGATCGTAGACAAATTAATCTCTGTCTGACGTTATAAAATAAATTATTCTAACCAAATCTGCCCTACTGCCTCTCAAGACCCTGAAGGAGGACTCCATCTCTACTTATCTAATCCCAATCATTTCCCATTTTGAAATATTAGGGAATAGATATTTCCTCCCTCAGACAAAACCATTGCCAGAAACTTTAGCAGAACGCCCAAATCAATTAAATTCTACCTCAATAGATGGACTAATATCTCAGCTGCTTTAACCCGCCGAATATCTAATGTCAAAATGAATGTTGCCACAGCTGAATTCCTGTAGTTCAATGCTTCCCTTCTCTTCCCCTTCTGGCTATTGGGATAAAATCCATAGTACTGTTTCAAAATTAAAATGAACAAACTTGCAAATGGGGGAAAGACGTAGAACTACCAGTAGCAAACGTAACATTTTATTTTCAGGCACTAGCATTTCGTCCCATCTTTCCCAAGTTCAAACAGGTGCCATTAATATAGGTAACGAGTGGAGGACAGAGGAGCCTCTTAAAGAAGAAGTTACAGGTCTGTGAGAGCCAGAAATCTTGCTTGTTTGTAGGTGACCAAATACTTATTTTACACCATATTTTGCAAATAAATTCATTAAAAATCCTACAATGTGATTTTCTGGATTTTCTTTTCTCATTTTGTCTGTCATTGTTGAAGTGTACCTATGATGAAAATGACAGGCCTCTCTCATCTTTTTATGTGGGAGAACTTGCACAATTGGTGTCTGACTAAATACTTTTTTGCCCCACTGTATATACAAACATGTGTGTATACACACACACACACACACACACACACACACACACACACACACACACACACATAAAAACGCAACAATTTTACGGAGTTAAATTTCAAATAAGGAAATTAGTCAATTGAAATAAATTCATTAGGCTCTACTGTATCAGGTATGAAGGGAAGACCCAGATGCAGACCACGTCGAATAAACAATGGTTTCAAGTTCCAACAGAGGCAAGCAGTAGACAGGTCAAGGCAGGAAGAGGTCGGTAATGCAGAGCGAGGCAGAGGTACAGGTCTGCAGGCAGGCTTAGGGACAGGCAGATGGGTGCAGAGTCAGGACAGGCAATGGTCAAATCCGGGAGGGCAAGAAAAGAGAGACTAGAAAAAGCAGGAGCTGAGACACAAAAAGCTGGTTGACAAGACAAACTGGCAACAGACAGACAGAGAACACCGGTATAAATACACAGGGGATAATGGGGAAGATGGATGATACCTAGAGAGGGGGTGGAGACAATCACAAGGACAGGTGAAACAGATCAGGATGTGACACTAATGCATCTCACATGACTGGGCAGGAGCGCAGCCATGCATTGTTTTTCCCCATAAAATAGCTTTTATTACAGACAGAAATACTCCTCAGTTTCATCAGCTGCCTGGGTGCATGATATCAAACAATCCCGCAAGTGAAGAATCCGGATGTGGAGGTCCTGGGCTGGCGTCATTACACGTGGTCTGCGGATGTAAAGCCGGATGGACGTACTGTCAAATTCTCTAAAACGAGCCTCCCTGGTGGCGCTGTGGTCTAAGGCACTGCATCGCAGTGCTAGCTGTGCAGCCAGAGACTCTGGGTTCGAGCCCAAGCTCTGTCGTAGCCGGCTGCGCCCAGGAGGTCCATGGGGCGACGCACAATTGGCCTAGCGTCGTCTGGGTTGGGGAGGGTTTGGCCGGTAGGGATATCCTTGTCTCATCGCGAACTAGCGACTCCTGTGGCGGGCCGGGTGCAGTGCACGCTGACCAGGTCGCTAGGTGCACGATGTTTCCTCCGACACATTGGTGCGGCTGGCTTCTGGGTTGGATGCGCGCTGTGTTAAGAAGCAGTGCGGCTTGGTTGGGTTGTGTTTCGGAAGGACGCATGGCTCTCGACCTTCGTCTCTCCCAAGCCCGTACGGGAGTTGTAGCGATGAGACAAGACAGTAACAACTAACAATTGGATACCACGAAATTGGGGAGAAAAAAATAAATAAAAAATCTCTAAAACGACATTGGAGACGGCTTATGGTAGATAAATGAACATTACATTCTCTGGCAACAGCTCTGGTGGATATTCATGCAGTCAGCTTGCCAATTGCACACTCCTTCAAAACTTGGAACAACTGTGGCATTGTGTTGTGACAAAACTGCACATTTTAGAGTGTCCTTTTATCCCCAGAAAATGGTGCACCTGCTGTTTAATCAGCTTCTTGATATAAATCAGCTTCTTGATATGCCACCTGTCAGGTGGATGGATTATCTTGGCAAAGGAGAAATGCTCACAAAGAGGGATGTAAACAAATTTGTGCATACAGCATCTATCTATCCATCCATACTGTATTTTAATCTGTTTTACTTTTTTTGTGGAGGGTTGGATGAAGACATGTTGGCTGGGTGGGGTTGGGGGTGGAGGTCCACTTTTTTCTTTATTTTTCTGTTTATACTGAATGTATTATTGATTATTAAACTACTTTTTCCACTTACTCTTATTTTTTTTGAGTGTCAGCCTACGGGTAGAGGTTTTCTAAACTTATTTGAAATGCATAATGTATCTGTAACACCCCCTACAAAAAATACAAAACCCCAAAAAATGTGGTCAGAAAAAAACAGAGGTGAAGCAGAGACCCTTTCTCTCTTTAGGAGTCATTATCTCTAAGACTTTTCTTTCACTACAGGTACTCCCACACTGCACCACACACTCAGACAAGCACCTACATGACCCACAACCAGCACTTGACAATCCCTTGTCATGCTCCCTGGAAAAACATAGAAAAGGTACAAAAGTGAATCTAGTACAGTGCTTCATGTAGACATGAGTATATAATACATGTGTACTTTAGGATGTGGTTCAAATTAGCCCTCCAGATTTGTGTAATTTCTTAAAGGCCCAATCTGCAATTTCAGCAGCCTTACCCAGTCACTTTGTTTGGTAAGCAGAGAAATGGAAACGGGGGAAATATAACCACTCTCAAATTCTTAGAAGGAGCTATGGATACAAGGTCTGTGAGATCAACATGATAAACATACCTTGTTTAAATGACCAGCACAACATCTTACAGATTGTGCCTTTTTATATTGTAAAACTTTTGGCAATCTTCAACAGACTTTTAACGGGCATGTCTGGGACCGGAGGCATGAGTAAACTATAGGAGATTCGGATATTTGTCCACATTTCCTCTCCCAGCATGTTGGGCTCATTAGATGGGAGAGGAATGGTAGGTATACTATTTAGTATACATGGAAATGAGCCAACAAATATAGAATTATACAGGGGTGCAGAGAAAGTTGTGTTGAATTGATCCCCAAAATAGTTGGTGTAATGGTGTCCATGTGTAGACTCATTTGTCAAAAGAAAAACCATGGGTAATGAAATAAAAAGCCAGATATTAAAAGACTGGAGACTGAAAACCCATAGAAGGTAGTCTCTCGTATAAGATCTGAATAAGAGGGCCATTGAGACCCATCAAAAAGCCTACAAAATTCTAAAACTACAAGGCTACTTGCTGCATCACTTGCATTCCTTGCAGTGCTTTAGGACATGGTATTGCCACATGGGTAACTGTTGCCAAGGCTGAGGAATATTATACTTGACACCAAGATCTATCAAGTGATGTGCCTGATCCATTTTTTGACTTTAATTTAAACTGTAAGTTGTAGCTTAGTCTGAAAGCTCTACAATGCCCTTACAGTACATGTTCTCAGTCACTGCTAACATTGTTGCCATCCTCAAACAGTAGGCCCACCAGATAGTTTTATAATAAGGCAGTTCTGGTGCCACTGTAATAAAACACTTTTATACAGTTCCTTAGCTCTATTTTGCTTTAAACCTCTAAAAGTCAACGTCTTTGAGGGGGGGGGGGGGGGTTTGGGGGGGTTCTACTAAGTTAACATATGGAATTGTTTTAAGATGGTCATACCACGGATCAATGGGGAAGGGGTGTTAGTCAAAAAAAAATGTTAGTCAAAACATTTATCAGAAGGAATAAGGCTTTGAATGAAGTATCTGTCCTATATCTACTGTAGGAGATATAAGAAATCTATCAAAGCGTAGTTATATTAGTTTGTAGCCAAATCCGTTCGGACGCTACAGACAAAATTTGGCTCATTGGCGATACCAATTGCAGACGAGTCTCGCGACACTTGTGGGGGATCGTACAGCAAAATGGAGAACACCACGTTCTTGAGAGTCATGTTTCCATAGAGTGGTCATATTAGTAGGCCAAACCATTCAGATGCTACAGACATTTTCATGAGAAGACCGATTTTCAGGTTGTCTCGTGGTCTGCAGCTCGGCCACCTTCCACCGCAGATGCCCAAGGCCAATGCGGTGGATTGAGACATATCTCTAGGTTAAACTAGCATTTTGATGGATCTTTTTTTAAGGTTACTTAGATTTATGCAGAGGCGCGTCAATGGACTCTTAAGGAGGAAGTTCCATATCTCTTTATCAGTAATTAAAGCAATCTGTCACACAAAATGTTTTAGTGCACCCCTGAAGTACAGTAGTTTGCTACCTTCCTCTTGAATAACGACAAAAGGTTTATTTCGGTTGTACATCGTTTACCCTTGTTGGATTGAATTTCCACCTATGTCCCCCTGGACACAAGGCGTTCTTCACTGGTGTACTTTACCATGGAACTCTGTTAACTGTCCAAGCCATGTAGGCCATAGGCCACGCCTATAATTAGCTATTTACGAGCTACTAGCTATTAACGGAATAATCTTATAGATGGTTGTTTATTGTTTATCAGGCTGACCTGAGCTTGAACTGTACTTCACAAATCTATAAAAAGCTTATGTTCTTCAGGAAAAACGGATTCCTGCATTCAAATAATATACCTTGGATGTGAATCATGTAATTACATGAAGGAGTACCCAGTCACCCTTTACTAAAATAGATAATTCATGTTTGACCCACCCAAAACATTCCAGAAATGTTGGAGGGACACATGGTAAAAGGTACATGTAGATAGGAACACGCCAAGCCTTTATTTATCTAGCAACATATAAGTCATTCATGGCAATATTACTGTGTAGCACCTGAAGGAGCAATAATCAGAAGTCAATCACAACACATAGCTAATACTCAACATGCATCAGGCGTGCGGGTGGAAAGTCTCTTTTTACTCTTTTTACAGAGTAACTAGCATCATGATCAAATGTGCTAAATGAACTATCAAAACTGAATGTTTAATTCTGTCACTGGGAAAATGTGTTCTGTTGAGTGAAAATCGGTCACACTTTTATAACAATTCTAGATTTGGTTCAAATGGGTTTCTTGGAATAAAGTCAATGGTGGTTATGCAATTAATTCTAGCATGGGATCATACGACAAAATGTCAAATGGAATAAAATATGTGGGTATTTGTTGGGGGCATTTGTTTTTGTGATCATGCAATACAATCTGAAGAGGATTAGGATAGTAGGAGTAAAACTTTGTTCACTCAAATCAGTTTTGTTTTTCAAATCCATTTTGGAATATTGACTGTCCAACTAGCAAGTTACAAGTGGCCAAATCCGATTTGTGTGTGTTCAGACAGCAGTCATTTGCTAACAAGGCTAAGCTAGTTGTCATAGTAATGACAAGTGTGTGCACGGTAGTGTACTGTAGGATGATTGGGGGTGGTTCTTCCTTTCACTCAGAAGTTGTTGTGTAGCAAGCTACTATAAGGTGACAACAATGGCTGCCATGGAAGTTTACCAGTTGCTTTGGAGGACTTATTATTATAATTTTTTTTTTTCATTTCACCTTTATTTAACCAGGTAGGCTAGTTGAGAACAAGTTCTCATTTGCAACTGCAACCTGGCCAAGATAAAGCATAGCAGTTCGACACATACAACAACACAGAGTTACACATACAGTCAATAATACAGTAGAAAAAAAGAAAACAGTGAGTGCAAATGAGGTGAGATAAGGGAGGTAAGGCAATAAATAGGCCATGGTGGCAATGTAATTACAATATAGCAATTAAACACTGGAATGGTAGATGTGCAGAAGATGAATGTGCAAGTAGAGATACTGGGGTGCAAAGGAGCAAGATAAATAAATAAATACAGTATGGGGATGAGGTAGTTGGATGGGCTGTTTACAGATGGGCTATGTACAGGTGCAGTGATCTGTGAGCTGCTCTGACAGCTGGTGCTTAAAGCTAGTGAGGGAGATATGAGTCTCCAACTTCAGGGATTTTTGCAGTTCGTTCCAGTCATTGGCAGCAGAGAACTGGAAGGAAAGGCAACCGAAGTAGGAATTGGCGGTGGGTTTGGCGACGAGTATGAAGCGAGGGCCAGCCAACGAGGGCGTACAGGTCGCAGTGGTGCGTAGTATATGGGTCTTTGGTGACAAAACGGATGGCACTGTGATAGACTGCATCCAATTTGTTGAGTAGTGTTAGAGACTATTTTATAAATGACATCGCCGAAGTCGAGGAGCGGTAGGATGGTCAGTTTTACAAGGGTATGTTTGGCAGCATGAGTGAAGGATGCTTTGTTGCGAAATAGGAAGCCGATTCTAGATTTAATTTTGGATTGGAGATGCTTAATGTGAGTCTGGAAGGAGAGTTTACAGTCTAACCAGACACCTAGGTATTTGTAGTTGTCCATATATTCTAAGTCAGAACCGTCCAGAGTAGTGATGCTGGACGGACTGGCAGGTGCGGGCAGTGATCGGTTGAAGAGCATGCATTTAGTTTTACTTGCATTTAAGAGCAGTTGGAGGCCACGGAAGGAGAGTTGTATGGCATTGAAGCTCGTCTGGAGATAAGTTAACATAGTGTCCAAAGAAGGGCCAGAAGTATACAGAATGGTGTCGTCTGCGTAGAGGTGGATCAAAGAATCACCAGCAGCAAGAGTGACATCATTGATGTATACAGAGAAGAGAGTCGGCCCAAGAATTTAACCCTGTGGCACCCTCATAGAGACTGCCAGAGGCTCGGACAACAGGCCCTCCGATTTGACACATTAAACTCTATCAGAGAACTAGTTGATGAACCAGGCGAGGCAATCATTTGAGAAACCAAGGCTGTTGAGTCTGCCAATAAGAATGTGGTGATTGACAGAGTCAAAAGCCTTGGCCAGGTCGATGAATACAGCTGCACAGTAATGTCTCTTATCAATGGCGGCTATGATATCATTTAGGACCTTGAGCGTGGCTGAGGTGCACCCATGACCAGCTCTGAAACCAGATGGCATAGCGGAGAAGGTACGGTGGGATTCGAAATGGTCGGTAATCTGTTTGTTAACTTGGCTTTCGAAGACCTTAGAAAGGCAGGGTAGGATAGATATAGGTCTGTAACAGTTTTATTTTATTTATTTATTTAACCTTTATTTAACCAGGAAGGGCTCATTGAGATTTAAAATCTCTTTTTCAAGAGCGTCCTGGCCAAGATAGGCAGCACCAAGTCATTACAAAAAATTACAGACAGACAACATGAAAAACTACAAGTAATCTAGTAAAAACCATTCATGAATTCACAGGAGTATAACAATATCAAAAACAGCAAATTAAAAACATTGACAGGTCAGGGAATCAGCCTCAAAATCCTTCATCAGAGATTTAAAAACACCAATCGGGACAAGTTCTTCCAGTTTAAAATTATTTTGTAAGGTGTTCCAAGACGATGGCGCAGAGTACATAAAAGACCTTTTACCAAATCCAGTTCTGACATTTGGAACAGTTAGCAGGATAAAGTCCAGTGAACAAAGAGAGTACCCACCACATTTCTGAACAATAAAAATGCCCAAATAAAAAGGTAGTAAACCCAAAATGGCTTTGTAAATAAAAGTATACCAGTGACTGAGCCTACGAGTGATTGGAGAAGGCCAGCCAACCCTGGTATACAAAGTGCAGTGGTGCGTAAGGGTTTTGCAGTTTAAAATAAATCTCAAAGTGCCATGGTAAAGAGTGTCAATTGATCTCAAACACTGAGCGGAAGCATTCATATATAAAATATCCCCATAGTCTAGTAAAGGCATAAATGTAGCTGATACTAGCCTCCTTCTGGCTTCAAAAGAAAAACAGGCCTTATTCCTAAAATAAAATCCCAATTTCAGCTTCAATTTTTTTTGAAAGTTGTTGAATATGCAATTTAAAAGAGAGGCCGTCATCAATTAGAATTCCAAGGTATTTATATGAGGTTACAACCTCAATCTCCTTGCCCTGACAGGTAGTAACAGGTGAAATGTTCAGAGGTCTATTTCTTGCATTAGAAAACACCATTAGTTTAGTTTTGTCAGTATTGAGGATAAGCTTCAATTGACACAAGGTATGTTGAACAGTATAAAAAGCAGTTTGCAAGTCCTGGAAAGCTTTTGTAAGAGATGAGGCACAACAGTAAATAACAGTATCATCAGCATAAAAATGAAGTTGTGCATTTTTGAAATTTTTGTCTAAATCATTTATATAAATAGTGAATAAGAGAGGACCAAGTACAGAGCCCTGGGGCACACCATTCAGGACAGACAATTTAACAGACATAAGCCCATCAAATTGAGTGCACTGAGTTCTATCAGACAGATAGTTAGCAAACCATGCAACTGCATGCTCCGAAAGACCTACACTCAACAATCTCTGCCTTAGTATAGCATGATCAACTGTATCAAAAGCCTTAGAGAGACCAATAAAAAGTGAGACACAGTGCTGTTTTTTGTCAAGGGCTCCAGTGATATCATTTAAAACCTTCATGGCTGCTGTAATTGTGCTATGCTTCTTCCTGAAGCCCGATTGATACATTGATAAAATAGAGTTAGTAAATAAAAACTCTTTTAGCTGTTCACTTACAAGGGTTTCAAGTATTTTCACCAGGGGTGACAGCTTTGAGATTGGCCTATAATTATTTAAAAGACTTGGATCTCCCCCTTTTAAAAGTGGTAGGACAAATGCTGATTTCCAGATCTTTGGAATTTCATTACATTCCAGGGTTAGATTGAACAGATATGTAAGTGGTTCAGCTATGAAATCAGCTGCCAGATTTAAAAAGCAGCTGATTTCAAAGCTGAACCACTTACATATCTGTTCAATCTAACCCTGGAATGTTTGGGTTAGTTTGGGTCTAGAGTGTCTCCCCCTTTGAAGAGGGGGATGACCGCGGCAGCTTTCCAGTCTTTGGGAATCTCAGACGATACAAAAGAGAGGTTGAACAGGCTAGTGATAGGGGTTGCAACAATTTCGGCAGATAATTTTAGAAAGAGAGGGTCCAGATTGTCTAGCCCGGCTGATTTGTAGGGGTCCAGATTTTGCAGCTCTTTCAAAACATCAGCTATCTGGATTTGGGGGGAGGAGAAATGGGGAGGCTTGGGCGAGTTGCTGTGGGGAGTGCAGGGCTGTTGACCGGGGTAGGGGTAGCCAGGTGGAAAGCATGGCCAGCCGTAGAAAAATGCTTATTGAAATTCTCAATTGTAGTGGATTTTCGGTGGTGACAGTGTTTCCTAGCCTCAGTGCAGTGGGCAGCTGGGAGGAGGTGCTCTTATTCTCCATGGACTTTACAGTGTCCCAGAACTTTTTTGAGTTTGTGCTACAGAATGCAAATTTCTGCTTGAAAAAGCTAGCCTTAGCTTTCCTAACTGCCTGTGTACGTATATTGGTTCCTAACTTCCCTGAAAAGTTGCATATCACAGGGGCTATTCGATGCTAATGCAGAACGCCACAGGATGCTTTTGTGCTGGTCAAGGGCAGTCAGGTCTGGAGAGAACCAAGAGCTATATCTGTTCCTGGTTCAACATTTTTGAAAGGGGCATGCTTATTTAAGATGGTGCGGAAGGCATTTTTAAAGAATGACCAGGCATCCTCTACTGATGGGATGAGGTCAATATCCTTCCAGGATACCCGGGCCAGGTCGATTAGAAAGGCCTGCTCGCTGAAGTGTTTTAGGGAGCGTTTGATAGTGATGAGGGGTGGTCGTTTGACCGCGGACCCATTACGGATGCAGGCAAGGAGGCAGTGATTGCTGAGATCTTGGTTGAAAACAGCAGAGGTGTATTTGGAGGGCAAGTTGGTTAGGATGATATCTATGAGGGTGCCCGTGTTTACGCATTTGGGGTTGTACCTGGATAAGGATAAGGATAAGATGTCAGATGTCAACAAGCTAGCTAGCTGTTTAGCTTGCTAGCACGAGAAACTTAGTACTTTGTTTGTAAACAAGCTATTTAGTTGCCACATTTTCTTGTCAAACTGTCAACAGAGTAGTTAGCATGCAACAAGATATGCCAAATAGACACTTGAGTGGAAATATAAAACACTTGAGTGAAAATAAATACGATTTGTCCATTCAAACACAAGTCGCATGGCCAGGAATTGGATTTGTATCTGATTTCAAACCACCTATAAATGTGGTTTGAATCTGATTGGAAAATATCCGATTCCATGTGCTTTTTGGCTTTTCAGACTGCAGGAAAAAGATTTGATTGGAATCAGATATGCAAAAAAGAAGAGTAGGATAAGGCGAATCATACAGACTAGTCCTGGCCACAAGTCTGTTATTTGTTGTTTTACTTATAATCTGGTATTTATCTAGACATCAAATTGTTAAAGGGCATTTACGTAATAATTAAGTAATTACTCTATTTATTAATGATTAATTAAAATAAACACAGTTACGTACCATTTGTTACCAGATAGATACCACTTTTGTTGAAAAGCAGAAGGTTTTGATTCCAAACAGCAGGTAAATAGCTGCTGAGATGATGGAAAAATGAAAAATATGCGTTAAAGGTTTTGGATCATTTCAGCCGGTAGTTTTGAAAGTATGAGCCAAAACAGGTCCCTGAAAATGTTGCACAATTGTACAATGTCATCCATTTTGTATGATATGTTACGTCCTGCCCAAAAATGTAGTTTTCCTGCAATTCGGATGATATGTTATGAATTTGCAAGTGTTTAAGATCCCATTCAATCTCTTCAAAGGAGATTCCTCAAGTGTGATTTCTTTATCACCGTGCTATTTGCAATACGATTCATCCATCTTGATAGTCAATTAAATCAATGTTAGTCTTTGCTTTGAAACCACCTTAAGGTTAGTGATTAACCAAAACAAATAACATTGTTTTACGATGAGACATAGATTCCTTTTCAGGATTGCAGAAAAAAAATGTCATCGTGATTTAGCGGAAATCAGATTAAAAAATATATATGTATGCCACAGTAATGTAGTAGAATATCACCAGTGTACCCAAGTGCCTTTGAACGTCGTATGGTCTTGTAAAGTTTGTTTGACCTGTCAATGCTTTATAGAAAGAAAGACTGAGGAGGATGTTCCAGTGAATTTGATTTGATACGCACGATTGCATTGTGGCATGACACAACACAGGAAGCACATTCCCTCAGTAGTTGAACCACAGCTGGCACACCTAATTGTAAGGCAGATCCGTGAGGATACTCCCTCACTATGGATACAGATAAAATTGAATAGATTTGGATAGAAATCCTTCCCTCTGATCTCTCAGAGTCCCAAGCCGGTTCATTTACCGGGAGTTAACGGTAACTTTTTGTCATTGTTATGCCTCACAGGGCACCATAATGCATCTAGAAACTCAATAGCAGCCAGTGAACAATGTTTTCTTTCTGAGGAACAGAATGTTGTGAGACATGATGTGACCGCAATGCCATGCCTCCCATAGAGTCCATATCCCACCTGTTTCACAGTACACAAGTTAAGTAGACATTTACTTCATCCATGGCTTCACCTAACATTAACATCCCTTTCTCCTCTCCTCAGATCTATAGAGCTATACATGAATCCTTCCTCATGCCTTTGATCTACAGTAAGAACCTCACATGCCTGCTCTAACCACCAGAGCCATAGGCTATATAAATATATATATATATGGATGCGGTACTATGACTGTCCCACCCAACTCTTTTATCTTGGCACAGCTGTTTATTTACAGTGTCTGCTGCCTCAGTCATGCAGTGCTTTGATTCTGTACATTGTACAGTACATGTAGTTAGTCATCAAAACAATGTCTTGACAGGCTGTTCTAAAGCACGGATTAGAGATTCACGCATATAGAGGCATCTCTACAGGTGGGCTCACATTCCTGGCTGTATGGTACATCACAGTGTATTCACATTTCTCTCATAACTGATCATATGAAAAGGTGACATTATTCACTATCAATGCATGCTACCATTGCTCAACAAGTCATTTCACAGCCACTTCATTCAACAAGTGTTTGTTTACTTTGTTTACTCCTTTACTCATGCTGCCAAACATACCCTTGTAGGGCTGACCATCCTACCAATCCTCGACTTCGGTGATGTCATTTACAAAATAGCCTCCAAAACCCTACTCAATAAGTTGGATGCAGTCTATCACAGTGCCATCCGTTTTGTCACCAAAGCCCCATATACTACCCACCACTGCGACCTGTACACTCTCGTTGGCTGGCCCTCGCTTCATACTCGTCGCCAAACCCATTGGTTCCAGGTCATCTACAAGACCCTGCTAGGTAAAGTCCCCCCTTATCTCAGCTCGCTGGTCACCATAGCAGCACCTACCCGTAGCACGCGCTCCAGCAGGTATATCTCTCTAGTCACCCCCAAAACCAATTCTTCCTTTGGACGCCTCTCCTTCCAGTTCTCTGCTGCCAATGACTGGAACGAACTACAAAAATCTCTGAAACTGGAAACACCTATCTCCCTCACTAGCTTTAAGCACCAGCTGTCAGAGCAGCTCATAGATTACTGCACCTGTACATAACCCATCTACAATTTAGCCCAAACAACTACCTCTTTACCTACTGTATTTATTTATTAATTTATTTTGCTCCTTTGCACCCCATTATTTCTGTCTCTACTTTGCACTTTCTTCCAATGCAAACCAACCATTCCAGTGTTTTTTTTAGTTTTTATTTTACTTGCTGTGTTGTACTCACTTCGCCTCCATGGCCTTTTTATATTTTTATTTATTTATACATATATCTGTTTGCCTTCACCCCCCTTATCTCACCTCACTTGCTCACATTGTATATACTGTAGACTTATTTTTTTCACTGTATTATTGACTATATGTTTGTTTTTACTCCATGTGTAACTATGTGTTGTTGTATGTGTCGAACTGCTTTGCTTTATCTTGGCCAGGTCGCAATTGTAAATGAGAACGTGTTCTCAATTTGCCTACCTGGTTAAATAAAGGTTAAATAAAAATAAAAAAATAAAAAAATTGTGCAGGACTACTCGTTCTCTTTAAAATAAAGGAGATTATTCACAGAATGATATATTTCTATATTGTTTATTTCATACTGAACTACCATGGAAACATTTAAATACTTCCACATAATACAATTTACCAGAATGAGATTAAGAAACACCTTCCTTCCCACCCTTTCCGTGTCGGTCCCACATCTTGAGATTTGGGAACATTACCCACCGCCTGCCAAATCTCACGTGCTGCACCCCAACCCAGGACATGTCCACTTCCTGCTGTGCTTGTTGGTGAGCATATTGTATTGTTCCTGTGTGGGATTATATACATAATTGGTTTGGACTGAGGTGGCCTGATTCCCCCTGGTCCCTGATTGGCTGAAAAATGAGGCCTCGAGCAACCCCAAACATAAAAAACACACCCAAGCAGGAGATTTGGAGCATGGTGTGTGTGTGTGCGTTTGCCAGCCAGGGGGTTGGTTGGTTAATAAATAGGTTTAGGGCTGGGGCCGCTGTACTCATGACTACCAGGAATTATTACAGCCTACAAACAATTCATTGTTGGTGTGTGAGGTGTACAATTAAATGTGTTCATACCAGAGTAGGGTAGTACAATACAATGTGGATTAGAGAGGGTATCTGTTGAAGGGCATTAGGCATGTGATGACGTCTTGAATGATTGAATCAATTGAACAAGTAAACAACTAATGAAACGTAAACTAATCATGCAATCCTAAATTGATCATTTCAATAATGACGATAGGCCAATCAATTGTTCATAATACAATTCAAATGGCAACTACAAAATGCTAGCTCAAGGATGGTCTAAATGGAATACTTATTATTTTTCTAATCCGATGTATTAGTGCAGGACTGAAACAAAAGCATATACACAAGGCGGTCCTCCAGGACTAGGATTGACCACCACTGTGCTAAACCTATGAATTCCTCAGTGGTCGTAATCCAGACAGTAGACTTCTCAAAGTCAGGCCAACCTTTCACCAGTTGGACCTTTCTCCAGTTGGACTCCTGAACCGTCATCCAAGTCCCCTTCCCCAAGCCACTGCTAGGACCACTGACCCTAGTCTCTCCTACGTAATAATGGTGTCAGAAAAGGGTACAACTATCACCCGATCGCAAATGGCATTTGGTATATGGTTATAGATATTGCTAATTTGTTGACAGAGACGTATTCATACATACAGAGCTATATATAATACTGCAGATGTCGCTGGCCTCCCTCTCCCACTTGCTCAACGCATGACAAGAAACGACTGTATCAGACCCATTTTTGTTAAAACTACCACAAATAATGTGGCATGTAACAAAACTAAAACAAATCTGTGAAGGCTAACTCCGAAACCACAACAAATGGACAAACAGTACTTCAACACAGGACTATTGTATACGTATCTTTCAGAATAGAATAGCATGTATCAGAATGAGGGGTGAAAGAATGTTACCAGCCAGTTGCAGAAGCTACAAGAATTGAAAAGGAAAAAAACTACCAGTGAGATGGGAGCCTTGCAGCAAAACCCTGCCAAAACATGAAAGAATGTTCACAGCTTGAACCTTGCAGGAATAAGTGAATGATTGAGTGTGCTGGTGTCATACTATGACAGTGTCTAGCAACCTGTAAAACACTAAAGTAATTTGACATGTTATAGGTATCTAGTAGCCTGGTAATGTTTTTTTATTCACCACAATGAATTTACCCCCAGGCTATAGACAACCAAACGCTAGGAAACTGAGAATATTTTTGCTACCTGTGATGTGTATCTGTATTAGTACAATTAGTAGTTTTGTTATTAGCCATTTTTTTATATGTATTTGTATTTCTTTTATTTTAACTAGGCAAGTCAGTTTTTCTCCCCAATTTCATGGTATCCAATTGGTAGTTATAGTCTTGTGTCATCGCTGCAACTCCCGTACGAACTCGAGAGAGGCAAGGTTGAGAGCCGTTCGTCCTCCGAAACACAACCCAAGCAAGCCGCACTGCTTCTTTACACAATGCCCACTTAACCCGGAAGCCAGCCGCACCAATATGTCGGAGGAAACACCATACACCTGGCGACCGTGTCAGCGTGCACTGCGCCCGGCCCGCCACAGGAGTCTCAGTGTGCGATGGGACAAGGACATCCCTGCCGGCCAAACCCTCCCCTAACCCGGACGGCTCTGGGCCAATTGTGCGCCGCCCCATGGGTCTCCTGGTCGCGGCCGGCTGCGAAAGAGCCTGGACTCGAACCCAGAATCTCTAGTTGCACAGCTAGCACTGCGATGCAGTGCCTTAGACCACTGCACCACTCGGGAGGCCAGAACAAATTCTTATTTACAATGACGACCTACCCCGGCCAAACCATAACATATACGACGCTGACGATAAAGGACCTAACTGCAGTAGGTTACAGCATAACTACAGTAAAAGTCACAACCTAACTACACGGTACAACCTAACCACAGTATATCTTACAACCTAACTAAAGTACATCTTACAACCTAAGTACATGTTACAACCTAACTACATGCAACAACCTAACTACAGTAAATTCTACAACCTAACTATAGTACAAACTACAACATAACTACAGTATACGTTAAAACCTAACTACAGTACATGTTACAACCTAACGAAATGCTAGATAGCCTGCTGAGTTCTGTCATACTATCCAGGTCTGTGCCCAAACAATTCAAGCTTCTACTTTTAAAAATCCACCTTTCCAGAAACAAGTCGCTCACCGTTGCCGCTTGTTATAGACCCTCCTCGGCCCCCAGTTGTGCCCTGGACACCATATGTGAATTGATCACCCCCCCCTCATCTATCTTCAGAGTTCGTACTGTTAGGTGACCTAAACTAGGACATGCTTAACACCCCGGCCATCCTACAATCTAAGATAGATGCCCTCAATCTCACACCAATCATTAAGGGAACCTACCAGGTACAACCCTAAATCCGTAACCATGGGCACCCTCTTAGATGTCATCCTGACCAACCTGTCCTCTAAATACCTCTGCTGTCTTTGACCAGGATCTCAGTGATCATTGCCTCATTGCCTGCGTGCGTACTGGGTCCGCGGTCAAACGACCACCCCTCATCACTGTCAAACGTTCCCTAAAACACTTCAGCGAGCAGGCCTTTCTAACCGACCTGGCCAGGGTATCTTGGAAGGATATTGACCTCCTTCCGTCAGTAGAGGATGCCTGGTTGCTCTTCTAAAGCACTTTCCTCTCCATCTTAAATAAGCATGTCCCATTCAAAAAATGTAGAACTAAGAACAGATAAAGCCCTTGGCACCCCAGACTTGACTGCCCTTAGCCAGCACAATAACATCCTGTGTTGCTACATGCTACAACGTAACTACATGTTTCAACCTAACAACATGTTTCAACCTAACTACAGTACATGCTACAACCTAACTGCACGCTAGAACCTAACTACACATTACAACCTAACTGCACGTTACAGCCTAACTGCATGTTAAACCAAACTACACGTTACAACCAAACTACACGTTATGTCACGTTCTGACCTTTATTTTCCTTTGTTTTGTCTTTATTTAGTATGGTCAGGGCGTGAGTTGGGGTGGGCAGTCTATGTTTGTATTTCTATGTTTTGCTATTTCTGTGTTTGGCCTGATATGGTTCTCAATCAGAGGCAGCTGTCAATCGTTTTCCCTGATTGGGAATCCTATTTAGGTAGCCTGTTTTCTGTTGGGTTTTGTGGGTGGTTGTCTTCAGTCTTTGTGTGTCTGCACCAGACAGAACTGTTTCGGTTTTTCACATTTGTTTTTTTGTATTTTGAGTGTTCACTTTTATTAAACAAAGATGAACAATTACCATGCTGCACATTGGTCCTCCGATCCTTCTAACTTTTCCTCCTCAGACGAGGAGGAAGACGAAAGCCGTTACAGAACCACCCACCAAGAAAGGACCAAGCAGCGTGGTAACAGGCAGCAGCAACAGGAGCGGCAGCGATATCTGGAGAGATGGACTTGGGAGGAAATACTGGACGGCAAGGGACCCTGGGCACAGGCTGGTGAGTATCGCCACCACAAAGCTGAGCTGGAGGCAGCGAAAGTGGAGAGGCGGTGGTATGAGGAGGCTGCACGAAAGCGCGGCTGGAAGCCAGAGAGGCAGCCCCAAAAATTTATTGGGGGGTAGCACACGGGGAGTGGTGTTAAGCCAGGTAGGAGACCTGAGCCAACTCCCCGTGCTTACCGTGGAGAGAGAGCGACCGGGCAGGCACCGTGTTATTCAGAGATGCGCACGGTGTCCCGGTAAGCAGGCATAGCCCCGTGCGGTACATAGCAGCACCTCGTATCGGCCGGGCTAGAGTGGGCATCGAGCCAGGTGCCATGAAGCCGGCTCAGCGCATCTGGTCTCCAGTGCGTCTCCTCGGGCCGGTGTACATGGCACCAGCCCTACGCATGGTGTCCCCGGTTCGCCAGCACAGCCCAGTGCAGGCTATTCCACCTCTCTGCACTGGCCTGGCTACGGGGAGCTTTCAGCCAGGTAGGGTTGGGCAGGCTCCGTGCTCGAGACCTGTTGTGTGTCTCCACGGTCCGGTCTATCCGGTGCCTTCTCCACGCACCAGTCTGCCTGTGGCAGCCCCTCGCACCAGCCCAGTACCACCAGTGCTAACACCACGCACCAGGCTTCCTGTGCGTCTCCAGAGCCCTGTAAGCCATGTTCCTCCTCCCCGCACTCGCCCAGTGGTGTGTGTCCCCAGTCCGGTACCACCAGTTCCGGCACCACGCACCAAGCCTCCTGTGCGTCTCTAGAGCCCTGTACGCCCTGTTCCTGCTCCCCGCACTTGCCCAGTGGTGCGTGTTCCCAGCCCGGTACCACCAGTTCCGGCACCACGCACCAGGCCTACTGTGCGCCTCAGCGGGCCAGAGTCTTCCGTCCGTCCAGCGCCGCACGTCTGCCCAGCGCCGTCTGAGCTGCCCGTCTGCCCAGCGCCGTCTGAGCCGCCCGTCTGTCCTGAGCTGTCAGAGCCGCCCGTCTGTCCTGAGCCGCTAGAGCCGTCCGTCAGTCAGGAGCCGCTAGAGCCGTCCTTCAGTCAGGAGCCGCCAGAGCCGCCCGCCAGTCAGGAGCCGCCAGAGCCGCCCGCCAGTCAGGAGCCGCCAGAGCCGCCCGCCAGTCAGGAGCCGCCAGAGCCGCCCGCCAGTCAGGAGCCGCCAGAGCCGCCCGCCAGTCAGGAGCTGCCAGAGCCGCCCTTCAGTCCGGAGCTGCTCTTCGGTCCGGAGCTGCCTTTCAGTCCGGAGCTGCCTTTCTGTCCGGAGCTGCCCCTCAGTCCTGAGCTGCCCCTTAGTCCGGAGCTGCCCCTTAGTCCGGAGTTGCCCTCAGTCCGGAGCTGCCGCTCAGTCCTGAGCTACCCCTCAGTCCTGAGCTACCCCTCAGTCCTGAGCTACCCCTCAGTCCTGAGCTACCCCTCAGTCATGAGCTACCTCTCAGTCATGAGCTACCCCTCAGTCATGAGCTACCCCTCAGTCCTGAGCTACCCCTCAGTCCTGAGCTACCCCTAAGTCCTGAGCTGCCCCTCAGTCCGGAGCTGCCCCTCAGTCCGGAGGAGTTTCCTCAGTCCAGAGGCGCCCCTCAGTCCAGAGGCGCTCCTCAGTTCAGTGGGGCCCTTTATTAGGGTTCCCAGGCCAAGGTCAGCGGCGAGGGTCGCCGCTCAAAGGAAGCTAAGAAAGCGGACAAAGACAATGGTGGAGTGGGGTCCACGTCCAGCGCCAGAGCCGCCACCGCGGACAGATGCCCACCCAGACCCTCCCCTATAGGTTCAGGTTTTGCGGCCAGAGTACGCACCTTGGGGGGGGGGGGGGTACTGACCTTTATTTTCCTTTGTTTTGTCTTTATTTAGTATGGTAAGGGCGTGAGTTGGGGTGGGCAGTCTATGTTTGTATTTCTATGTTTTGCTATTACTGTGTTTGGCCTGATATGGTTCTCAATCAGAGGCAGCTGTCAATCGTTGTCCCTGATTGGGAACCCTATTTAGGTAGCCTGTTTTCTGTTGGGTTTTGTGGGTGGTTGTCTTCAGTCTTCGTGTGTCTGCACCAGACAGAACTGTTTCGGTTTTTCACATTTGTTGTTTTTTTGTATTTTGAGTGTTCACTTTTATTAAACAAAGATGAACAATTACCACGCTGCACATTGGTCCTCCGATCCTTCTAACTTTTCCTCCTCAGACGAGGAGGAAGACGAAAGCCGTTACACGTTACAACTAAACTTCAGTACACCTTACAACCAAACTGCAGGTTACAACCAAACTGCAGTACACGTTACAACCAAACTACAGTACACGTTACAACCAAACTACAATACATGTTACACGCTAAATACAGGACAAGTTACACCCTAACTACACTACACGCTACATCCTAACTCATGTACACACTACACCCTAACTACAGTACACACTACACCCTAACTACAGAACACACTACACTCTAACTACAGTACATGTTAAAACCTAACAACACTACACATTACAACCTAACGACACGTTACAACCTAACTACACACCATCCCGGGGACGTCTGTACTCTCTGTTGTGACCAGAGACCAAGGCTATGGAGACCTACATTGGGGACTCCCTAGCTACAGAATTTATCCATCCCTCTACCTCGCCCGCTGGAACAGGTTTCCTCTTCGTGGAGAAAAAGGACATGACCCTGCGCCAATGCATTGACTACCGGGGACTCAATGACATTACTGTGAAGAACCGTTATCCGCTACCACTCATTTCCTCTGCCTTTGAGCCGCTCCAGGGGGCCATTGTTTTCTCCAAGCTGGATCTACTGAAAGCCTACAACTTGGTGCGTATACAAGAGGCGGACAAGTGGAAGACCACCTTCAACACGGCCAGCAGCCACTACGAATATCTGGTCATGCCCTTTTTTCCTCACCAACGCCCCTACCGTGTTACAGGCATTGGTGAATGAGGTTCTCCGCGACATGCTGAACCAGTTCGTCTTCGTCTACCTTGATGACATCCTCGTCTTCTGGAGGGGGACTGTCACACCCTGATCTGTTTCACCTGTCTTTGTGATTGTCTCCACCCCCCTCCAGGTGTTGCCCATCTTCCCCATTATCCCCTGTGCATTTATACCTGTGTTATCTGTTTGTCTGTTGCCAGTTCGTCTTGTTTTTCAAGTCAACCAGTGTTTTTGTGTCTCAGCTCCTGCTTTTCCCAGTCTCTCTTGTTCTCACTCTCCTGGTTTTGACCGTTGCCTGTCCTGACTCTGAGCCCGCTTGCCTGACCACTCTGCCTGCACCTGACCCTGAGCCTGCCATCCGGTACCGTTGCCCCATCTCTGGTTTACTGACCCCTGCCTGCCTTGACCTGTCTATTGCCTGTCTCTGTTGGATTATTAAACCATTGTTAATTCGACGTTGTCTGCATCTGGGTCTTACCTTCATACATGATATAACTACACATTACAACCTATCTACAGTACACGCTACAACCTAACTACAGTACACACTACAACCTAACTACATGTTACAACCTAACTGCAGTACATGTTACAACCAAACTACAGAACAGAGCAGCACAGCTGGCCCTTGGGTGTACATAGAGAGCTAACATTAATAATATGCATTTAGAGCTCTCATGGCTCAAAGTGGAGGAGAGATTGACTTCATCACTACTTGTTTTTGTAAGAAGTGTTGACATGCTGAATACACCAAGCTGTCTGTTTAAACTACTAGCACGTAGCTCGAACACCCATGCATACCCTGCAAGACATACCAACAAAGGTCTCTTCACAATCTCAAAGTCAAGAACAGACTATGCAAGGCTACATGGAACTCTACTCCACATTAGGTAACTGATGCAAGCAATAGAATCAGATTTAAAAACAGATACAAATACACCTTATGGAACAGCAGGGACTGTGAAGAAACACACACACACACACACACACACACACACACACACACACACACACACACACACACACACACACACACACACACACACACACACACACATATTTTGTATTGTAGATGTCATAGTAGAGTAGTGGCCTGAGAGCACACACTTAATGTGCTGTGAAAAGTGTCATGAAATATAATGGCATGTAATATTTTATATTGTACATAACTGCCTTAATAATGTTGCTGGACCCCACGAAGAGGAGTTGGCAAATTCGACCCTTAATAAATACAAATACTACACTACATGTTGCAACCTAACTACATTACATGTTACAACCTAACAATTAGATGTTGCAACCTAACTACAATATGTGTTGCAACCTAACTACAGTATGTGTTGCAACCTAACTACAGTATGTGTTGCAACATAACTACAGTATGTGTTACAACCTAACTACAGTATTTGTTACAACCTAACTACAGTATGTGTTACAACCTAACTACAGTATGTGTTACAACCTAACTACAGTATTTGTTACAACCTAACTACAGCATGTGTTACAACCTAACTACAGTATGTGTTACAACCTAACTACAGTATGTGTTGCAACCTAACTACAGTATGTGTTACAACCTAACTACAGTATGTGTTGCAACATAACTACAGTATGTGTTACAACCTAACTACAGTATTTGTTACAACCTAACTACAGCATGTGTTACAACCAAAATACAGTCTGTGTTGCAACCTAACTACAGTATGTGCTACAACCTAACTACATTATGTGTTACAACCTAACTACAGTATGTGTTACAACCTAACTACAATATGTGTTGCAACCTTAACTACAGTATGTGTTACAACCTAACTACAGTATTTGTTACAACATAACTACAGTATGTGTTACAACCTAACTACAGTATGTGTTACAACATAACTACACTACATGTTACAACCTAACTACAGTATGTGTTACAACATAACTACAGTACATGTTTGACATAGTTACGTTACAACAAAACTACAGTACATGTTACAACCTAACTACATGTTACAACCTAACTACATGTTACAGCCTCAGTACATGTTACAATCTAGACCTACATTTACCTAGACAAAACGAAAACCACATAGATATACAAGAACCCCTAGACAAGACAAAAACACCCATACCACCCTCGTCACACCCTGACCTAACCAAAATAATAAAGAAAACAAAGATAACTAAGGTCAGGGCGTGACAACATGTTACAACCTAACTACAGTATACTTTACAAACTCTGTACATGTTAAAACCTAACTACAGTACATGTTACAACCTAACTTCATGTTACAACCTCACTACAGTACATGTTACAACCTAACTTCATGTTAACACCTAACTACAGTACATGTTACAACCTAACTACAGTACATGTTACAACCTAACAACAGTACATGTTACAACCTAACAACAGTACATATTACAACAATATAACTACAGTACATGTTACAACGTAACTACATGTTACAACATAACTACAGTACATGTTACAACCTAACTACAGTACATGTTACAACCTGACTACAGTACATGTTACAACCTAACTACATGTTACAACATAACTACAGTACATGTTACAACCTAACTACAGTACATGTTACAACCTAACTACAGTACATGTTACAACCTAACTACATGTTACAACATAACTACAGTACATGTTACAACCTAACTACAGTACATGTTACAACCTAACTACAGTACATGTTACAACCTAACTACAGTACATGCTACAACCTAACTACATGTTACAACCTAACTACAGTACATGTTACAACCTAACTACATGTTACAACATAACTACAGTACATGTTACAACCTAACTACAGTACATGTTACAACCTAACTACAGTACATGTTACAACCTAACTACAGTACATGCTACAACCTAACTACATGTTACAACCTAACTACATTACATGTTACAACCTAACTACATGTTACAACATAACTACAGTACATGTTACAACCTAACTACATGTTACAACAATATAACTACATTACATGTTACAACCTAACTACATGTTACAACATAACTACAGTACATGTTACAACCTAACTACATGTTACAACAATATAACTACATTACATGTTACAACCTAACTACATGTTACAACAATATAACTACATTACATGTTACAACCTAACTACATGTTACAACATAACTACAGTACATGTTACAACCTAACAACAGTACATGTTACAACAACACAACTACAGTACATGTTACAACAACACAACTACAGTACATGTTACAACAATATAACTACAGTACATGTTACAACAATATAACTACAGTACATGTTACAACAATATAACTACAGTACATGTTACAACAATATAACTACAGTACATGTTACAACCTAACTGCATGTTACAAACTAACTACAGTACATGTTACAACCTAACTACATGTTACAAACTAACTACAGTACATGTTACAACCTAACTACATGTTACAATATAAGTACAGTATATTTTACAACAGACCTAAATGTTACAACATAACTACAGTACATGTTACAACATAACTACACTACATGTTACAACCTAACTACAGTACATGCTACAACTACTGTGGTGTCAATAGGGAAGTCCACTAGATATGAACTCTCTGCTTGTTTTGGCTGTTTCTTCCATCTAGTGGTAGAATCTCAACATCACTAAAGACTCCACAGCCATTCGATTGGATGACCTGTAAACTAAAGACTGAACTTGGCCTATTAGATATGACATGAGTTACTATGTCATGTAGATATACTCATCTTAGAGGTGACTGATACCTTTATCTGCCCCACTCCTATTGCAATTCACAACTTCATTTGTTATTAATGAGTGAAACATAATAGTAGACATGAACCTTTTAATAATTGAACAGCAACGTTATACTTCAAACTCACAGACACATAAAGGCATTAATCAAGATAGAATAAGATAGCGTGTTGATTTAGGTAACAAAGAAAATAACTAGAACAAATGGATACAGCAATATTACTTGCATTATTCCTTGAAATTAGACATGTTTACCAAAACAAAACATAGTTTGCTTCACATGACCATAAGAGTCAAATAAAGGAGTATTTGAACAATATGGGTAAAAAGAGGGCACACAGTGTTAAGTTCAGTATGTGTTGAATGTGGACAATCAAGATACATAGCCAATACAATGAAGTGGTAACTTAAGCCAATCGTCGAACAGAAGATAAAATCTAACGTTAATTAATTATAATTGACGGACAGAGTATCAGGTGTAGCTCATTGTGGCGCCATCACGCATTATCATCCAGTACCACATCATCAAAAAGTCCTCAGTCATTTCCTCCACAAAGATAGAGCAGGGCCTTTCCGTAGTCCCCAGTGGTGTCCTCCTGGGAATAAGTAAACAAATAAACACAAACTGGCATTAAAGGTGTTGTCAGCACTACCAAGCAGACAATCAGCCTACGGATTACATAGGTCTTGTCTACTCAGGTTGTACAGCTGATGTACAACACATCTGACAGATATTTGTGTGAAACAACAGAGGTAGTCTGCAAACAAAAACGTTTACAAAACCGTTGCGCAATGTCTTCACAATGGCTGTGTAAACAAAAATCTACATCAGTTGTACAAATGGACTGTCATACCGCACAATGTCAACCTGACGCAAGTCAGAGAGGAAGGCTGCTCAATATTACCAAGTCAGACAGCGTGTTATGCTGGGTCATGAATAATACAGTGTTAGGAATGGATGATGGATGCTGTAGATGGTGGGGTTGGAAGTAAGGACGCAAGACAGGAGGTTGCATGTTTCTACTGGTCCTATCCATTTGGCATTACACCAGTCTCTAGTACGCCCTCATCATTCTGCCTATAGTGCGGTATCGTCATCTCCCACGTTAACAGGGCTGAAACCAGGTATTTTATTCTTCCTATCCAGATACTGATGAGCTAAAAACCTAGTAGGAGACTCAGGAGAGTAACAGCTTGTCACAATGGCCCACTTGCTAGAATATTTAGGGAGCTTGTGGCTGAGGCAGCTGGAATAATAGACTTGTCACTCAGGTGATTTCCCAGTGTATTGGCTGCGACACAAAATCTATCTAATGACTCTCTATCAGTGGAGGCTGCTGAGGGGAGGACGGCTCCAATGGACACCATGTCTTTGATGTGGTTAATCTCACTCCACTGACTCCACTTCAGCAATTATTATGAGCATCGTCCCCTCAGAAGCCTCCACTACTCTCTAGTGTCATTTGATAGGTGGTAGCTGAGTATAGAAGTAGATTATTAGGGTTAGTTGTTCGGAGTGAAGATGAGACTAGTGCACTGTACCTGGTTAGAGGAGAGAATAGTCCAGTGTACCTGAAAACGAATCTATATGCAAACAGTTAGGGGAGAGACTAGACCATTGTGCCTGAATAGTTAAAAGGGAGACTAGCCTATTGTACCAGAATGGATAGAGGAGAGACTAGCCCACTGTACCTGGATGGTGGTGTAAAGAGAGGCCCCATACATCTTCTTAAAGCAGGCTCTGATGTCCAGCATGTCTGTCTCACCCCTGGACACCATGATTCTCATCAGAGTCTGGTCATCAGTGCCAGCACGCTAACAAAGAAACAATAGACATCACAATTACAAATGCAATTAAACCTAACCTCTTAAAGCCTTTTTGGAGATGTGCGTTGGTAATTGAAACTTTCTGGTAAATCCTCCATGGGATGATAGATGACAACACAAAGACCATACCCTCATAGACCTGTAGAGGGACTCCGCAAAGTAGGCTGGGACACTCTTAGCACACTTCACTATGGAAAGGAAAGATGACGTTCCCAAATGATTCATCCATGTTTCAATATAAAGCATGTATGGAATACGTACAAGTAGTATTGACAGATAGGTGGTTTAGGCTTGATTTGTCAAAATGCAATACAGAAATGTCATTCTTTAATTGTGTTACATTTTAGTTTTGTTTATTTTTTTCTAATCTTTTTTTTTTACTTCACTGTTGTTACTTGTCATCATTGTAGAGTCTTACCAACTGCCAGCATTAAGTTCTCCAGGTTTCCATTAGTCGCGCCCTCAATGCTGTCCTCAATATCATTGCCAGACACCTTCTTGTAGGCGTCAAACACTTGCAGTGAAAAACAAGATACATATGAGAATTTGATGTTATAATAAAAGTGCAGAATGCATTCTGTTATAATGATTGAACGAAATGGCGATCACACACACCTAGTCGAAGGTGTTCATGGCTCCTATTGCCCAGGATGTTGATGAATTTGTCTTCGTCTGTGCCAACCTTCCCCTTGCCAGCAGCAATCAGTTCCTGAAACACACACTCAATTACAAGTATCCCACTGATAACAGTTTATTATATCGCACTGAGCAATGTTATTACAACTGTGGTATGCAGGTGTTTGCCTCAAATCCTGTCTTTGGTGTTCAGAATGTCTTATACTATCAACTGTTTAACACAACCTTCACTAGTTGCAGTAGAACATAGTTTGATCAATGATCTATGAAGAAATGCAAACGTTTTAGAGCCAGTCACTGGTTTCACTGAATATGATAAGGCCATGCTCAATGAAGTGGATGTCAAAGGCAAGGGACCCTTCAGTGGACCTGTTGTCACGTTCTGACCTAAGTTCCTTTTTTATGTCTCTATTTTGGTTTGGTCAGGGCGTGAGTTGGGGTGGGCATTCTATGTTTTGTTCTATGTTTTGTATTTCTGTGTTTGGCCTGGTATGGTTCCCAATCAGAGGCAGCTGTCAATCGTTGTCTCTGATTGAGAACCTTACTTAGGTAGCCTGTTCCCACCTGTGTTTGTGGGTAGTTGTTTCCTGTTTTGTGTTGTGTCACCTGATAGGACTGTTTTGTTTTTTCGTTGTTTCACGTTTGTTATTTTGTATTTCAGTGTTCAGTTTAATAAATTTAACATGGACACGTACCACGTTGCATTTTGGTCCGATCCTTCCTATTCCTCATCAGACGAGGACAAAAATCGTTACACCTGTATTATATATGCATGTGTATAATCTTTAAATGTACTGTGGACTACAATGTTGATCCAAGTATGAAAACTAATAAAAAACATTTTTTAGCTTTTCAGTCCATGGGATTTTCCATTCCAGGAAGAAAATGTACTGAATTCATTTTTTATATCGATCATTTATCAGCGAGCACTATGATACACTTGAAGCTTGCTTTGTCCTTTAGGCCTACTGTATGGCAATGGTTTGGAGCCATATCCTGAGCATGTTAACATTTGAGCGCTGAAGACAAAATGTAATTATGTCTTGCCCTATAGCGTAGCACTTAGCGATCATCCACCCACTCATTGGGTTCTGGTACCTTTGCGTCTTTCTCAATTCTGTTGTCATCCACCCCTTCGTCATTGCTCCTCTACACAAAAGAACAGAGGAGCAAAGGGGAAGAAAAAAGAACCGAGGGGAAAAGGTTAGTGCATCATGGGAGTAGAGTCATGTCTACCCTTCATGACCTAATCTTTGCTGAGTCCCTCCCAACCTGACAACCTTGTGGGTTAGGTTACCAAGACCCAGAGGACAATGATATACTTACTGTACGTACCCTTCCCTCCTCATTCCTTCTCACTCCATCCTCACCTTTCGTGAACCACCCATGACTTTATAAGGACATCACCAAAGCACTCCCATTATCAGAAAGGAAATACTGTATCTCTCTTATCCCTCCTTCTCTCTTCGTTTACCTGCAGAAGCATTATTAGAAGCTTTTGGAAGTTGCCTGAGGTGTCACCGGTGATATCTTTCTCCAGCTTCCCGCCACACTCTGAGAAAGACGAGAAGAGAGAGAAGGGAAAGGCAGAAAATTGTTTACACTTATATCTGACAATGGTTGCTAATGGCAGCAATCGACCCTGATTGGAGGTGCTCTGTTTAGCCAAAGGTCTCTGCCAGGGGGATTTGATTAGCAGGGTAACGGATGGATCAGCCTTCTCCGGTGTCCATCTCAGATGGCCAGGGTGGCTCTAATCCTTGGCCTATTGTGCCATTAGCCTGGTTCACATCTGTTTGTGCTGTGACAATGGTGTGACAATGACCATAGGAGGCAGCACAAACAGATCTGGGACCAGGCTGTTGCGCTAGACCCTCGCTGTGTCTATTGGCTGAAGATGCAGGACTAGGAACGTACTCTTAAAAATAGACTGGG
This sequence comes from Salvelinus fontinalis, assembly GCF_029448725.1. Lineage (NCBI taxonomy): Eukaryota > Metazoa > Chordata > Actinopteri > Salmoniformes > Salmonidae > Salvelinus > Salvelinus fontinalis. Next base: position 60,639,010 of record NC_074670.1, on the reverse strand, counting down.
TACTTGATGCAGTTGATATAGTGTTTCTTTTAAGTTCTAGGGGTTGATCTGCACTGAGGTGAACACATTTTGATGGGATGCCCTGCAGGCAGAAAGTTTGATTGGACAGCTCTAAATTAATAAGAGGCATGTACTGAGTGAACAAATGTATGAACCTAGTCAGGGGTGAGCACAGAACTACCATTGGGTTACATTGGTGGTCAACAATGCATGGTAATCCTGTCTATCCTAGACCAAGGCCATATAACTTTCCTTCATCCTTCAATGCTATTGGTTTGAAGCAAGGTATCAGGCTGCTCTCATAGCCCAGCGAGAGAACAATCTAGAATACGAATGAGTGCAACAAACAGACATTCAGATTCAAAGCAAGGTTCCATTATATGTGGAACCGGTGGCATATTGCATTCAAATCAAAATCACATTTTATTGGTCACATACACATGGTTAGCAGATGCTATTGCGAGTGTAGCAAAATGCTTATGCTTCTAGATCCGACAGTGTCTAACAGTTAATATCTAACAATTCCACAACAAAACCTATTATCTAACGAATTGCACAACAAAACCTAATACACACAATCTAGTAAAGGAATGGCATAAGAATATATAAGTATAAAATATATGGATGAGCAGTGAAAGAATGGCTAAGATGCAATAGATAGCAAAGAATAGATCGTGAAGGATACAGTATACAATATATACATATGAGATGAGTAATGTGAGATATGTTAACATTCTTAAAGTGGCATTATTAAAGTGACTAGTGTTCCATTTATTTAAGTGGCCAATGATATCAAGTCTGTTGGTAGGCAGTCACCTCTCTGTGTTAATGGTGGCTGTTTAACAATCTGATGGCCTTGAGATAGAAGCTGTTTTTCAATCTTTCTGTCCCTGCTTTGATGCACCTGTACTGACCTCGCCTTCTGGATGGAAACGGGGTGAACAGGCAGTGGCTTGGGTGGTTATTGTCCTTGATGATCTTTTTTTGCATTCCTGTGACACCGGGTGTTGTAGGTGTCCTGGAGGGCAGGTAGTTTTCTCCTGGTGATGCGTTGTGCAGACCGCACCACCCTCTGGAGAGCCTTACGGTCGTGGGTGGTGCAGTTGCGTACCAAGCGGTGATACAGCCCAACAGGATTCTCTCAATTGTGCACCTGTAAAAGTTAGTGAAGGTTTTCGGTGACAAGCCATATTTTTTCAGCATCCTGAGGTTGAAGAGGCACTGTTGCGCCTTCTTCACCACACTGTCTGTGTGCGTGGACCATTTCAGTTTGTCTGTGATATGTACACCGAGGTACTTAAAACTTTTCACCTTCTCCACTGCTGTCCTGTCGATGTGGATAGTGGGGTGCTCCCATTGCTGTTTCTAGAAGTCCACAATCATCTCTTTTGTTTTACTGACATTGAGTGAGAGGTTATTTTCCTGACACCACACTCAGAGGGCCCTCACCTCCTCCCTGTAGGCTGTCTCATCGTTGTTGGTAATCAAGCCCACCATTGTAGTGTTGTCTGCAAACTTAATGATTGAATTGGATGCGTGCATGGCCACGCAGTTGTGGGTGAACAGGGAGTACAGGAGGGGGCTGAGAACGCACCCTTGTGGGGCCCCAGTGTTGAATCCTACCTTCACCACCTGGGGGCGGCCCGTCAGGAAGTCCAGGACCCAGTTGCACAGGGCGGGGTCGAGTCCCAAGGTCTCAAGCTTAATGATGAGTTTGGAGGGTACTATGGTGTTGAATGTTGAGCTGTAGTCAATGAACAGCATTCTTACATAGGTATTCCTCTTGTCCAGATGGGATAGGGCAGTGTGCAGTGTGATGGCGATTGCATCATCTGTGGACCTTTTGGGGTGGTAAGCAAATTGAAGTGGGTTTAGGGTGACAGGTAGGGTGGATGTGATATGGTCATTGATTAGTCTCTCAAAGCACTCAAAGTTACCTTAGCTTTCTTGGGAACAGGAACAATGGTTGAAGCGTATTGAAGCATTTGGGGACAGCAGTCTGGGATAGGGATTGATTAAATATGTCCATAATCACACCAGCCAGCTGGTCTACGCATGTTCTGAGGACGCGACTAGGGATGCCACATGGGCAGGCAGCATTGCGAGCGTTAACACGTTTAAATGTTTTACTCACGTCGGCCACGGAGAAGGAGAGCCCACAGTCTTTGGTAGCGGGCCGCATCGGTGGCACTGTATTGTCCTCAAAGAGCGCAAAGAACTTTTTTAATTTGTCTAGAAGCAAGACGTCGATGTCCGCGACGGGGCTGGTTTTCTTTTTGTAATCCGGGAATGTCTGTAGACCCTACCACATACGTCTCGTGTTTGAGCCACTGAATTGCGACTCCACTTTGACTCTATACTGACGCTTTGCTTGTTTACCTTACGGAGGAAATAACTACACTGTTTTGTATTCGGCCATGTTTCCAGTCGCCTTGCCATGATTAAATGTGGTGGTACGTACATTCAGTTTTGCGCGAATGCTGGCATCAATCCACGGTTTCTGGTTAGGGTAGGTTTTAATAGTCACAATGGGTACAACATATCCTATACACTTCCTTATAAACTGGCTCACCGAGTCAGCGTATATGTCAATTGTTATTGTCTGAGGCTACCCGGAACATATCCCAGTCCATGTGATCGAAGCAATCCTGAAGCGTGGAATCCGATTGGTCAGACCAGTGTTGGATTAGACCTAAGCACGGGCGCTTCCTGTTTTAGTTTCTGCCTATAGAAGGGGAGCAACAAGATGGAGTCATGGTCAGATTTTCCAAAAGGAGAGCGGGGGAGGGCCTTGTATCCATCGCGGAAGTTAGAGTAGCAATGGTTGATTGTGTTACTCGCTCGTGTACTACAAACGGTATGCTGATAGAATTTAGGTAGCCTTGTTCTCAAATTAGCTTTGTTAAAATCCCCAGCTACAATAAATGCAGCCTCAGGATATATGGTTTCCAATTTGCATAAATTCCAGTGAAGTTCCTTGATGGCTGTCTTGGTATCCGCTTGTGGGGGAATATACACGGCTGTGACGATATCTGAGGAGAGTTCTCTTGGAAGATAATACGGTTGGCATTTGATTGTAAGGAATTCTAGGTCAGGTGAACAAAAGGATTTGAGTTATTGTATGTTGTTAGAATTACACTTTGAGTTGTTAATCATGAAACATACATCCCCGCCCCTGGAATCAGTTCAAATGCCCTGGGAGGTGCAGACAAAGGATCCGCTTTGGGAAAGTCGTATTCCTGGTCGTAGTGCTGGTTGTGCTGGTAAGTTGACGTCTCTCTGATATCCAATAGTTCTTCCCGGCTGTATGTAATAACACTTAAGGTTTTCTGGGATAACAATATAAGAAATAATACATAAAAAACAAAATACTGCACAGTTTCCTAAGGACTAGAAGCAAAGCTGCCATCTCTATCTGTGCAATCTTGCTATTCACCGAGCAAATCTGCATTCTGAGAGTCTAACTGTCACCGCTTTAGCTCTAGGCAAGGCACCGATCCAGCATTTCAAAGTAGAAGCAGGAGGGTATCCAGGTTATGGAGATTGGATGTAACATGTGGAATGTGGAATTTTCTTTGATGGACTGTGAAAAAATCATGTGGATTGTGTTCAGCTCAACTTCTCTCCACTGTTGAATAAACATGTAATGGATGTTTTTAGGAATGATACTGCAACACTCATAAAGGTGTTATGAATGCTTATGTACTGTATACCACCCATTTAAGTGCTACCTGTTTTCCTTGAGGTGTCACACCCTGATCAGTTTCGCCTGTCCTTGTTATTGTCTCCACCCACTCCAGGTGTCACTTGTTATCCCTGGTGTATTTATCCCTGTGTTTCCTGTCTCTCTGTGTCAGTTTGTCTTGTATGTTCCAAGTCAACCAGTGTGTTTTTCCCGTGCTCCTGCGTTCTCTATTCTCTTTTACTAGTCCTCCCGGTTTTGACCCTTGCCTGTTTTCTGGACTCTGTACCCGCCCACCTGACCATTCTGCCTGCCCTGACCTCAACCCTGCCTGCCAAGCTGTACCTCCTGGACTCTGAACTGGTTTTGACCTTTTGTCTGTCCACGACCATTCTCTTGCCTACTCCTTTTGGATGTAATAAAATCAAAGACTCAAAACATCTGCCTCCCATGTCAGCATCTGGGTCTCGCCTTGTGCTCTTATATGAGGAACCTAAGCTCTTCCTTGTAGAGGTTGCATGAATCCCACAGGGCACATACTCCAGTTGAACGTTATATTTTGATTTTAATGTCAAACTAATTTGAATTCAACGTGAAATCAACAGAAAATATCACCCAGGTTAAAAATACGAAATTCCCTTACGGTGATGACTTTTGAAATCCAATCAGTTTTCCACGTAGATTTTTCTGTTGACATGATATGGAAACAATGTTTATTCAACCAGTTTTTGCCCAGTGGGATATGTTATGAATGTGTCATGACACATTTAACCTCTTACCTTTCTTGTAGACTTTGACGATGTCTTTAATCTGGGCGCAGGTCCTAGACGCTAGGATCTCAATCAGCACGTCGTCATCCGTCCCCACCCCCTGGGGAACAACAATCAGAGACCCTTAGACAAGCCCACTCAATATCGCCTCTTCAACCTCAGGAGGCTGAAGAAATTCGGCTTGTCACCAAAAGCACTCACAAACTTCTACAGATGCACAATCGAGAGCATCCTGTCGGGCTGTATCACCGCCTGGTACGGCAACTGCTCCGCACACAACCGTAAGGCTCTCCAGAGGGTAGTGAGGTCGGCAGAACGCATCACCCGGGGCAAACTACCTGCCCTCCAGGACACCTACACCACCCGATGTCACAGGAAGGCCATAAAGATCATCAAGGACAACAACCACCCAAGCCACTACCTGTTCACCCCGCTATCATCCAGAAGGCGAGGTCAGTACAGGTGCATCCAAGCAGGGACCGAGAGACTGAAAAACAGCTTCTATCTCAAGGCCATCAGACTGTTAAACAGCCACCACTAACATTTAGCGGCCGCTGCCAACAAACTGACTCAGCTCCAGCCACCTTAAAAAATGGGAATTGATGGAAATTATGTAAAAATGTACCACCAGCCACTTTAAACAATGCCACCTAATATAATGTTTACATACCCTACATTACACATCTCTTATGTATATGTATATACTGTACTCTATATCATCTACTGCATCTTGCCATCTTTATGTAATACATGTACCACTAGCCACTTTAAACTATGCCACTTTATGTTTACATACCCTACAGTACTCATCTCATAGGTATATACCGTACTCTATACCATCTACTGCACCTTGCCTATGCCGTCTGTACCATCACTCATTCATATATCTTTATGTACATATTAGTAGTTGCGGAATTGTTAGGTTAGATTACTTGTTGTTATTACTGCATTGTCGGAACCAGAAGCACAAGCATTTCGCTACACTCGCATTAACATCTGCTAACCATGTGTATGTGACTAATAAATTTGATTTGATTTGATTTGAGTATCTGGCTAGCCATTCTGTAACAACCAGCTAGTACACGTGGACATGAAACAGTCTGCATGATTCAAAAAGACAAGTCTGTACATGGTATATGCTGCTCCACCTACTTAATTAGTGCACTATTCACCCTATATACACTACCGTTCAAAAGTTTGGGGTCACTTACACATTTCCTTGTTTTTGAAAGAAAAAAAAACATTTTGTCCTTTAATAAAATAACATCAAATTGATCAGAAATACAGTGTAGATATTGTTAATGTTGTAAATGACTATTGTAGCTGGAAACGGCAGATTTGTTTTAATGGAATATCTACATACAGCGTACAGAGGTCCATTACCAGCAACCATCACTCCTGTGTTCCAATGGCACGTTGTGTTAGCTAATCCAAGTTTATCATTTTAAAAAGCTGAAAACTGTTGTACTGATTAAAGAAGCTGTAAAACTGGCCTTCTTTAGACTAGTTGTGTATCTGGAGCATCAGCAGTTGTGGGTTCGATTACAGGCTCAAAATGGCCAAAAACAAAGTACTTTCTTCTGAAACTCATCAGTCTATTCTTGTTCTGAGAAATGAAGGCTATTCCATGCGAAAACTTGCTGACATGCAAAGCCTTTTGGGACTATATCAACAATGCACTAATGAAACACTTCAGAGATATTTAAACACACACATACTAATTCAACTACTTGAGAGGCAATTAAACACACACACTTACTTGTTCCATCAATATTGTCCAAGTTGGTTTGTGTGACATCGGCTTTACACATGTCAGGTCTGTATATTACATGAATATTTATATCCATACGTTGCACACATACAATTGCCCATATAACAAGCCCTACAGGTACACTCTGGGGCTTGTTATTATGGGCAATATGTGACATGGTGAGGTTGGACCCAGGTGCAGAGAAGAGACCAGATGAGGATTCAGCGGTTAAGGATAAACATAAACATTTACTGAGAAACGGTAACGGAAGGATCACAATAACACTGGGAAAACAACAAACACTAAGTCTCGAAAACTCACTCAGGAGACAAACGCACATGGCACATAATTCAAGTTTCAGCAAAGGACAACAGAAAACACACCTATTTTAACAGGGAAATCATAATGAGTGAATAGGACACACCTGAGTGTCGTTAATGTCTCTAGGACGGTCTCTGCCGCCCTCATCCTTTCGTGATATGGACGGACCATAAGAACTTAGTCTCCATTCAAGAAACCAGGAGGTTGAACGCTCGCCAGGCTAGGTGGGCTCTGTTTTTTAACAGGTTCAACTTCACCCAAAAATCAGAAAGCAGATGCCCCGCATTGTGACTCCTGTGTTATGGAGTATAGAGACCACGGTACAACAAACCCAGACCCGAGAACCTGAGCCCGGCGGGGGTCCCACAAACAGACTTTATGTTCCTCGATCAGCCCGTTCCTGAGTACTACAATGGGGACACTCCTCTAAATTAACTGGGTATCCAGGGGTTAATCGGACACTAGAGTTCCTGAGGCAGAAATTCTGGTGGCCCAACACGATTGAGGATGTGAGATCCTTTGTTGCGGCCTGTTCCACCTGTACCCAATGCAAGTCCTCACGACAGCGACCTGCTGGGTTGCTCCAACCTCTGCCCATACACAGTCAGCCCAGATCCCACCTGTCCGTAGACTTTATCACAGGGTTACCTCCATCCCAAGGGCTTACCACTATCTTGGTGGTCGTGATCGGTTCTTCAAGGCAGCCCATTTCATTGTCTTACCCAAGTTGCCCGAAGGAGACAGCTGATCTCATGATTACACGTCTTTCGACTACACAGACTTCCCCAGGACATTGTCTCGGATCGTGGGCACAGTTCGTTGCAAGGTATTGGAACGCTGTTTGCTCCCTGTTGGGGGTGTTGGTGAGTCTCTCCTCGAGGTTCCACCCACAGTCAAATGGGCAAACAGAGAGGGCCAACCAGGAGCTGGAGAAGTTCCTCCACTGTTTCGTCCACCAAGGCCAGCAACTGGAGCAAGTTTCTCGTCTGGGCAGAGTATGCTCACAACACAGTGCCAAACTCGTCCACTGTCAACAGCCCCCCCCCCCCCGCTCCCTGAACAACAGGCCAAAGTGGGGGTGCCATCAGCCGAGGCGTTCATTTGACGACGTCGCTGCACCTGGATCAGAGTGCGATCCTCCTTGCTCCGTTCATCTGCCCGACACCAACAGCAGGCAAATCGGCACAAAAGGCCTCTTTAGGCTCCTCCAACCGGGTCAACGAGTGTGGCTGTCCACCCGTAATCTTCCCTTAAAGGTGGACTCGCAGAAGCTCGCTCCACGCTACGGACCATCCTGAGTCGTATCAACCCGGTCACCTATCGCCTCCAGCTTCCCAGGTCTATGAGGGTCTGTCTATCCTTCCATGTCTCCCATCTCAAGCTGGTAAGGACCAGTCCCTTCTCTCCCTCACACCTGCCCCTCTGCCCCCTCAACTTGTCGATGGTCCCCCGGCCTACACTGTCCGGCATCTGTTGGAGGCTCGTCGGGTCTGAGGCACCCTGCAGTACCTGGTGGACTGGGAGGGCTACGGCCCAAGGAACGGACGTGGGTGCCTGCCCGGGACATCCTGGATCCGGTACCTGTTCGGGACTTCAACCAACTACATGGTGGTCGCCCTGGCTCCGTGGCTGGAGCCGCTTCTAGACGGGGGGTACTGTCATGGTTCCACCTATCACCAGAGGGCGGCAGAGACCGTCCTAGAGACATTAACGACACTCAGGTGTGTCCTATTCACTCATTATGATTTCCCTGTTAAAATAGGTGTGTTTTCTGTTGTCCTTTGCTGAAACTTGAATTATGTGCCATGTGCATTTGTCTCCCGAGTGAGTTTTCGAGACTTAGTGTTTGTTGTTTTCCCAGTGTTATTGTGATCCTTCCATTACCGTTTCTCAGTAAATGTTTATGTTTATCCTTAACCGCTGATTCCTCATCTGGTCTCTTCTCTGCACCTGGGTCCAACCTCACCATGTCACATATTGCCCATAATAACAAGCCCCAGAGTGTACCTGTAGGGCTTGTCATATGGGCAATTGTATGTGTGCAACGTATGTGTCATGATCGTCTTGATATGAGAGATTGGACCAAGGCGCAGCATGATATGAATACATCTTCTTTTTTATTATACAAAGACGTAACACGAAACACTTATACAAACTAACAAAAACAACAAACGACCGTGAAGCTACAAACGCAAGTGCACACACAAACTACTTACGTTCAACATAGACTAGACATAGAAAATGACCCACAAAAAGCTAAAGCCTATGGCTGCCTTAAATATGGCTCCCAATCAGAGACAGCAATAACCAGCTGTCTCTAATTGAGACCCAATTCAGGCAACCATAGACTTTCCTAGACACCTACACTGAACATTAAACCATCTATTCTACTAAACCCCCTAAACCAAACACCCTAGACAATACAAAAAACACATACTTCACCATGTCACACCCTGACCTAACTAAAATAATAATGAAAACAAAGATAACTAAGGCCAGGGTGTGACAGTATGGATATAAATATTCATGTAATATACAGACCTGACATGTATAAAGCCGATGTCACACAAACCAACTTGGACAATATTGATGGAACAAGTAAGTGTGTGTGTTTAATTGCCTCTCAAGTAGTTGCATTAGTATGTGTGTGTTTAAATATCTCTGAAGTCACCCACAAACAGGACCAAGCCTGACCTGCTGAGGAGTGACGGACTCCATCCTAGCTGGAGGGGTGCTTTCATCTTATCTACCAACATAGATAGGGCTCTAACTCCTTTAGCCCCACAATGAAATAGGGTGCAGGCCAGGCAGCAGGCTGTTAGCCAACCTGCCAGCTTAGTGGAGTCTGCCAATAGCACAGTCAGTGTAGTCAGCTCAGCCATACCCATACCCATTGAGACTGTGTCTGTGTCTCGACCTAGGTTGGGCAAAACTAAACATGGCGGTGTTCGCCTTAGAAATCTTATTAGGATAAAGACCTCCTCCATTCCTGCCATTATTGAAAGAGATCATGATACCTCACATCTCAAAATAGGGTTACTTAATGTTAGATCCCTCACTTCAAAGGCAGTCATAGTCAATGAACTAATCACTGATCATAATCTTGATGTGATTGGCCTGACTGAAACATGGCTTAAGCCTGATGAATTTACTGTGTTAAATGAGGCCTCACCTCCTGGTTACATTAGTGACCATATCCCCTGTGCATCCCGCAAAGGCGGAGGTGTTGCTAACATTTACAACAAAAAAATGACGTTTTCGTCTTTTGAGCTTCTAGTCATGAAATCTATGCAGCCTACTCAATCACTTTTTATAGCTACTGTTTACAGGCCTCCTGGGCCATATACAGCGTTCCTCTCTGAGTTCCCTGAATTTCTATCAGACCTTGTAGTCATAGCAGATCATATTCTAATTTTTGGTGATTTTAATATTCATATGGAGAAGTCCACAGACCCACTCCAAAAGTCTTTCGGAGCCATCATCGACTCAATGGGTTTTGTCCAACATGTCTCTGGACCTACTCACCGCCACAGTCATACTCTGGACCTAGTTTTGTCCCATAGAATAAATGTTGTAGATCTTAATGTTTTCCCACATAATCCTGGACTATCGGACCACCATTTTATTACGTTTGCAATCGCAACAAATAATCTGCTCAGACCCCAACCAAGGAGCATCAAAAGTCGTGCTATAAATTCTCAGACAACACAAAAATTCCTTGATGCCCTCCCAGACTCCTTCTGCCTACCCAAGGACGTCGGAGGACAAAAATCAGTTAACCACTTAACTGAGGAACTCAATTTAACCTTGCGCAATACCCTAGATGCAGTTGCACCCCTAAAAACGAAAAACATTTGTAAAAGAAACTAGCTCCCTGGTATACAGAAAATACCCGAGCTTTGAAGCAAGCTTCCAGGAAATTGGAACGGAAATGGCGCCACACCAAACTGGAAGTCTTCCGACTAGCTTGGAAAGACAGTACCGTGCAGTACTGAAGAGCCCTCACTGCTGCTCGATCATCCTACTTTTCCAACTTAATCGAGGAAAATAAGAACAATCCAAAATTTCTTTTTGATACTGTTGCAAAGCTAACTAAAAAGCAGCATTCCCCAAGAGAGGATGGCTTTCACTTCAGCAGTAATAAATTCATGAACTTCTTTGAGGAAAAGATCATGACCATTAGAAAGCAAATTACGGACTCCTCTTTGAATCTGCGTATTCCTCCAGGGCTTAGCTGTCCTGGATCTGCACAGCTCTGCCAGGGCCTGGGATCGGGAGAGACACTTAAGTGTTTTAGTACTATATCTCTTGACACAATGATGAAAATAATCATGGCCTCTAAACCTTCAAGCTACATACTGGATCCTATTCCTACTAAACTGCTGAAAGAGCTGCTTCCTGTGCTTGGCCCTCCTATGTTTAACATAATAAACAGCTCTCTATCCACCGGATGTGTACCAAACTCACTAAAAGTGGCAGTGATAAAGCCTCTCTTGAAAAAGCCAAACCTTGACCCGGAAAATATAAAAAACTATCGGCCTATATCGAATCTTCCATTCCTCTCAAAAATTTTAGAAAAAGCTGTTGCGCAGCAACTCACTGCCTTTCTGAAGACAAACAATGTATACGAAATGCTTCTTTCTACTTTTAAACTCGGACAAAACAGAGATGCTTGTTCTAGGTCCCAAGAAACAAAGAGATCTTCTGTTAAATCTGACAATTCATCTTGATGGTTGTAAAGTCGTCTCAAATAAAACTGTGAAGGACCTCGGCGTTACTCTTGACCCTGATCTCTCTTTTGACGAACATATCAAGACTGTTTCAAGGACAGCTTTTTTCCATCTACGTAACATTGCAAAAATCAGAAATTTTCTGTCCAAAAATGATGCAGAAAAATTAATCCATGCATTTGTTACTTCTAGGTTAGACTACTGCAATGCTCTACTTTCCGGCTACCCGGATAAAGCACTAAATAAACTTCAGTTAGTGCTAAATACGGCTGCTAGAATCCTGACTAGAACCAAGAAATTTGATCATATTACTCCAGTGCTAGCTTCCCTACACTGGCTTCCTGTTAAGGCAAGGGCTGATTTCAAGGTTTTAATGTTAACCTATAAAGCGTTACATGGGCTTGCTCCTACCTATCTTTCCGAGTTGGTCCTGCCGTACATACCAATACGTACGCTACGGTCACAAGACGCAGGCCTCCTAATTGTCCCTAGAATTTCTAAGCAAACAGCGGGAGGCAGGGCTTTCTCCTATAGATCTCCATTTTTATGGAACAGTCTGCCTACCCATGTGAGAGACGCAGACTCGGTCTCAACCTTTAAGTCTTTACTGAAGACTTATCTCTTCAGTAGGTCATATGATTGACCTCTTCAGTAGGTCATATGACTGGCCCAGGAGTGTGAAGGTGAACGGAAAGGCTCTGGAGCAACGAACCGCCCTTGCTGTCTCTGCCTGGCCGGTTCCCCTCTCTCCACTGGGATTCTCTGCCTCTAACCCTATTACAGGGGCTGAGTCACTGGCTTACTGGTGCTCTTTCATGCCGTCCCTGGGAGGGGTGCGTCACTTGAGTGGGTTGAGTTACTGACGTGATCTTCCTGTCTGGGTTGGCGCCCCCCCTTGGTTTGTGCTGTGGTGGAGATCTTTGTTGGCTATACTCGGCCTTGTCTCAGGATTATAAGTTGGTGGTTGAAGATATCCCTCCAGTGGTGCGGGGGCTGTGCTTTGGCAAAGTGGGTGGGGTTATATCCTTCCTATTTGGCCCTGTCCGGGGGTATCTTCGGATGGGGCCACAGTGTCTCCTGACCGCTCCTGTCTCAGCCTCCAGTATTTATGCTGCAGTAGTTTGTGTCGGGGGGCTAGGGTCAGTTGGTTATACCTGGAGTACTTCTCGTGTCTTATCCAGTGTCCTGTGTGAATTTAAGTATGCTTTCTCTAATTCTCTCGTTCTCTCTTTCTTTCTCTCTCTCTGAGAACCTGAGCCCTAGGACCATACGTCAGGACTACCGGGCATGACGACTCCCTGCTGTCCCCAGTCCACCTGGCCTTGCTGCTATTCCAGTTTCAACTGTTCTGCCTGCGGTTACGGAACCCCTACCTGTCCCAGACCTGCTGTTTTCAACTCTTAATGATGGGCTATGAAAAGCCAACTGAAAATTATCCATGATTATTATTTGACCATGCTTGTCACTTATGAACATTTTTGAACATCTTGGCATAGTTCTGTTATAATCTCCACCCGGCACAGCCAGAAGAGGACTGGCCACCCCTCATAGCCTGGTTCCTCTCTAGGTTTCTTCCTAGATTTTGGCCTTTCTAGGGAGTTTTTCCTAGCCACCGTGCTTCTTCACCTGCATTCTAGCTGTTTGGGGTTTTAGGCTGGGTCTCTGTACAGCACTTCGAGATATTAGCTGATGTACGAAGGGCTATATAAAATAAACTTGATTGATTGATTGATTGAAGTGTTTCATTAGTGCATTGTTGATATAGTCACAAAATGTTTTGCATGTCAGTAAGTTTTCAAAATATACAGATATAACTTTTTTATGTAAAATGCATCATACCAGCTTTATTTCTGTATTTTGAAAGTTAAATATCTTGAAAACTTGACCACTGACATGCAAAACATTTTGGGACTATATCAACAATGGACTAATGAAAGAAATAACAAAAGATTGTTTTGGGGTGGAGTTTTCCTTTAACCTCGGACCCTGCCAAAGCCTAGCAGTACCATTGTACTCAATCAGTCTTGGACAAACCTAACAGGGCTACATGGAAGATGAAAAACATGGCCACACATATTACACTTCATTAGTGTAGCCTATAATGGACTTGCTTTCTGCAGGGAAAGAAGAACATATTTCAGGAGATGTCACGCCCTGACCTTATAGAGCTTTTTATGTCTCTATTTTGGTTTGGTCAGGGTATGATTTGGGTAGGCATTCTATGTTCATTTTTCTATGTTTTGTATTTCTTTGTTTTGGCTGGGTGTGGTTCTCAATCAGGGACAGCTGTCTACTTTCCCACCTGTGTTTTGTGGGTAGTTATTTTCTGTTTTGTGTTTCTGCACCTGACAGAACTGTTCGTTGTCGTTTTTCTCTTTGTTATTTTGTTCAAGTGTTTTTAAATCATGAACACTTACCACGCTGCGCGTTGGTTCACTTCATGCAACGATGACCGTGACAGGAGAGCTAGGTTTAAGAGCATTAATTTATGGAGCATGTTAACGTTCACCTGAAATAATCTAGACACATAACCAATATCCTGCACATACTGTACCTGATGGTAAAATACCATACAATTCCTAATTCTACATACCTTAAACTGTACTTTACCTTCATTCTATGTAGACTCACGTTTGGCTGCACAATACATGGCTTATTATTGGAGCCATAACAAAACATAGACTGTACATTGCTGTACTTTACCTTGAGTGCTTTATGGAGTTGAGAGGCATCATAGGAAATGGGAGGCGTCATCAACGCCACAACGAGCGTCTCGAACAAGCCTCCCAGCTCCGACTTTAAATCACTCACAAGATCCTGTGGAAAAATAAAGTCAATATTAAGATAACTTAGACACTGGAAGAAGTGCTTGCTTTAGACAAATAGAGCCAAAATCTCTTACTCAATTAATACATTTGAATTCTTCACAAGATCATGAGGATAAAATAGCCTATAATTTTTTAACTTTGAACAATGGAATAAGTGTTTGATTTGGACCTTTAAAAAAACAAACCAAAACATATTTAAGCTGAATTCCTTACCTCAATCAATTTCTAAAATTATTTTAAAAATGTATGATTGATATTCAGATAACTTTGACAATGGAAGAAGTGTTTGTTTAAAGAAAAATGAAAACACAAAGAATAACAGAGCAGAAATCCCTACCTCAATTAATGCATTTGAATGATTAACGGGTGTTTTGATAACGTGCACATAGAAGTGTAAAACACTTGGTTTATGAGCGAGAGTTCAATTTATTAGTATTGACAATAAAAAACATGAGTTGACTCACTCCTAATACATACAGTATACTGGAGAGAGAGCGAGAGTTATCAGACACCCTGATAACTACATTTCTTGTTGGCTTTCCTCTTATGTTAAGCCACCAGACAATTCAACACATTACTCACAGAAGTGTATATCGAAATAGATTTTTATCAGCTGTTTATCATAGATTTGGGTATTTTTGAAGTGCCGATCTGAACAAGCAGACGCCAGAGAAAGAGAGAGCAAGAGAGAGGGGTGGATGAATAAACAACAATTTGAAAGTGAGACTGACAAAGAGAAAGAGGGGGAGGAGGGATATGTGTGGATGGAGAGATTGTGGGTGGGTAGGTAGGTGGGTGGCAGGTAAAGCAATTTATGGCATGTGTGGGTGGATAATATTTCCGAACTCTCATGAGGGCCTATACCGTAGGTATTGGACGGATGCTATTCATTACGGATAAGTCACAAACCTCTCCCAGTCCCAGTGCTGTTGGCTACGTGACATCTGCGCAATGGCAATACCGTCATGCCAATCTTCCCCTACTAATAAACCCCATATCTGAGAATAACAGTAAAGCATTTTGGCAGTATGTGGATGGATTCTTCTTATTGAAATTCATACTTGGATATCCTGCACAAGGCCATTGGGTGTGCATATGCTCTACTCTTATTCAGTAACAGTAGAAAAAATGGCATACTGTTTTCCCTTAGGTAACCCTTGTTTTGGCTGATGAGTGATGGGGTTGGTGACATGACCTGTAGGCTTCAATCAGACCTGTAAGATTCCTGTCTCACCTTTCCGTGGGCCTTCTTGTACTCCACCTTAATTTCCTGCCGTTGATTGTTGCTGCGTGATGCCAAGAGCATGAGAATGGTGTCCTCATAAGTGCCTGTCAAACATGATGACAAACTTACAGTAATTCATCTTAAATCAGTGACATGAGAACATGTCTTGATCATGAATTGCTAGTTAGAATTGCTAGTTGGAATAACTAGTTAGTTACCACATTTTCTATTTATAATGGTGTAGTTGTCACGTTCCTGACCTGTTTTCTGTTGTTTTGTATGTGTGTGATGGTCAGGGCGTGAGTTTTGGGTGGGCAGTCTATGTTTTCTGTTTCTATGTTGGTTTTGGGTTGCCTGGTATGGCTCTTAATTAGAGGCAGGTGTTTTGCGTTTTCCTCTAATTGAGAGTCATATTAAGGTAGGTTGTTCTCACTGTTTGTTTGTGGGTGATTGTCGCTGTGTCTGTGTATTTTGCACCACATGGTACTGTCTCGTCTCGTTCGGTTGTTCCTGTTTATGTGTTCCTCGTTTCATGTAAGTTCATAGTTTAGGTCTGTCTAGTTCGTTTTGTTATTTTGTTAAATATTTCAAGTGTATTTCGTTTTCGTGTTTTTCCGTCTTGTCAATAAAACATTATGTATTCATCACAAGCTGCGCCTTGTTCTACTCACTCACCGAAAGACGACCTTTACAGAATCACCCACCAAACCCAGATCAAGCAGCGGGTTAACGGACAGCAACGACAGCAGCAGTGGGAAAAGGAGGATTAGACATGGGAAGAGATCCTGGACGGTAAAGGACCCTGGGCAGAGCCAGTGGAGTGTTGCCGCCCCAAAGCGGAGCTGGAGGCAGCGAAAGCGGAGAGGCGACGTTATGAGGAGGCAGCATGGAAGCAAGGCTGGAAGCCCGCAAGTACTACCCAAAAATGTCTTGGGGGGGGGATAAGAGGTAGTGGGCCGAGGGCAGGTAGGAGACCTGCGCCCACTTCCCAGGCTAACCGTGGAGAGCGGGAGTACGGGCAGACACCATGTTACGCAGTAGAGCGCACGGTGTTTCCTGTACGGGTGCATAGCCCAGTGCGGGTTATTCCACCTCCCCGCACTGGTAGGGCTAGATTGGGCATTAAGCCAAATGTCATGAAGCCGGCCCTACATATCTGGCCACCAGTACGTCTCCTTGGGCCGGCTTACATGGCACCAGCCTTACGCATGGTGTCCCCGATTCGCCAACACAGCCCAGTGCGGGTTATTCCACCTCCCCGCACTGGACGGGCTACGGGGCGCATGCAACCAGGTAAGGTTGGGCAGGCTCGGTGCTCAAGGGAGCCAGTACGCCTGCACGGTCCGGTATTTCCGGCGCTACCTCCTCGCCCCAGCCCAGTACCACCAGTTCCGGTACCACGCACTAAGCCACCTGTGCGTCTCCAGAGCCCTGTTCCTCCTCCACGCACTCTTCCTATGGTGCGTGTCTCCAGTCCAGTGCCTCCAGTTCCGGCACCACGCACTAAGCCATCTGTGCGTCTCCAGAGCCCTGTACGCACTGTTCCTTCTCCCCGCACTCGCCCTGAGGTGCGTGCCCTCAGCTCGGTACCTCCAGTTCCGGTACCACGCACCAGGCCTGTAGTGCGCTTCGAGAGGTCAGTGTGCCCTGTCCCTGCTCCCCGCACTAGCCTTAAAGTGCGTGCCGTCATCCCGGTACCTCCAGTTCCGGCACCACGCACCAGGCCTACTGTGCGCCTCAGCAGGGCAGAGTCGGCCGTCTGCCCAACGCCTTCTGCACTGCCTGTCTGCCCAGCTCCGTCTGAGCCATCTGTCTGCCCAGCGCCGTCTGAGCCATTTGTCTGCCCAGCGCCGTCTGAGCCATCTGTCTGCCCAGCGCCGTCTGAGCCATCTGTCTGCCCAGCGCCGTCTGAGCCATCTGTCTGCCCAGCGCCGTCTGAGCCATCTGTCTGCCCAGCGCCGTCTGAGCCATCCGTCTGCCCAGCGCCTTCTGAGCCATCCGTCTGCCCAGCGCCTTCTGAGCCATCCGTCTGCCCAGCGCCTTCTGAGCCATCCGTCTGCCCAGCGCCTTCTGAGCCATCCGTCTGCCACGAGCCATTAGAGCCGCCCGTCTGTCCCGAGCCATTAGAGCCGTCCGTCAGTCAGGAGCCGCTAGAGCCGTCCGTCAGTCAGGAGCTGCCAGAGCCGCCAGCCAGTCAGGAGCTGCCAGAGCCGCCAGCCAGTCAGGAGCTGCCAGAGCCGCCAGCCAGTCAGGAGCTGCCAGAGCCGCCAGCCAGTCAGGAGCTGCCAGAGCCGCCAGCCAGTCAGGAGCTGCCCTACAGTCAGGAGCTGCCCTACAGTCAGGAGCTGTCCTACAGTCATGAGCTGCCCTACAGTCATGAGCTGCCCTACAGTCATGAGCTGCCCTACAGTCATGAGCTGCCCGACAGTCATGAGCTGCCCGACAGTCAGGAGCTGCCACTCAGTCCGGAGCTGCCAGAGTCCCTCAGCCCGGAGCTGCCAGAGTCCCTCAGCCCGGACCTGCCAGAGTCCCTCAGCCCGGACCTGCCAGAGTCCCTCAGCCAGGACCTGCCAGAGTCCCTCAGCCAGGACCTGCCAGAGTCCCTCAGCCAGGACCTGCCAGAGTCCCTCAGCCAGGACCTGCCAGAGTCCCTCAGCCAGGACCTGCCAGAGTCCCTCAGCCAGGACCTGCCGCCCCTTATCCCGGTGCTGCCCCTTATCCCGGTGCTGCCCCTTATCCCGGTGCTGCCCCTTATCCCGGTGCTGGCCCTTATCCCGGTGCTGCCCCTTCATTTAGGTGGTTTTAGTTGGAGGGTGGTCATTGGGAGGGGGATACAGAAGCGGGGAGTGACTATGGTGGTGTGGGGACAGCGTCCGGAGCCTGAGCCACCACCGTGGTCAGATGCCCACCCAGACCCTCCCCTGGACTTTGTGCTGGTGCGCCCGGCGTTCGCACCTTGAGGGGGGGGGGGTCTGTCACGTTCCTGACCTGTTTTCTGTTGTTTTGTATGTGTGTGATGGTCAGGGCGTGAGTTTTGGGTGGGCAGTCTATGTTTTCTGTTTCTATGTTGGTTTTGGGTTGGCTCTTAATTAGAGGCAGGTGTTTTGCGTTTTCCTCTAATTGAGAGTCATATTAAGGTAGGTTGTTCTCACTGTTTGTTTGTGGGTGATTGTCGCTGTGTCTGTGCATTTTGCACCACACAGTACTGTCTCGTCTCGTTCGGTCGTTCCTGTTTATGTGTTCCTCGTTTCATGTAAGTTCATAGTTTAGGTCTGTCTAGTTCGTTTTGTTATTTTGTTAAATATTTCAAGTGTATTTCGTTTTCGTGTTTTTCCGTCTTGTCAATAAAACATTATGTATTCATCACCCGCTGCGCCTTGGTCTACTCACTCACCGAAAGACGACCGTTACAGTAGTGAACCAAGTAAAGAAATTCAGTTTGTGTTTACAACAATAAAGGGATGATTCACCCCAAAATCAATGTTTGTCAGTGATTTCCATGCCCTATGTTGAGCTGAGTCCATATTCCATAAAGATAGTTTGGTCATTGTGTGTCACGATCGTCAAAGGGACTGAGGGAGGACCAAGGCGCAGCGCGTGGAAAGTACATCTTCTTTATTAAAGAAAGAAGACGAAAAAAGACACGAACACTATACAACAAAACAGATGACCGTGAAGCTTTACAAACATAAGTGCTGACACTAAACACTCTGACATAGACAATTCCCCACAAACAGCTAAAGCCTATGGTTGCCTTAAATATGGCTCCCAATCAGAGACAACATTAACCAGCTGTCTCTAATTGAGACCCAATTCAGGCAACCATAGACGTTCCTAGATACCTACACTCAACCATAGACACAGCTAGACTTCTATACTAAACATAAACCCAATTACTCTAATAAACCCCCTAAACCTTACAACCACCCTAGACACTACAAAAAACACATACATTCCCCATGTCACACCCTGACCTAACTAAAATAATTAAGAAAACAAAGAATACTAAAGCCAGGGCGTGACATTGTGGTTTGAAAGGTAAGAACAAACATGGACAAACTATGTTGGCCTGGACCACGCTATACGTATTCAAGGAAATCTACGGACCTCAATTAGATTAGAACCATGTAATTTCATCTGGAGGATGAACTGTCCCTTTAATAAGCACTAGATCAACATATAGACCTATTCTCACACGGGAAATGACGAGACCAACGCACAAACAATCAATACCAATACTTTTAAAAGGCATCAATACCTCTGGGATACAGAAAATTAATATCAGGGCTGAGACAATTCATGGCATTTCCTGGGCAACATTGAAATAGATTTGTTATCCAGACTTAATTATGCCATAAAGCAAGTTACCGCTTATAATGTTATCTGGTTAAAAGATCAGAGGTCAGATTGATTTTGAGCTCCAACTATAAGTCAAGCTATAATTCACAGATATGCCTCCATTTTACGATCATCTTCCCCTTTACTTCCTCTGTACAACGTTGTGTCTTTTGGGTTCAAGGCCATCAAATGAATCACAACACTGGGACAATTGGTTTAAACCAATGACATATGGGGAGGAAATTGTCGTTATGGTGGTCATTACAGATGTAAGATCTTAATTTGATTACGCTTTTGTTGAGATTTTTCCTGCTAGGCAGGAAATTAAAACTTTTAGTGTATTTGAATTTTTAAAAATCTTCTAAAGTTTAATTTCCAGACTTGATTTGACCTAACTAAAAATGTATTGACCCCTAAAAAAAGGGCCATTAATTATAATCCACATAATAATTCACATTTCCTGCTGTAGCAAACTGGATCAAATTAAGATCCTACAATATATCTATATGTACTGCTGTGATGAATTTCAGGTCATTTGAGAAGAAAACGAAGTTGAAAGGGAAAGTAAGAAGTTCCATAAAAACATACCATTACAGTGGTATTATGCCTGGGGAATTGTAGGGGAAAATAAACTATTGTACAATATATTTAAGTACAGGTAGTTATAGTAGCAGCCTGACACTTGCACAGCTAATTCAGTTTTTCTAAGCAAAAAATGTGTAATTAAGGAATAAATACTCTGTAAATACAGCTTAATACAAAAATGTTTACAGTATAAATACATATTCCACTGCAGTTTCTCTGGTAGAGTTTATATCTGTGGCTCAGTTGAAAAGTACGTGGAGATAGAAACCCCAGGTTTATGAATTCAATTCACTTCGGGGCCATATACTAATATGTTTACTCCCACTGTACTGTAAAATGCTTTAAAAGGTGTCTGCTAAATGTCTTATGCTGTATTTTTATATTTATAACTTGAAGTACATCTAACTTACCTATGCCTTTCATAGCCTTGTGTAAGAGCTCAGCATCCTGCTTGGCATTGAAGTTGACAAAGTCTTTCACACTGCCTCTGTAGGAAGCCTGTGGGAAATTAATAACAAATGATGGACAGTGGGAACAGAATACATTGCCTGCATTTCCTAAAAATGTGTCATTGTGGGACAGACATGGGAGAAAATGTTTTTTACAATCAAACTATAATCTAGCTAGCAAGAAATCTTGGCATCAGAAGGGCGATTCTAGTGGGATTTTGTGCAGCTCTGTCTCCATGCTAACCTCTTCTGTGCAACTGAAACTTTTTCAGAAAGTTCTTCTCAAGATGAGAAGTTCTTCATAGACACTCTGTACTTTAATCAGTCCCTTCCAGATGGTTAGGCTACTGCAATGTAGTCTGTTCATACATGTTAGCAATCAATGCTATCGCAGAAGTAAACACATACAAACTCACTTTGATAGCCCTAGCCTGTGTCATGGCGAGTCATAGTTCTCTAAATTCTCCTTGGTTTCATCTCTGAGGAAAATATAATTTGAGGAGAAAAGCAATATAACATCTCTTTCAACCTCTGACTCAGTCAGATGTCAGCACAGGTGTGAAATTTGAGAAAATTATCCTCCCCTCTCTTCAGCAAAGCTCTGTCCCCACAATTTGCTTTGTTGTGCATTCCTTTGTCTAAGTACCAAGAGTATACTAGTATGTGCTGATCGAAAAAACACACAATTTGAATCAACTGAACGTTCAATTCTGCTACATAGACCCCGGTTCGATTCCAGGCTGCATCACAACCGGCCGTGATTGGGAGTCCCATAGGGTGGTGCACAATTGGCCCAGCATCGTCCGGGTTAGGGTTTGGCCGGAGTAGGCCATCATTGTAAATAAGAATTTGTTCTTAACAGACTTGCCTAGTTAAAAAAAAACATATTGAGAATGCTGCTGGTTAGCTAATGTTAACAATTGTCCTTTGCTGTAGCATTACAGGTCAAATGAAAGGCTATTAGCACAAGGTGTTCAATTCTTCTACTATGTTTAATCATTAAAGATGTTGATATAAGGGAGCAACTGGATTTACAAGTCCATGGGTGAATAGATAGAGAGGGTGAAGACTACTTTAGTGGCAATTGGTGACTTCAAACTTGATGAGGATGATGGATTCATATTATTTTAAAGAAATGAAAGCTAATGGGAAGAATCTTCATTTGATTATGATCTGAGGAACTCTCCCATAGATGCCAGCAGCATACCACCCGGCACATCACCCTGCATACCACTGCTGGCTTACTTCTGAAGCTAAGCAGGGTTGGTCCTGGTCAGTCCCTGAATGGGAGACCAGGTGCTGCTGGAAGTGGTGTTGGAGGGCCAGTAGGAAGCACTCTTTCCTCTGGTCTAAAAAATATCCCAGGGCAGTGATTGGGGACACTGCCCTGTGTAGTGTGCTGTCTTTTGGATGGGATGTTAAACGGGTGTCCTGACTCTCTGAGGTCATTAAAGATCCCATGGCACGTATTGTAAGAGTAGGGGTGTTAACCCTGGTGTCCTGGCTAAATTCCCAATCTGGCCCTCAAACCATCACGGTCACCTAATAATCCCCAGTTTACAATTGGCTCATTCATCCCCCTCCTCTCCCCTGTAACTATTCCACAGGTTGTTGCCGTAAATGAGAACGTGTTCTCAGTCAACTTACCTGGTAAAATAACGGATAAATAAAAAATATTAAAATAAAATGCAGTAAAGAGGTCAATGGAAACACGTGAGGGAAAGATTCCGTGGGGGAAAGATCCCAAATCTCCTCATTGCCCCCCAGTAACATTAGCCTAGATTTAGGCTATTGTTTATTTGTGTATTTTACACTATGTTGAGGTAAAAATTGGAGTATAATGCTTGTATGGATGTCAACCAATACATGTTAATTTCATTGTCACTAATCAACTGCATTACAGTTAAAAATGACTTTTACTAACACCACCGATTTCTCTATGCTACCATCTTATATGAACTGGAGTTAGCATTTAGAAGTCATTTCTTCTAAACCTGAAAAGGGACTACTTCTAAATGTTATGCAGCCAAATGTATCCAAATCAGACTTTAGTAACCACACTGGGCTTGTTACAATACATCAATCATGACGGATTTGACGAATATCCACTTTGTTAGATCAGATTTGTTGAATGTGCACCAATCCTGCATCCTTCTTCTATTCCCCGCGGTCTGCATTCTACTGACCTCTTTACTGCATCTATGCATCTACACTCAAGTTCACATGGGTCATAATGACCTCAAAGGTTTGAGAAAGGATTAATTAAATGAAATTAGTAGAATTGCCAGAAGAAGAGACATGTTGACTGACTACTGTCCTAAGTTAAAAAAATAAATTAAAAAAAAGCTCTCCCTTAACTTCATTCAAGTAATAATACAAAGAATCAGTGATTCATGTATAACTCAATGCATCTGCTATTTGTATTTACAGCTGCCCCTCCTGTTCCTTGATTAAGAGGTGATGACTACTCCACTCTACTACCAGTGTCAACTCTCTTCTGACTTGATAGGCAATCTGCACAAACAGTAATCAACCAATGCAAATAGGCCTATGGGACAATCCACTGCTTGATTGATTGCATTTTGGCTGTATTTTACTCAATGGCTGAAACCCATTACGAGTCACAACAACCAAAAGAGACCATGTCTGCCTGTCTGATTTATTTCAAGTTTCCGACACAAAGTGTTTGGAGTCCTTTTACATTTATGAATAGGGATTGGACTGAGGATGAACATTACTATTCTGAGCTAGCGCCCCATCAGTTAACATAGTCTACCTGACTACCTAGGGGTTTTCAAGTCAGGTCTCCCTTGATGAAACCCTGTCCTAGGTGGGTGGGGTTAGACTCACCCTATCCATGTTACCATGCTTATGGTATCAAAAAACTATACAAATTAACCACCATTATATGTAAGTGGACCTCTGTCTTTTTAATCATCTAATCAAATAGTTAGAAATATTCATAACGAGCTGAAGAAGACCTCTACAATCAAATCAAAGAAGTGAACTGGGTGAACAAGTTAATACTTGATGCCACAGCAGGGGAGATGTTTGCTGTCATATTGCACTTTTAATGAGTCAATCTCCATAGAGTGAACATCTTGAAGTTTGAAATGAAATGAGATGTTCTTAATTGGAAATAATATGCTTGTTAGGTTATTAGCTTTTTCTTCAGTACATTATGTAGCTATTGAAGAACCCTTGCCAGTACAGCAGCTAGCTACTGAATAACCCTGGCCAGTAAATTACGTAGCTAGCTACTGAAGAACCCTGGCCAGAACATTACGTAGCTAGTTACTGAAGAACCCTGGCCAGTACATTATGTAGCTAGCTACTGAAGAACCCTGGCCAGTACATCATGTAGCTAAGCTACTGAAGAACCAAAAGTGGCCATCGGTACATTATGTAGCTACTAGAGAACCCTGGCCAAAAGTAGCCATCGTTACCACAAGAGGTTGGTGGTACCTAAATTATGGAGAACGGGCTCGTGGTAATGGTATCAAATACATTAAACACATGGTTTGATGCCTTTCCATTTGCTCCGTTCCAGTCATTATTATGAGCCGTCCTCCCCTCAGCAGCCTCCACTGATCAATACATTATGTAGGTTGACTTCCGGCGCCGACCGAGATGGCCGCCTCGCTTCGCGTTCCTAGGAAAATATGCAGTATTTAGTTTTTTTATGTGTTATTCCTTACATTGGTACCCCAGGTAATCTTAGGTTTCATTACATACAGTCGGGAGGAACTACTGAATATAAGAGCAACGTCAACTCACCATCGTTACAACCAGGAATATGACTTTCCCGAAGCGGATCCAGTGTTTTGCCTTCCACCCAATACAATGGATCTGATCCCAGCCGGCGACCCTAAGCGACGCCGTAAAAGGGGCAAACGAAGCGGTCTCCTGGTCAGGCTTCGGAGACGGGCACATCGCGCTCCACTCCCTAGCATACTACTCGCCAATGTCCAGTCTCTTGACAATAAGGTTGATGAAATCCGAGCAAGGGTGACATTCCAGAGAGACATCAGAGATTGTAACGTTCTCTGCTTCACGGAAACATGGCTCACTCAAGAGACGCTAACGGAGTCGGTGCAGCCAGCTGGTTTCTTCACGCATCGCGCCGACAGAAACAAACATCTTTCTGGTAAGAAGAGGGGCGGGGGTGTATGCCTTATGATTAACTAGACGTGGTGTGATCATAACAACATACAGGAACTCAAGTCATTCTGTTCACCTGATCTAGAATTCCTCACAATCAAATGTCAACCGCATTATCTACCAAGGGAATTCTCTTCGATCATAATCACAGCCGTATATATTCCCCCCCAAGCAGACACATCGATGGCCCTGAACGAACTTTATCTGACTCTTTGTAAACTGGAAACCACACACCCTGAGGCTGCATTCATCGTAACTGGGGATTTTAACAAGGCTAATCTGAAAACAAAACTCCCTAAATTCTATCAGCATATCGATTGTGCTACCAGGGCTGGTAAAACCTTGGATCATTGTTATACTAACTTCCGCGACGCATATAAGGCCCTCCCCCACCCTCCTTTCGGAAAAGCTGACCACGACTCCATTTTGCTGCTTCCAGCCTACAAACAGAAACTAAAACAACAAGCTCCCTCGCTCAGGTCTGTTCAACGCTGGTCCGACCAATCTGATTCCACGCTTCAAGACTGCTTCGATCACGTGGATTGGGATATGTTCCGCATTGCGTCCAACAACAATATTGACGAATACGCTGATTCGGTGAGCGAGTTCATTAGAAAGTGCATTGACGATGTTGTACCCACAGCAATGATTAAAACATTCCCAAACCAGAAACCGTGGATTGATGGCAGCATTCGCGTGAAACTGAAAGCGCGAACCACTGCTTTTAACCAGGGCAAGGTGACCGGAAACATGACCGAATACAAACAGTGTAGCTATTCTCTCCGCAAGGCAATCAAACAAGCTAAGTCCCAGTATAGAGACAAAGTAGAGTCGCAATTCAACAGCTCAGACACAAGAGGTATGTGGCAGGGTCTACAGTCAATCACGGATTACAAAAAGAAAACCAGCCCCGTCGCGGACCAGGATGTCTTGCTCCCAGACAGGCTAAATAACTTTTTTGCTCGCTTTGAGGACAATACAGTGCCACTGACACAGCCCGCTACCAAAACCTGCGGGATCTCCTTCACTGCAGCCGAAGTGAGTAAAACATTTAAACGTGTTAACCCTCGCAAGACTGCAGGCCCAGACTGCATTCCCAGCCGTGGCCTCAGAGCATGCACAGACCAGCTGGCTGGTGTGTTTAAGGACATATTCAATCAATCCTTATCCCAGTCTGCTGTTCCCACATGCTTCAAGAGGGCCACCATTGTTCCTGTTCCCAAGAAAGCTAAGGTAACTGAGCTAAACGACTACCGCCCCGTTGCACTCACTTCCGTCATCATGAAGTGCTTTGAGAAACTAGTCAAGGACCATATCACCTCCACCCTACCTGACACCCTAGACCCACTCCAATTTGCTTACCGACCCAATAGGTCCACAGGCGACGCAATTGCAACCACACTGCACACTGCCCTAACCCATCTGGACAAGAGGAATACCTATGTAAGAATGCTGTTCATCGACTACAGCTCAGCATTTAACACCATAGTACCCTCCAAACTCGTTATCAAGCTCGAGACCCTGGGTCTCGACCCCGCCCTGTGCAACTGGGTCCTGGACTTACTGATGGGCCGCCCCCAGGTGGTGAGGGTAGGTAACAACATCTCCACCCCGCTGATCCTCAACACTGGGGCCCCACAAGGGTGCGTTCTGAGCCCTCTCCTGTACTCCCTGTTCACCCACGACTGCGTGGCCATGCACGCCTCCAACTCAATCATCAAGTTTGCGGACGACACTACAGTGGTAGGCTTGATTACCAACAACGACGAGATGGCCTACAGGGAGGAGGTGAGGGCCCTCTGAGTGTGGTGTCAGGAAAATAACCTCAACAAAACAAAGGAGATGATTGTGGACTTCAGGAAACAGCAGAGGGAGCACCCCCCTATCCACATCGACGGGACAGTAGTGGAGAAGGTGGAAAGTTTTAAGTTCCTCGGTGTACACATCACGGACAAACTAAATTGGTCCACCCACACAGACAGCGTTGTGAAGAAGGCGCAGCAGCGCCTCTTCAACCTCGGGAGGCTGAGGAAATTCGGCTTGTCACCAAAAGCACTCACAAACTTCTACAGATGCACAATCGAGAGCATCCTGTCGGGCTGTATCACCGCCTGGTACGGCAACTGCTCCGCTCACAACCGTAAGGCTCTCCAGAGGGTAGTGAGGTCTGCACAACGCATCACCGGGGGCAAACTACCTGCCCTCCAGGACACCTACACCGCCCGATGTCACAGGAAGGCCATAAAGATCATCAAGGACAACAACCACCCAAGCCACTGCCTGTTCACCCCGCTATCATCCAGAAGGCGAGGTCAGTACAGGTGCATCAAAGCAGGGACGAGAGACTGAAAAACAGCTTCTATCTCAAGGCCATCAGACTGTTAAACAGCCACCACTAACATTTGTGGCCGCTGCCAACATACTGACTCAACTCCAGCCACTTTAATAATGGGAATTGATGGAAATTATGTAAAAATGTACCACTAGCCACTTTAAACAATGCCACTTAATATAATGTTTACATACCCTACATTACTCATCTCATATGTATATACTGTACTCTATATCATCTACTGCATCTTGCCATCTTTATGTAATACATGTATCACTAGCCACTTTAAACTATACCACTTTATGTTTACATACCCTACATTACTCATCTCATATGTATATACAGTACTCTATACCATCTACTGCATCTTGCCTATGCCGTTCTGTACCATCACTCATTCATATATCTTTATGTACATATTCTTTATCCCTTTACACTTGTGTGTATAAGGTAGTAGTTGTGGAATTGTTAGGTTAGATTACTTGTTGGTTATTACTGCATTGTTGGAACTAGAAGCACAAGCATTTCGCTACACTCGCATTAACATCTGCTAACCATGTGTATGTGACAAATAAAATTTGATTTATGTAGCTACTGGAGAAACATGGCCAAAAGTGTCCATCGGTACATTATGTAGCTAATGAAGAACCCTGGCCAAAAGTGGCCATCATTGGATAACGATCCCAAGTCAACCTGAACTTGCGTGGTCCATTTCACTGATGTATTTGCAATACTTTGAACTAACACAACAGTAAGCAAACAAAAACACTTACCATGAGATATAACTTGTTGATGAGACTAAGTAGAATTGGTCAAATCTGAAAAAGCAATTGTGTAAGCATAACAGGTTGGTAAATCATAATTTACAATTTCATGAGTTACTCTTCATAGAACACAAATTTCCACCAACAGATAGTCTTCGCATTTTGTAGAAAAACATGGTAATTCATAAGAAAAATTAATTGAGCATAGGATATCAAATACAATTTTTTTAATATTAAATATACTAATGATTTTCTGTCTTGTCTCATATAATTCACAAAAACATTGCAACATGAAAAGAAAAAAACTCAAAGGTATCTTACCAAAGATGTCTTGCTTTCTAACCTCTTAGAATAGACAGTTCTGTAAAGATACCGTGGGCTATGAAGATGTTACGGGCATTGAAACTTCTCTACTCCACCCCTCAACAACAGCAGTGTAGTGTGTGGGGATGGCCTAACTGTACTACTCGGCTGGCCAAATAAAGTGTCCTATTTCAGCAGCAGTCAACCAAATGGGGGATCATGACCTAATGCATTCTGGTGTTATTACAACGTAGTATACGGATGATACATTACAACACTAACACATGGACAAGAGAGACAGTAAGAGAGACTGTTGTGACAATGAGGGATCCAATAGAGATCTTTTACCACCCGTTTGAATTTCAGACTAGAATTTCCCTAAATAGGCTATAATTGGTGCTTTCAGGCATCAGAGACTTTATTTCACCCACGTCCCAACTATCCCATTCCAACCTTATGTTCCATTACCTGGAAGCACCATTAAGTGGATTGAGGCTGCATTTACAGTACCTCACAAGGACTAAACCACTTCTCAACCACCTCACCAGACCTGGGTCTGATACACATCAAATACTTTGTCATTTAGTTTTCCCGGTACAATAGAGTAGCAATACAAAAATGCACATATAGAATAGTCCCAAAAGTGAAAACTCAAAGCTAAATCAAGAGCTGCACACCTCTAAATATTTTCTAGGATTTTGAAGTGACATGTCGGTATGTACTTGACCTAGGTCTGAGCAAACATGGGTCCTCTACAGTATGTTTATATTTCAGAGATGGAGGAATGTTAAATAAGCGAATGTTAATGGAAAATCATTTCCCCCAGCTTTCCTCTGTGTTTGCTCTGCTTGTGTTTGAGATACTGTAGAAATATTCGGGTACTTGCATTGGATGTGTTATTATTCACTGCGTTTATTGAGATAATGCCAGTCAGGCCAAATTCATGGTTTAGGAAAACAGAAGTTTGTTTAAAAAAGTAAGTATTCTACCTCCCGAGTGGCACAGCAGTCTAAGGCAGTGCATCGCAGGGTTGCGGCGTCACTACAGCCTCTCTCTCTCTCGAGCCCTTTGGGGAGTTGCAGCCATGAGACAAGATCGTAATCACAAAATGGGGGGTAAAAACATTTTAAAATAAAGTCTTCGTTAATAAAACTAACATGTTCTGGTATGCCGTCATCAGCTAATTTTATTCCTTTACAAACAGAATTCTTTGTAACTGATGAAAGCAGGAGAATTGATATGTGGCAATGTAACTGACAATCTATCTGACAATCATTCAACAATCAGAATATCTTCAATATCCTGTGGTATTTACAAACAACTGAAACCAAGTCAAATATAAAATCTCAGAAATTACATTGTTTACATGTACATTTATGCAAAATATGCCATGGTGTATCAACAATATGGTCACAGCAAAGGTGTTGTAGACTCAACATGGATCTACCAACATTTTCATAAAAAAAATACAAAATATTTCATGACAATTGTTTATAAAACAAAAACTGGTATCCAATAACAATTAGTCAATTAACTTTAGATGGATAAAAGATAATCAAAACAGTACATAAAAGATGAAATATGTTTTTACTAAACGTAAACACTTGAATCAATTTAACACTGTTCCAGTGTCTATCCAGGTCTACACTTTTCAGTACTAAATGAATACTGTGCTTAGTGCTGACCAGGGGAGAACGACTGCACCATCTCATTGAAGCCATGCAGTTCAAGGCTGACCTCAGTACTGCAGGCATTATTTTCAGAAAACAGGATCCCCCATTATAGTGAATGGGAAAATGGCAATCTTCGTGTAAATAAACACATTTTATGAAAACAATCATTGCTTCTATTACACCAGCTTTATGCCCTTGAACCAAATATTTTTAAATTTCACACAGAATAAGTTTTAAGAATTATTTTCTTGCTAATGTACCCCGGTCAGCCCTCAATTTGAGATACTCAATGAGTGGGGGCAGTACTGAGCTACAGTAGCCTGCAACGTCACTTCCTGGAGTAGCTCAAACTGCGCAAGTTATGTCTTCATGAGACACCATCTTAACCAACTTCCTTGGCTTCAAATGCGCTTTTGAGTCTTGACATAGGAATGAATGGTGTCACATGATCGATGGCTTTGTCCATTAATATACAGTCATTGGTGCTGATGCTGTTACACCTTCTCAGTGTTAGGAAATTAACCCCAGTACTTTTACAGTAACTTGTTTTTGGGCGTTGTTTTAACACTGTATGGTGTAAAGTCTAATTTGAATATTTCCTAGCGTGCCTTGCTTTTTCAAGTGAATTGTAGAGTTGACTGTATTTGACTGTATTTGCTAGTGACAGAGAGATGGATGTTGAATTCGTTCATTTTCAGTCCTGTGGCATTCACTAGGTGAATGTTGTCATTAAACTCTTTATGGCAAATTACATACAGTACAAGTCAAAAGTTTGGACATATCATTGAAAGGTTTTTCTTTATTTGACTATTTTCTACATTGTTGACTAATAGTGAAGACATCAAAACTATGAAATAACACATGGAATCATGTAGTAACCAAAAAATTGTGGAGGCCAGGTCAGCTGATGCAGCACTCAATCACTCTGCTTCTTGGTCAAATAGCCCTTACACATCCTGGAGGTGTGTTGGGTCATTGTCCAGTTGAAAAACAAATGATCGTCCTACAAACCATATTGGAATGGCATATCGCTGCAGAATGCTTGGGTTGCCATGCTGGTTAATTGTGCCTTGAATTCGAAATAAATCACTGACAGTGTCACCAGCAAAGCACCCCCACACCTCCTCCTCCATACTTCACGGTGGGAACCACACATGCGGAGATCATCCGTTCACCTACTCTGCGTCTCACAAAGACACAGCGGTTGGAACCAAAAATCTCAAATTTGGACTCATCAGACCAAAGGACAGATTTCCACCGGTCTAATAGCCATTGCTCGTGTTTCTTGGCCCAAGCATGTCTCTTATTATTATTGGTGTCCTTTAGTAGTGGTTTCTTTGCAGCAATTCGACCATGAAGGCCTCATTCAGTTGATGTTGTGTCTGTTGAACTCTGAAGCATTTATTTTGGCTTCAATTTCTGAGGCTGGTAACTCTAATGAACTTATCCTCTGCAGCAGAGGTAACTCTGGGTCTTCCTTTGCTGTGGCGGTCCTCATGAGAGCCAATTTCATCATTGCGCTTGATTGTTTTTGCAACTGCACTTGAAGAAACTTTAAAAGTTCCTGGCATTTTCCGTATTGACTGACCTTCATGTCTTAAAGTAATGATGGACTGTTGTTTCTCTTTGCTTATTTGAGCTGTTCTTGACATAATATGGACTTGGGTTTTACCAAATAGGGTTATCTTCTGTATACCCCCCTACCTTGTCAGAACACAACTGATTGGCTCAAACGCATTAAGAAGGAAAGAAATTCCACAAATTAATTTTTAACAAGGCACACCTGTTAATTGAAATGCATTCCAGGTGACTACTACATGAAGCTGGTTGAGTGAATGCTAAGAGTATGCAAAGCTGTCATCAAGGCAAAGGGTGGCTACTTTGAAGAATCTCAAATCTCAAATATATTTTGACACTTTAAAATATTTGTTTAACACTTTTTTGGTTACTACATGATTCCATATGTTTTATTTCGTAGATTTGATGTCTTCACTATTATTCTACAATGTAGAAAATAGTACAAATAGAGAAAAACCCTGGAATTAATAGGTGTGTCCAGACTTTTGATTGGTGCTGTATATCATAAGGCCTTACTCTGGGGGCCTCGTTTTACGCTAACACAGTGGCCTGAAGCTCCTGGTTTACAGTTCACATCAGGCCTACAAGTCACATTATGCTGGCTTGCAAAATGATATGTAATTCCTATTGGAATCAAGCTAGAGGTAGGATATTCATCAGATGGAATTCTTATTCACCCACAACCTGTGCTTGTTAAAGGAGACTACCTAAACCATTTAAACTGGAACAACCCTTTCAGTAACAGGTGCAATAAAACTATCTCACTATCTGATTGGATTAGTTTAGAAAAAGGTGTTAATTATCTTTGTGTAGCATACGATTAATCAATGTATATGCAAAAACACAGATATTAAAAACATTACTAAAACATCTACCTGCAGTAGAGCATGCTGGGAAATGTGATAGTGATGGGCGTTATTTTGATGGAAATGTTTTGCTCTCTACAGAGTAAAACTGACACAATCCCACTCTCACACTCAACTCTGGTTATTAACACCATAACTAGGGTTATTTTACACCACTGAGTGTTAATAATTTAACTCCTGAATCAACACAGAAATGCTAGACTGAAAAATCAACACTAGGTAACACTGGGAAATTTGCTGTGTAAGATCATATATTCTGTCATTTTTACCAAAACTATGCGAGTCACAGACAGTAAATAAATAGCTGTTGTTTGGGAATGGTTTTTATAAGAGTATTAATAGGGCTGTCTTAGAGGCTTTGACCACGGGAAGCAGCTTCAGAAGACCCTTCTCTGATCTGGAGTATTTCCTCCGGTCAAACACATTCTGCTCCTCTTCTGAAGTCAGCCACACAAAGACTAGAGCAGGCCATTGTTTAGATGAGAGCTTGGTTTCTGAGAGACTTCCTGATCCCAGGTAGCTTTGGATCTTCTCTACAAGAGAATGGTCATTCAGCTCATTCAGACGGAACAGATTGATGCACCTCTCTGGAGAGGGATTCTTCCTGATTTTTTAAAAAATGTTTCTCCATTGATCTTTGATTTGCTTTCTTGTTTTGTTAGTAGGCCTTGTAAGTGAGTTTGATTGGACTCCAATGACAAGCCCAGAAGGAAGCTGAGGAACAGGTCTAGATGCCCATTCTTGCACAGGAAGTCTCATATTTATCCACAACACTCTTGTTTAAGTTGATTGTAAGTAATTTTCAGTGCTGTCCTGGAATGTGAGAAACACAAATAATGCAACAAGAAACTATTGGATGCACAAAGCAGTACACCTTCCTCTGGTGCAGCCCACACTCCTCTCTAAAGATGTGTGTGCACACTCCTGCGTACACGGATGCTTCTGTGACATCAATCCCACACTCTCTCAGGTCTTCCTCATAGAAGATCAGATGGTCCTTTTCCAGCTGTTTAAAGGCCAGTTTTCCCAGTGACATTATAATCTCTTTATCCAAGCCTGGATCCCTGTCATGATCTCCATGGTACTTCTGATTTTTCTGTTTGATCTGAAACGCCATGAAGGGTTCGTACATCTGAATCAGGATCTTGGGCATCTCTCCACTCTCTGTCTCTTTAGAACTGTGTCTGAAATCTAGCAGAAGACTGGTATGTGGAGCACGATGTTGATGTCTTTATGTGTGAGATGACTTTCCTGGCCGGGTTCTCGTCATTGATTCTTCTTCTGAGGTATTCCTCCTTCTGTGGGTCATTGAACCCTCACACCTCGATGAACTAGTCAACACACTCAGGGGGGGATCTGATTCTCTGCTGCAGGTCTGGAAGTTATCCAGAGGAGAGCAGAGGGAAGCAGATTCCCCTTGATGAGATTTGTTAGCAGCACATCCGCAAAATTTGTCTCTGTGACATCACAACAGCTCTCAATGTTCCTGAAGTCTAGAGGAAGTTAGCACTCATCCAGACCATAAAAAATGAACAGAACGTTGCATGTTTCATTGTTGGAGAGACCAAATTATTTTGTCTCTGGGACAAAACGATCAAGACGTTCAGTAAAGCACTTTTCCCCCTCTCCATCAAATTCAGCTCTCGAAAGGGAAGCGGAAACATGAAGTGGATATTCTGATTCACTTTTCCTTCAGCCCAGTCCAGGATGAACTTCTTCACAGAAACAGTTTTTCCAATGCCAGCATCTCCCTTTGTCAGCACAGTTCTGATAGGTTTGTCTTGACCAGGTAAGATTTTAAAGACGTCGTTGCATTTGATAGGCGTCTCATGTCGCTGGTATCCTGGATCGTGCCTCAATCTGTCTCACCTCATGTTCATGATTGACCTCTCCACTTCCACCCTCTGTGGTGTAGATCCTATTGAGAAGTGTTGGGTTTCCTTGTTCAGCTATTCCCTCAAATACACACTTAAACGTCTTTCGCAAGGTGGATTGGAGTTCAAATGAATTACCTAAAAATGTATGGTTAATTCAATTAATGATATATTGAAGAATATAAGTTATTCCTTTTACAGTGACCCATTTCTTGTCTTGTCTCAACTCACCAAGCCTAGACCTCTTACTTTTCTCCAATGTGTCTTTAATGGAAGCCTCTCCAACATAATCCAGGTAGAATCAGGAATTTCCCAGGGCAGCTGTCTAGGCCTCTTACTTTTTAAAATCTTTAGTGTTGAGTCATCTACATACATAGACACACTGGCTATACTCGAAGCCAGTGTCATGTCGTTAGTAAAGATTTTAAAAAGTAAGAGGCCTAAACAGCTGCCCTGGGGAATTCCTGATTCTACCTGGATTATGTTGGAGAGGCTTCCATTAAAGAACACCCTATGTGTTGTGTTATACAGGCATCTCTATATCGACAATATAGCATAGGGTGTAAAGTCATAACACATAAGTCTTTCCAGTTGTAGACTATGATCGATGTCAAAAGCTACACTGAAGTCTAACAAAACAGCCGCCACAATCTTTTTATTATCAATTTCTCTCAGCCAATCATCAGTCATTTGTGTCAGTACTGTGTTTGTTGAATGTACTTCCCTATAGAATAACCGTAAAATAGCATTGTATCTGGTCAAACACAATAGGTGTGTGTAGAGTCAGTATAAATGTATGTGCATGTTGTGTGTGTGTGTGAAGAGACTGTTGGTGCCAGACTTCCAACAGTACCGCTTGCCGTGCGGAAGGAGAGAGAATACTCTATGGCTTGGTTGGAGTCTTTAACGATTTTCAGGGTCCTCTGACACCGCCTGATATAGAGGCCCTGGATGGCAGGGAGCTTAGCCTCTGTGATGTACTGGACTGTCTGCACCACGCTCTGTAGCGCTATGTGATTGAGGGCGGTGCTATTGCCATACCAGGCAGTGATGCAGCCAGTCAAAATGCTCTCAATGGTACAGCTGTATACGTTTTTGAGGATTTGACGGCCCATGACAAATTTTTGCAACCTCTTGAGGAGGAAGATGCGCTGTCGCACCTGCTTTGAACCATTTTAAGTCTTTAGTGATTTGGACACTGAGGAACTTGAAGCTCTTGACCTGCTCCCCCTCCGTAGTCCACGATCAGCTCCTTGGTCTTACTGACGTTGAGGGAGAGGTTGTTCTGGCACCACACTGCTAGGTCACTGACCTCCTCCCTGAAGGCTGACTCATCGTTGCCAGTGATCAGGCCTACCACCGTCGTGTCGTCAGCAAACTTGATGATGATGATGGTGGTGGAGTCGTGCGTGGCTATGCAGTCATGGGTGAACAGGGAGTACAGGAGGGGACTAGGCACACAACTCCTGTGGGGCCCCAGGGTTGAGGGTCAGCGTGGCAGAGGTGATGTTGCTTACCCTCCCCACCTTGGGTCGGCACGTCAGGAAGTTCTGGATCCAGTTGCAGAGGGAGGTGTTCAGACCCAGAGTCCTAAGCTTCGTAGCGAGCTTTGAGGGGACAATGGTGTTGAACCCTGAGCTGTAGTCAATGAACAGCATTCTCACATAGGTATTCCTTTAATCTAGGTGTGTGAGGGCAGTGTGTCGAGCCATTGAGATTGCGTCATCTATGGATCTGTTGGGGCGGTATGCAAATTGGAATGGGTCTAGGGTGTCTAGGATGATGGAGTTGATGTGTGCCATAACCAGCCTCGCAAAGCATAGCCATTGTGGCATGAAGCCTTAGAGTTCTTGGGGACATGATGATGGTTATCTTAAAACATGTGGAGATTACAGACTGATGAAAATTAACGTGAATATTCCTGCCAGCTGTTCTGCGCATGCTCTGAGAACGCACATTGGAATACCGTCGGGCTCCACGGCCTTGCGGGTGTTGTCCTGATTAAAGACCTTTTTCATGTCAGCCTCAGAGAGTGAGGTCACCCAATCATCTGAGTCGGTGTTGTTGTCAAAGCGTGCATAAAAAGCATTGAGTTTGTCTGGTAGACTGGTCACTCTTCATGGACACACAGCTGGTACAGGTGAGTCTGGTCTCTCCTGATGGATTTTGCTATAATACAACATATAATAGAAACATATTTAATCACTGGTGATGGATAAATATCACTCCTCAGGAATTCAAGAAGTATAATTTTTAGTGGACAGATGCATGTGTAACATAGGATGGTATCGTAGTATCTGTCAACAGATTGTGGGATGCGACGACTACAAGGAACTTTGGGTCCCACCTTAAATGACGTGCAGCTAAAGCCTTCATAAACACTACATAAATGTTTTACAAATCATCTATGTCATGCTTAATAAAGGGTTCATAAATATGGCATTACTGTGTGATATAACCACCAATGTCAAACATGACAAACCTGTGCTTTATAAAGGCCTTATAAATCATATTTAATTGAGGCTTCACAAAGCATTAGAGAGCATTGCATCGCCAGGATTTCGGGTTCGACCAACCATACATAAAATGTATTCACGCTGTAACTCGCTTCGGATAAAAGTGTCTGCTTAATGTTAGATTTATTATATTTTACTAAAACATTTCTAGGATGGCCCAACCTCTGTCCCTCTTGGCTGCTTAGTCAATATTGGACATGACCTCAACTTCCCCCAAAATGCTATGCTGCAGTTTGACAAACACAATAAAGTGTAGTAAGTTTTCTTGGTTTAGTTTATCCAGGTTTTGGATTTCCTAAATGTTTTCTGGTTTACCACAGTTTTTTTCCACAGTTTAATTATTATTAATGATTAGTATTAGATTTGTCTGTGTTCATAACAATGCTTAAACCACGCCAGTGGATTACTTTTTAGGTATGGGAAAAATCTAAGATACTTAGGTTTTTGAGTGTAGTTGCCCTTTAATTCAGTGTGCCCTGCACTGTTGTTTTGTTAGCTGGTTTTCTGCAGAGCAGTAAGCGCACATGTGATGTGATTCGTCCGCCAATGGAATGGGTGGAGTAAAAGGCCAGCAAACAATCCGTACTATTCAGAGACCCATGAAATTACAAAATATATACATTCTACAGACCCTACTGAGTATTCCCTACAATACTTTTACTGCTGCACCCAGAATAGTTCTTGCTCTAAGCCAATATGCATTCCATATACAGTGATTTACATTGGGGGTGTCACGTTCTGACCTTAGTTCTTTTGATCCTCCTCTCCTTCCACCAACGAAAGCCGTTACAGAATCACCCACCAACCAAGGACCAAGCAGCGTGGTAAACAGGAGCAGAGGATTCTGGACTCATGGACATGGGAGGAGATACTAGACGGTAAGGAACACTGGGCACAGGCTGGGGAATATCGCCGCCCCAAGGAAGAACTGGAGGCAGCGAAAGCTGAGCGGCGGCGATATGAGGAGGTAGCACGGCAGCGCGACAGGCACGAGAGGCAGCCCCCAATTTTTTTTGGGGGGGGGGGTGGCACACGGGGAGTGTGGCACACGGGGAGTGTTTGGTAGAGACAGGTTGGAGACCTGCGCCCACTCCTCGTGCTTATCGTAAGCAGCGCGTTACTGGTCAGGCACCGTGTTATGCGGTTAAGCGCACCGTGTCGCCAGTACGCGCTCATAGCCTGGTGCGCTATAGGCCAGCCCCCCGCAAGTGTCATGCGAGTGTGGGCATCCAGCCAGGGCGTATTGTGCCGGCTCAGCGTGTCTGGTCTCCGGTACGCCGTTTTGGCCCAGGGTATCCTGCGCCGGCTCTGCGTGCTGTGTCTCTGGGGCACTGGGAGGGTGCAGTGCGTCCTATGCCTGCGCTCCGCTCGTGCCGGGCGAATGTGTGCATTGAGCCTAAGGGAGAGGTGCGAGTGGTATGCACCAGATCTCCAGTGCTCACCCACAGCCCGGTTCAACCTGTGCCTGCACTCTGGAGGGTCTGGGCTAAAGTGGTCATCCAGCCTGGAGAAGTGGTGCCAAGGCTACGCACCAGAGCTCCAGTGCTCCCCCACAGCCCGGTCCTTCCGGTGACTCCTCCAAGCACCAGGCCTACTGTACGTCTCTCCCTGTCTCTCCGTCTCCTCCCTCCAGGTTCTCTCTCCAAGCCAGAGCCGCCCGCCAGTCCGGAGCTGCCAGAGGCGCCCCTCAGTCCAGAGGCGCCCCTCAGTCTAGTGCTGCCCTCTACTAGGGTCTCCAACCCGGGGTCGGTGGCGAGGGTTGCCACTCCTAAGGTACTGTCACGTTCTGACCTTAGTTCCTTTTTTATGTCTTTATTTTAGTTTGGTCAGGGCGTGAGTTGGGGTGGGCATTCTATGTTGTTTTTCTATGTTTTGTTCTATACGTTATATTTCTATGTGTTTGGCCTAGTATGGTTCTCAATCAGAGGCAGGTGTCAGTCATTGTCTCTGATTGGGAGCCATATTTAGGTAGCCTATTTTCTATTGTGTTTTGTGGGTGATTGTTTCCTGTGTTAGTGTTTGCACCATAAGGGATTGTTTCGGTTTTCATTTATTCTCTTGTTCTTTTGTATTTTGTATTCATTCTCGATTAAATTATATTATGGATACGTACCACGCTGCATTTTGGTCCTCCTCTCCTTCCACCAACGAAAGCCGTTACAGGGAGCATTTATTGGACATTGGAACATGTTTTAAAACCCAAATTAAATGCAAATGTCACTAAAATATAATATAAATATAATATAACAACAAATATGAATCATTGTTAATGGTTGGACCATTTTTTTCATATCATGAATGGTTATTGACACCTCTACTATTATGTGGGTGACTTTTATTTGTGACCTGGAAGTACTTTTTTAGTGTTACTGACGAGACGCTGATAATGTAATGAGTTCACAAATCAAATGCCAACTGTGCTGCCACTTGACAGCGGAAAACAAGTAAGTTAACCTTTATTTATAGAAATTTAAATTAGTTTGTAGTTAAGTGTTGAGTTAGATTACATACTATAGCTACCTCAATCGTTATTTCAAATAATTTCAGTGACTTCAAAGAAAATGCCAGCTAGCTGAATTTTACTGTAGCTAGTTAGTTAGTAGGCTCAGCTAAATACAAATCCCCCTAGATACAGCCATGTATCATAGTGACGTCAATAGATGTGTAAATGAAAGAGCAATATAATATGAATTGAATGGGGTTTCCCATCTTCCCATTTAGAGTTTCTGTAGCAGCACAGAAATGCCCTTATCCAGATCATGTGACAAAGGCATTTCCTAACAGATGCTAACATGCTAACTTTCAAAGTTGCTACTTTTAAGGTTGTAATCAAAATGAGGTAACTTCAGCAGGAAGAGAGGCAGGAATCATTTGTCCACCAGCTCAGGGACAAGCTACACTATTCACAACCCTGTGTAATATTCAATGTAATTGCATTAGTGGACTTTTTTAAACTTAATGTATTTGTATTGTTTTAAAAATGGACAAATAAAAGAAATGTGTGGTTTAAACATGTCTTTAATGTCTATTTGTGTTAGTTGTTGGTGATAATTCCCTACGTGTTAATACATTTGTGTTTACATCATTAAGCATTTATGTACGTGTTATGAATGATCAAAGGTGTCTGACTTTATAGTAAGTACAGTGTCATATGATACAATGCATTTATGTATGGGATATAAATTGCCAAAGGGGTCTGACTTTAAATGAAGTACAGCGTCATATAGTCTTTATGGATGTGTTATGAATGACTGAAGGTGTCTCACTTTAATTAAGCCAAGTATTACAGGACAAGTGTCAACAAATAGGATATTAACGTTCTGCTGATTTCTGAAGGTTCTCTCACAATCCACAGGTTACTGTAGCTTATGAGAGGTATTAAAATATGTTGATTGACCTGCAAAGCTTGCGTTTGTGTGTGTCAGAGCTAGGGTTGCACATTTTGGGGAATATTCAGAGGTGGAAACTTTCCATGGGAATTAATGCGAATATATGGGAATGAACTGGAATATATGTGAATTAACGTTAATATATGCTTATTAATACCATTTAAATGTAAATGTTTTTTTGCATTGGATATATTTACCATATCACATGGAGACAAAAACATAAACCTTTCTACTTCATAAGTAGACATAATTGCAAATGATTAAATCCTTCCAATAGAAATTAAAAAAACAATTTAGTTACGAATTGAACTTTAATGAAATGAGTTGACTCTTCATATGGGATGATTTCACTGAACATCAAAAGAAAGGGAATATTGAATGATCCCCAATGATCTATCGCATCTCCCAAAAACGTTTTCAACATGCATCTGTAAAATGACAGTCTAGAAACTAAAGCTTTGGTTGTCTTCCTCTCAGGCTTCCATGTCTTCTCCATGGACCTCCTCAATGTCCACCTCTTGAACATCAGACTCTGAGGCCTCATCTTCACTGTCACTTTCCAACCTTGTTGAGGATGGCTCGTTTTCAGGCTCAAAAACCCCGGATGGCCACCAACCCCAAATTTGGTCAGCCTGTTGCGTGCTTTGGTGTGTGTGTGTGTGTGTTCCCAAACAAGGACCAGTTGCCACCTCAGAGCGCTGATGTTGGTGGGATTTGGAGGATGATGGAGGCAACAGGGGAAAGAGCCTCAGATCCATTAGGTCCCTTCCACCAGGTGGCTGATGAGATATGTTGGCACAACTGCCATATTGCATCTCCATCCCAAAGCCCTTACTTGGAAGTGTACTTTGCCAGACTGCCAAGAACCTTGCCCTCATCCAGGCCAATGTGGCGAGACACGGTATCGATGACACCATAGGCCTTGTTGATCTCTGCACCAGACAGGATGCTCTTGCCAGCATACTTGGGGTCCAACATGTACGCTGCAGCGTGTGTGGGCTTCAGGCAGAAGTCTTCATGCTTTTTGATGTATTTCATAACTGCAGTTTCCTCTGCTTGGAGCAACAGTGAAGTGGGCAGGGCAGTACGGATTTATTCTATTACATCTGCAAGCAGTCTGAACATCAGACAGGATGGCATGGTCACCCTCAATCTGTGCAATGGCTACTGCTATAGGTTTCAGGCTTGCTTACCACTCTCTCCCAAAATACATCATCCAGGAGGATCCCCTTGATGGGGCTGTCCATATCGGCAGACTATGATATGGCCATTTCTTGGAGCGACTCCTTTCCCTCCAGGAGACTGTCAAACATGATGACAACTCCACCCCAATGGGTGTTGCTGGGCAACTTCAATGTGGTGCTCTTATTCTTCTCACTTTGCTTGGTGAGGTAGATTGCTGCTATAACTTGATGACCCTTCACATACCTAACCATTTCCTTGGCTCTCTTGTAGAGTGTATCCATTGTTTTCAGTGCCATGATGTCCTTGAGGAGCAGATTCAATGCATGAGCATTTCAGTGTCATGATGTCCTTGAGGAGCAAATTCAATGCATGAGCAGCACAGCCAATGGGTGTGATGTGAAGGTAGGACTCCTCCACTTTAGACCAAGCAGCCTTCATGCTCGCAGCATTGTCTGTCACCAGTGCAAATACCTTCTGTGGTCCAAGGTCATTGATGACTGCCTTCAGCTCATCTGCAATGTAGAGACCGGTAGGTCTGTTGTCCCTTGTGTCTGTGCTCTTGTAGAATACTGGATGAGAGGTGGAAATTATGTAGTTAATTATTCCTTGCCCACGAACATTCGACCACCCATCAGAGATGATTGCAATACAGTCTGCTTTCTCTATAATTTGCTTGACCTTCACTTAAACTCTGTTGAACTCTGCATCCAGCAAATGAGTAGATAAATCATGTCTGCTTGGAGGGGTGGGTGTATGCTGGGCGAAGAACATTCAGAAATCTCTTCCAATACACATTGCCTGTGAGCATCAGAGGTGAACCAGTTGCACACACAGCTCGAGCAATACATTTCTCTGACTACGTTCCTCCATTGAGTCAAAAAAAACTTCTAATTCAAGGAGGACCATGAGCTGCTGCTATCGATAAGGTGTCTGATTCATCATTTTCACCTCAAATAGAAGTAGAGGGACTTTTGTCCGAGGTTGCTTGTTGTGAGCGCTGAGGGAACTTTATGCTCTTAGCCAGATGTTGTTGCCTCTTTTTTACAAAGCATGTATCCTATCTCTCCCATATCACATTCCTGTCCTGCACACAGCAAACCTTCATTAAGTGACCACTTTCAAGATACAGTATACAACTCTTAGTTTCAACAAAGGGGTTTTGAAGTCGAGTCAAAGCTAAAGAAGCAAACATACCAACACATTCCAACAACATATTGCGAATCTTAAACCACCAAAGACTTCACCCCACCTTCAACCGCCAGCCTGACTGTATGATAGAAACTAACTGTGGTAACACTTCACAAGGACTTAAATGACTTTAGCTTGAATAACTTTAACATGTATAAAGTAGTTGCAGATAGTGTCTCCTACATACTATTAACACATATTTAATTATTTGTAAAGCATTCATAAGAATGATTAAATAATACAATTATGAAGCATGTATAATTGCTTATTCTTTTTTAGGTTATTAGTTATGATTTGTTACCTATGTTCTCCTGTTGCAAGTGGAAACATGACAGGGTACTGTAGGCCTACCAGTGCAGCGCTGGGTATACTCCTGCCACCTGTTGGAGTTCAGACAGAGTTCACCCCTCTATGGCAGCCGTTTTTCAGAATCAACAGCTAGTCAATATGGAAGGATTATTATTTACAATCTCAACCTCAGTTGGGACAGAATGATATACATCCCATTGGACAGCTCACTTTCCGAGTGCTGATAGAGGGACAATAAATAAAATTCATATATCGAGGTGTCTGTCTCGGTTTCCACCCGCTGCTTATTTGGTCCCATACTGCTATACTCTGAGGAGGTGGCTGATGAAATGGAGCAGTATACATTTCCATGGATATTGACAGCTCTTTGAGATATTGAGAGGACTGTCTGGGAGCACTTCTCAAATCAGATCATGAGATTTGGTTGGGTTGAAGTGAAGTGACTTCCTTAAGGGAATGGAAACACTTTAGGAAGTAAAGATAAGAAAAGAGATGTATTCAGTCAACTAATAATAAACATGTGTAATTTACATAGAAACAACTGTATTTTTTGGATTTTGATCTTGAACAACGTTTATTTGGGTTGTCACTAGTTACCATAGCCACAAAGTCAAAATTGTTTGGAAAACAGAAATGTGCTTTTTGGGTTATGCATAAGGTTAACCATGAGGTTAGGTTTAAATTGTAGAAATAGGCAGAGTTTAGCCATAATTATGACTTTGTGGCTGTAATAACTAGTGATGACCGTTTATTAGTGGTATGGGAAGTGCCATCTTGAAATACCACAGTAAAGACTGACGCCAACGCGTCATTGGAAGGATAGATGCGTTAAAGGATTCAATAGAACACAACCCGTTTCATTAACCAGATAGGCACACAAGCAAGTAATCTGATCTTACAAAGTGGATATTCGTTATTATTTATGTATTGTAACAGGCTCACAATGTGGTTAGTTGAGTCCGATTTTTATATATTTGGCTGTTTTAGCTGTGCAACCTTTAGAGAGTTGTCCCTTTTCAGGGTTAGAAAAAGTGACTGCCAAATGCTAACTCCCGGTCGTATAAGATGGTTAGCATAGCTAGCATACAGACATCAGTGGTGGTAGTCAAAGTCGTTTGCAGTGGATTGGTGATGACATGAACGTGTTGGGGTTGACATCCATACAAGAATTAACCTCAGATTTTTACTTCAACATAGTGTGAAATACACAAACAATAGGGGTGCAAACTGTTAACCAAACCCGCGGTTTGGTACATATTAGTGTTGGGGTCATGTTTCGGTACAGCGGAAAAATGTAATTCCAAAAGTTACATTTTTTGTTTATTTGGCAAGATATTCTAAATTAAAAAGCACCCTATTTGTGGTACAAGTACAGTTTCATTCACAATGCTCCTGGCAGGGATTGTTATGTTGGGTCTCAAGTAGAGGTCTAAAAAGTTGGGCCCGTTCCAAAATGGACCTGAGGCTTTCCCACCCAGACAAATATGCATAAATCACAGGTGGTTGGTGGCACTTTAATTGGGAGGACGCGCTCATGGTAATGGCTGGAGCGGGATATGTGGAATGGTATCAAAAACATCAAACACATGGTTTCTATG
This sequence comes from Salvelinus fontinalis, assembly GCF_029448725.1. Taxonomy (NCBI): domain Eukaryota; kingdom Metazoa; phylum Chordata; class Actinopteri; order Salmoniformes; family Salmonidae; genus Salvelinus; species Salvelinus fontinalis. Next base: position 60,594,596 of record NC_074670.1, on the reverse strand, counting down.
TGTTTGATGCCATTCCATTGGCTCCATTCCAGACATTATTATGAGCCATCCTCCACTCAGCAGCCTCCACTGGTATAAATAAATGTTTCATTATAAAACAGGTTGTTTGGATCCTGGATGCAAAATAACATGACGTATTAATCTCATAATTCCACTGTCCCGCAGCCCAGGCAGGAAATTCATAAACATTATCTCCCTCAGGAAAAAAAGTGACTACATATTATTTTTCCATGCTACTATTTGGTTTGCAGCAGTTGGGGGTTGTATAAACCTACCTGTCTGTCTCTAAGACCTGTGCAAGAATGTATCATTTTACAAATGCGATCTCTCCCGTGCCAGTGGAGTAGCTATCCCAAGAACTAACGTGAAACTAATAGTTCAGCATGGAAACCGTCAACACTCAGAACCCATAGTCAAAACAAGCATTGTGATTGGTTGAGATGCGTTCTAAATTATACTAAAATACCTGTTTCGTACGGGTAAGCCTCTGACAAAAATGGGAATCTTATTTTCTGTTCCATCTGAGACATCCCTGCTCATCCACTCTTCTACCAGCCAATTCATTAACTTGATCTCAACTGTAAAAGACATCTAGACATTATTTCCGCTTGCTTCTAGCATAACATTTGGTTTGCAACAACGGGGGTTTTTATAAATGTTGCTGACTGTCTTGACATTTGCAACATTGTGTCACGATCGTGTGGCGGATTGACGGACCAAAACGCAGCATTTGGAAAATAAGCCATCTTCTTTTATTTTAAAGACGACAAAAAATAAACACGAAACACTTAATACAAACTAACAAAACAACAAACGATCGTGAAGCTAATAAACGTCGTGCACACACACAGGCTACAAACGTTCTGACATAGACAACTACTCACAACCAATGAAAGCCTATGGCTACCCTAAATAAGGCTCCCAATCAGAGACAACCGAAATCAGCTGTCTCTAATTGGGAACTCATTCAGGTAACCATAGACTCTCCTAGACAACTAAACATACATAGACAACGCTAGACACATGTACTCAACACAAACCCATATACTATACCCAACAACCCCTTTACCATAAAAACACCCAAAACCAACAAAACACAAACATTCCCCATGTCACACCCTGACCTAACTAAAATAATAAAGAAAACAAAGAATACTAAGGCCAGGGCGTGACACATTGTTTCAATATTGAAATTAGCTCTCCAATGTCCTATTGAGAATTAATTTGTCAGGACGAGAAGGACATCTATTCTCAGCCAGTCGAAATCATGAATCAGAATCACTTTTATGGATATACAAATTTCAATAGAAAAACAGGTCAAACGAAATGAAATGCAGTTACTTTGCTGTTATTCTAGCTGCACGGTTTGACGTGACTGTGTTAGCCGTAGTTGGCGAGCTAGCAAGCCAGCAAGTGATAAGAGCGTTGGCAGCCAGCCTGGCAATGGAACATTTAGAACGAACGACTGGGTCACGTCCAAAGATATAGAACATAAAGACTTCTTTAACATAAAGACTTCTTTAAGTGACTACTGTCACTTAGTCTCTGAAGCTCTCTAGGTGCACCTGGGTACATCTCCTTTTGTATGCTAAGCCATTTTTGATGCACATATGACCCAGATGTGAAGAAGTAAAGTCTTTCTAGTAAGGAGAAGAACTGTCCTACCTCAGGGACAGCTTTGACTGTATCCACTAAAACTAAGTTTAGACAGTGTGCACTGCAGTGGATGTAAAAGGCATGCTTTTGCTTGTTAATGCGTGCCTGGACGCCTGAATGCTTGCCACTCATAACGGAAGCACCGTCATATGCTTGGCCTACTAGGTTGTTATTGTATTCAAGACCATGACTTTCTAATATGTGTATGATTTTGTCAGTAAGCCCTGCTGCATCTAGTCGATCAGCCGATTCAAAGTGGAGAAAGCTCTCATGGACAGCTCCTCTGAAATAGTACCTGAGTACTAGAGATATCTGCTCCTTTTTTTTTACATCTTTTGTTTCATCTGCCATTATGCTAAAGACCTCTAGGTCTTTCACTTCTTCTATAATTTTTGTTCGAACCATGTCTGCCAAACAACTCAGAACCTCATTCTGAATCCCTTTGCTTGTATATTTTGCATTATGAATGTAAGTCAACCTTTTTTTCACAGTTGTGTCATGCTTAGCTATTGTTTCTAGCATTGCCATGAAGTTCCCATTATTATCTGACTCTGAAGACTCATCGTGTCCTCTTTGTGCAATGTTTTGTGTGGCTGTAAGTAGTAGTACTTCTATTGTTTTAATATAGCCCCAATTTTCTGGAACCTGTTTGTTGTGTTCCTTGTTTAGGGCATTTTTACAGCTTTCTGATAGTCTCTCCATGTAATCATTGCTTGTTTGTGCCGCTCAGACCTTGCATGAATTGCAAATCCCCCCTCTTTGTAAGTTGCCTTCTTCCAGTTGTTAAAACCCAATTGTGAATCAAATACAGTCTCTGAGACTTTGGGAGGGCTAAAATGCCTGCAGGCATAACAAAACACAGTCTGACTCTTTTGAATATTCAAGCCAGGGGTGGATATGGTACCAGGCCGCCTTGAAGCTCCTCCTCCGGTCCCCCATCAGAGTTCTTGGGTATATGTTCATCATTGGCTGCACCGGTGGTTCCTCCCGGGATTTGCTGATATCTGCCAAAGAAAAAATATATAATTAAAAGTATCTATTTGGGTAATTTTAGACATACCATTGCCATCAGGCAACTTCTGAAATCCATCTGATATCTATATCACAAGCCCAATAGCATGTTAAATAAGAATTCATTTCAATCAGAAACCGACTCATTTCTATACACCATATAAACTGACTAATTGCACTGTTTTACAAGTAACCACAGATGTATTCAACATCACAAACCTGATGGTCCACTGCTTGTGGACGCACGAGGCTCCTCTGTTGGTGTCTCACTCTCAGCCTCTACCTCAGCCTCTCCATCTGTCTCACTTTCCTGCTCTACTATGCCTTCACTCTCAGTCTCTCCAATGGACAAGTCTTCCTGCTCTCTCTCTTGCTCTCTCCACACCTGAACCATCTGGCTCTGTCTCACTGTCTGCCTCTCTCTGACACAATGCCCCCCCCCCCCCCCCCCCCCCCAGAACCGCTAGTGCTGACGCACCTTTGCGTCCTAAGGCAAATCCTTGGCCGCCAATAGGCGTTGGCCAGAGGGAAATATGGGCAGTCCCATGATAACTAAAATATCTATGAGGGTGTTTTTAAAGAGAACTAAGAAAATAACATGCAAAACAGTCATAAAAAAATAAGTAGTAACAACAAATTATAATATTAACAGAAATAATAACAGCACAATCTTATAAATGCTTGCTCATATTTAGAAAGTCCTAGCAAGGCTATAAGCATGTCAGCCCAGCCTGCTCAGTTCATTGGATTCAATTGTTAGAACAATTTTTATTTAAATGAAGGGAAAACAACCTATATATATATAGGTTGTTTTCCCTTCATTTAAATAAAAATTGGCAGCAGAACGTTCATTTTGCAGGGCTCTGGCAGTGCACCTCCTGGCACAAAGGCGGAGGTAGCGGTCCTGCTGCTGGGTTGTTGCCCTCCTACGGCCTCCTCCACGTCTCCTGATGTACTGGCCTGTCTCCTGGTAGTGCCTCCATGCTCTGGACACTACGCTGACAGACACAGCAAACCTTTTTGCCACAGCTCGCATTGATGTGCCATCCTGGATGAACTGCACTACCTGAGCCACTTGTGTGGGTTGTAGACTCCGTCTCATGCTATCACTAGAGTGAAAGCACCGCCAGCATTCAAAAGTGACCAAAACATCAGCCAGGAAGCATAGGAACTGAGAAGTGGTCTGTGGTCACCACCTGCAGAATCACTCCTTTTTTGGGGGTGTCTTGCTAATTGCCTATAATTTCCACCTTTTGTCTATTCCATTTGCACAACAGCATGTGAAATTTATTGTCAATCAGTGTTGCTTCCTAATTGGACAGTTTGATTTCACAGAAGTGTGATTGACTTGGAGTTACATTGTGTTGTTTAAGTGTTCCCTTTATTTTTTTGAGCAGTGTATATATATATATATATATATATATATATATATATATATATATATATATATATATATATATATATATCACAAGACCAGTTCTATGTGTCCATTACATGCAAGACATATTTAATGTAGTCAGTGGCGATTTTAGCATGTAAATCTTGGTGGGGCCCCAAAAATATATATGTGGGTTGCATTCCAGCAAAGCCACTGCACAACACTAAACAATACATTAATTGCACTATAAAGATGTCCCAACAGTAGAGTCCCAACAGCAGTCCCAAAACCTTACCGCTGTTACACCTGGCTATCAGCGGAGCCTTGTCTGGCAGCGAAACAGTTCATTCAGCCTCATTTATTGCCATTTAAAAAAACATAGCTGATATGGCTGACTTGCTTAAACAAATGTGGTTTCTACTGACAATCGAGATGTACAACCTATGGCATAAGGGGACGACAAGCGGATAAGAGGTCATCCGTAATTTCGATTAAGACATTAATGAGTGAGCTAGGACGGACGTAGTCAATATAACTATTTGTTCAGTACTTCTGAAATGTACAGCGACAGAATTCAGAACATGGGCCATTCTTAGTGTTCTCCCTGTACACCAAGTCAGAACCGTAGGATAAATAAAGGGGGCATATAAGCAGACAGTGAAAGCTCTTACAATATTAGATGATTACATTTCTCAAAAACATGTTATAGGCTAACGTTACATGTGCACTACCGAGTCAGAATGTTTGGCGAAATTAAGACGTGAAAATAGACCAAATTATTAGGGTAAGGCACATGGGCTACTAAGACCTAACTACACAACATACACTTACTATAACTTTCTATGCTACAGTATACATATCTCCTTGGCATATTACATCATTTATGGAGCAGCATAGAAGACATTTTCTAGACTCACCTTGTTGTGAAGTGCTCATTTGAACAGGAAGGTGGCACGGCGGTCCTTTTGTGGGCAAATTTCGTAGTCAAGAAAGAGAAAGAGGCCGGATTTACAATACCGTGTTGGATGACCATTCAAAACGTATTTTCCCAGTTTGAGCTCATTTATTTTATTTACTTCCCAGTTGCAATGCTTGCAGTTAGCCACTGTCACCAATTCCTTCCAAACCATTCATTGTTGAATTTGCGATTTCCAACTTGTTGTGTAATCTTTATGGCCGATGAGCACCGATACATTTTAACTATAATTTCTCTTCATTATTTATCTTCATAAAACAAGGATTAAAAAGGATTTGACAGTAGATTGTTGACTTGATTCATGATGATGACTGCTAGCTAAGATTTTGAAAGTAAGATGTTGACATGGTCAGTCCAATCAAAGCTACTGTACATATAACATGATTTGAAGTTATTTTATCTGTGGCAAATGACCTAAAGCCTACTTGGAAGGGCACTACTAATGTAACTCTATGGCAGGACCCAAAGGGCTTGCATTTTTGATGTCTACCCTTACAAAAGACTTACACTTGGCGGTGACGTAGTGTCCCCATGAGTGACACAACACTGAGCCAAACACGGCGCAATGCTCCTATGTTCTGCTGGCTTGCTCAAACACCACAGAAAGAACTGAGCTAGGCTGAAACACCTGCATTTTGGAGCTGCCTTACTCAAGAAAACAAAAAAGAGACCATGTTTGTATGCAACTTTATTAACTCATTGATATATATTATTTTTTTACGTTGTTTGCAAACTGATATGTGACTTGTATTAATGCCAAAATAACATGCAAAACAGGCAAGCCCTGAATGACGGGTCGCCACTGCATGTAGTCCTCATTATATCCTGTTTAATTCTGACAAAAAAAGGGAGCTCGATTCTGACTGCCGCTAATGACGCCAAGTAAAAATGAGTCTTAGGCATCACACTACCCATAAAGGAATACCCAGGTTTAACTTACAATCGACTCTGACAGCCATGGCACGATAGCCAAGAATACATGCAGTACTCACAATCCAGAGCGAGTAAACCTGTAAAACCAATCCTCTCTCCACCCATACACATTTTGTTTTTTATTCCAGAGTCGTTGTTCTATCACCTCGGCTGTTTTACACCTAGGTCTATATCATTAGGATCAAGAATATAAAAGGTAGCATAAATAGGAATATATAATATACCTCTCGCTTAGAGAAGTGCTTCCATAAGCCAGTTATTGTGTTAGTTCTACCGTTAACTTTAATCAGTTTATCCCAGTGTTAACCAGCCTGCCACACACTAATAGAGCCAACAACCCTGTTGAAAATAACTAATCCATTTGCCGGTGTGCATCAGAACAATAATAATCCTTTACATTTTTATATTGAGATACATTTTTTAAATGTTAAAGGGTAATGACACCAATTATTTTAGGATCTTATAGGCCTATTCCAATAGAGAAACTAGGCAGGTTTTAAATTATATAATCCTTTATCCTAGTCCTAAATCTATTCATATTTATGAAGTTTTATCTTAAAAGCGAATCATTCAGATTCACATCTGCGAACAAGGGCTGCACTATATAACAGTGTATGTTTTGGTGCATAGAGTATGTGTTTAAGAGGAAAGTGTCTGATCACAGAACATTCCATAGAATTCTAGAAAAATACCACAGGTCACTAAAACGGCTGTAACTCATTCACAGTAAAGGGTATTACTATTCTGATTACAGATGATCAAACCTTACAAAATAATGAACACTCAATAAGCTCTAAGTTTATCTCCGTCTTTATTAGGAAGTAGTGTAAATGGTAGTGTTTTGGGGGGAAAAAGCATAGATTTTGTATAAGATACACATTTTCATAGGTCTATTTTTCTTGAATGATTACCATTTGATTGATGCTCTGTTATTGTATGCCATATCATTTGAAAGGGCTGTTTCTCAGCTTTCAAAATATGCATGTTTTCATATGTGGTTTGACACCAGCAAATTCTTCTCATTAATGCCCGCATTCGCATTGATGTGCCATCCTGGATGAACTGCACTACCTGAGCCACTTGTGTGGGTTGTAGACTCCGTCTCATGCTACCACTAGAGTGAGAGCACCGCCAGCATTCAAAAGTGACCAAAACATCAGCCAGGAAGCATAGGAACTGAGAAGTGGTCTGTGGTCACCACCTGCAGAATCACTCCTGTTTTGGGGGGTGTCTTGCTAATTGCCTATAATTTCCACCTTTTGTCTATTCCATTTGCACAACAGCATGTGAAATGTATCGTCAATCAGTGTTGCTTCCTAAGTGGACAGTTTGATTTCACAGAAGTGTGATTGACTTGGAGTTACATTGTGTTGTTTAAGTGTTCCCTTTATTTTTTTGAGCAGTGTATATCACTCACAACACTGCTCCATTTTATATAGCTGTCCAGTCATCACATTACAGATGGCATAAAGCTTATTATAAACCCGTGTGGTTCGAGCCCTGAATGCTGATTGGTTGAAAGCCATGATATAGCCAAGTGATAATGCCTGAGAAGTCAGTGCTTGGAGGATAAATTGGCATAGTGTTGTTAGGCTTCGTCTCGCGCCAGCAAACCTTGCCAATATATCTTCCAAACACCAGCTTCGAGGGTATTATCACTTTTATACAACAGGTTACCAACATATTCAAATAATGATTTACATTTTCACTAACTTTATTTTTATGAATTTATTCATACTATTTCATCCTGTCACAAGATATAGTCCCGACACAAATCTAACGTTGCTACCCAAGCTGGCTGTTCCTCGTTCTATCGGTTTGGTTGCTAGAGACTCGACACAGTCATTCGGTCTTTTTGTTCTGTATCTATGGACGTCGTTCGCTCTAAATGTTCCATTGCCAGACTGGCTGGCAAATGTTCTAATCCCTTACTCGCTAGCTAGCCAACAACTACGGCTAATTTACAGTTACGTCAAAAAGTGCAGCCAGAATAACAGCAAAGTAGCTGCATTTGCATTTGTTTAAGCTGTTTTCTAGTGACATTTATTTGGATACATCCATAACAATGAGCTTATGATTTGCGATTTCGCCTGGCATAGAAAATGTGCTCACTCGTCATATTGTTCAGAGGAGCTAGCCAACAACACAGCTAACACAATCACTTCATACTGAAGCTGGAAAGACCGCAAACTAGCTGCACTTCGCTTCGTTTTACCTTTTTTTCAATTGACATTTCTTTGTATATACCCATAAAAGTGATGCCAGCTGATTCATGATTTTGACTGGCTGAGAAAAACTGCTTGCCTGTCTGTCTCATCCCAACTCCCAACATGTTCATTACTATGGGACAGCTGGAGATCAAATTTGAAATTTGAAACAATGTTGCAAATGTCGGAAAGACAGACAGACAGGTTTTTACAAATCTCCGCTGTTGAAAACTAGTTAGTCTAAAAGAAAAGTGAGATGCTTTTTATAGTGGAGATCAAGTTTATAAAGTGCCTGGCTGGGCTGATGAGACAGTGGATTGCACAGTCAGATGAAACAGAGTAAATAGGCCTTTTTAATCATAGATTTAGCCAGTGGTAACTTGTGGAATAGACACTGTCTGGAATGTGGTTTTAACCAATCAGCAGTCAGGATTAGACCTACCCGTTGTATAACAGACCGTATACCACAGGTATGACGAAACATTGATTTTTACTCTTCTAATTACATTGTTAACCAGTTTATAATAGCAATAAGGCACCTTGGGGGGTTTGTGGTATATCGCCAATATACCACGGCTAAGGGACCTGCAGATGACCAAGTGGTGACAGACGACATGAGTCAACCACTGAACGCCTCCACCCAGAAAAATAGAAAGATGCTGTGTGACGCTTCCAGTGTTGGCTCACACACCATCAGCCGTGACATTGATGAATCATGATTGTACAGAACATAGTACCCAACAGGTCACATACTGAATTCTCATCATAGTCATAGAACTGTTCAAATTCCTTGACTGTTACGATGTTTGACGTCTAGAGGTTTGGGCCTCTGTGGTTAGTTTAGGCACATGATAGTTAAAGTAATCCCACTTGGGTTGTGTATGTGATGGGCAAAGGAATATAAAACATACGTTTCTTGTCAAGGTTGTTGCTAAATCTCAGTGCAACAAATAAGCAGTGCAGCACAAAATAACTCATCCTTGCCCATATTAAATAAAGCTTTGTTGGTGAAAACGAGAAGATTTTGTCATTATTTATCTACAAAAATCCTGCCATTGTAATTTTTTTATTCAGAGAATAATGTTTTGTATATTGATGCCATGTGAGTATTTTTTGCTGAGGTACACTGTTGATCATTCAATGGAGCCTAGGGCCATTCGTGACATTGTATTTATATACAAATATACAATGACACAAATGGGGCTATAACAGAGCTAAGTCAAGGATGCATTTTGTAGTTGTGAGATTCCTTAACCCTTGAGCTGAGGACATCATTGATTAGCTGTAGTCTTTCATTGAAAAAAAAAAATCTTCCCATTCATTACAACATACTAAACACACACACATGGCACCCCCATGGGCATGTACATGGATGAACTCAAGAGCCACTGAATGACATGTTCTGGTGAAACATAGAAATGCTTACGTTGTCAATCAAGCACATTCTGAAGTACCGACGTAACGGTGAACAATCTAATATAAACAAAATGTTCATGGATTAAAAAATGTAGTGTCATACACAAACATACCTGTGGGCGCATGCACACACACAGCTTCCTATAGAGGCAAAACACAGAGCATCCAAACAGCATGGGGTGGAAGAGGTAGACCAATGATGTATATAAACCCTGGATGACTGACAGGGGCGCTGTATTGAAGCCAAAGACATTTTGGAAGGGGTAAAAATGCTTGTATTAATGTCTACGTTAGTTTCTAACACGTTTATTTTATTACAGACACATTAATGCATACTTTTAAATTATATTATGTGAGCTAAACATGCAAATGTCAAAATATATAAAAACATTTTCCTTTAAGTAATTTTTTTCAGAGAGATGCTTTCCCCACTACAACAAAAATACTTACATACATGTAATTTTGTCCTTGAAACATTTAATTGGAATACTGTAGAATTCCATTCATTCCTATGGAGGACTGCTCCTACTAGGGAGTGCCAATATGGCCGACCGGTGGCTTCAAAGCCTCTCAATGGCCAATACATAGCGTCAGCAATCCAGGGTTTATATACACCATTGGGTTAGACCCTTAGTTACATATATCCATGCCTAAGGCAGTACTACATTAGCATTAGGAAACAGTGCCAGGGAAATAAAACCAAAGCATGGATTGCTGTCATACCTTAGACTGCTTACAGGGTAAGGAAATCAATGTGTAATTTGGGTGAACTATCCGTTTAATATCAGAGTGTATTCTCAGAAATTCGACATTGTAGGCTATCTTACACTGTATGCACTCATCAGAAAATATATACTGATATAATGGTGAATACATTATGTACTATACATACATAGAAATAAGATAAAACACATACACTGATGATGAAACAAGGATTGCTGAGTCACCGTCTCTGTTAGACACAACTAAGCAGTCTGAATCACTTCTCTGGTTTCTACGATCCATTGTTCAACAGACTGAAGAATAAGCAATTTATATCAGGTTATAAGCTCCATAGTGTATAGCTCGTCAGTCAACAAGCTGTGAGGCACAGTCAAACACACTTCTGTGGAAGGCTATATGTAAGTGTTCTACAAACCATGAGATACATTCAAACAGACTTCAAGAGAAAACAGTATTTTCTTTCCACAAGCTGTGAGGGATAGTTCAACACCCTTTCAGAAAATGCTATCGTTCCTTGAAAGGTCTACAGCAGAGTCTGACACCGCTTGAGAAGAAAGCATTTTCTTATGACAAGATCTTTTGCCCTTTCAGAAAAGACAGCCTTTTCTTACAACAGTCTTTGGCACAGTCCAATACAATTCTTGATGTGGAGAAGACCGTCTTCCCGTCCAACAAGCTGTGAGACACAGTCCAACAAAGTCAGCACACACTTCTTCTTTCCTCATACGACATAGTTTCCTCTCTGACCATGGCGAGGGTCCCTCAGAGAGCGTCCAGGCTGCAGACTAGACCCCACCGAGTTCCTCAGCTGCTTCAGGAGCATCCAGAGCAGTAGCAGCATGAGCAGAAGCAGCAGGAGCAACAGCCCCAGGTACACACTCAGGTTCCAGCCCCAGCCCAGGGCTACGGGCAGCGAGGTGGATGCCACCAAGAACCTCCTCGGTGAGGGCATGGGTCAGCTCTGGAGTCCCCCCTGAACACGTTCAGGATCCTTTAACGTTTGGAGTGGTGCCGAGGTGTGGTCATGGTTGTCATTTTAGAATGTTAGATCATTGCGGCTGGCTGCTTTGGGAATTTTCTTTCCCTCCATGGTTTTATTTTTCGTTATATATTCCTGTTGTCTCGTATCGTTATCTAGAGGAGAATTGGTCCATAGTGTAGACGTGTGCACCCGTAAAGATAGACTGTGTAAATGGGTGGTAAGCATTCTGTTGCTGGGCTCTGTACTCAGCGCTCGCCGTACAGAGCCAGAACAATGTATCACCGGTGCATACACACACGCAGGCACACACACACACACACAGAGCAAGAAGCCCCCCTCACTGCCATTGGCTACCTGTTCACTTGCAGGCAAAGAATCAAATCACAGGGCAGCTTGGAACAGAAAACACGTTTAATCGTCATGTTGTCATTGAAGTGGCAGTTCGATTAAAACATTGTGTAACTAAATTGTCATAAGACATTTGACATGATCAGTCTGCTCGTTTTATGTCACAGCTTCAGAATGGAAACAATGTTGCCTTTGTGAAGAACTGCCATTCCTTTCTTTAGGACTAGGAGTTCTGATGGCTATTTCTTTTGTGAAATCTTCAAATAGCATTTTCTGAAGCATCAATCATATCTCCCTTAAATGTATCTGTTAAGCAGCTTTCTTCAATTTAAATGGGATCCCCAGCTTTGAACGGTGGCTTTAAAATAGCCAGATGCTAACCATAATTCGTTACATTGATGGCACAGATTTCTAGATCTTTTCTCAAACACCGGCACATGAATTGAATTCAAGCATATTCATATACACCTCATCTTGCATGATGCATGGATCATTGAAACAACCCCCCCAAGAAACACCCATTCAATTTAAAAATAGATCCACAATCTGCCTGTCTTTGTTTAAATGTGCATTCATCTGCATCTCATGGCTTTAATGACTACTAAGTCAAGATTTAACCAGAGCTTGGTGGCGGAGGACTTTCAGTTAAATTACAATATTTGAGTTGATTATTTTGTGGCCTCCTAGCAGAAGACGACATGCTACAGCATCATTTGTAACTTCAGTAAAATAACTCAAACTGAAATGGCATAGTGGCGAGGCAGAAGTGTGATTACCATTGAAACCAGTGGTGTAATCATTAATCCCAGTGTTTATTGGAAAGATTCAGGTAAGGCCCTCCCAGTTCCGTTTAAGAATCATTTTTCAACAGAATCAGCCCCAAAGTAAGTTTGAACCCGTCTAAATATGCTATTTTACTTCCATTCTATCACCATGACATGTAACTAAAAGCATTCCTCAAGTTGAGGGAATCAATGTGGAAAACCAATGGGTACACAGCAGACAAACTAATCACACAACACCCACCTAGTCATAATACAGAAATTACATCTACAGATGAAAGACTTTTTGAAAATATAACTTTAAAATGGACAAAACTTGTTGGAAACACCATGTTACTTTAACCAGAATATATTTATTTTTGCTAGAACAAAACCACAGGGTTGTTACTCAAATTTCCCTGCAAGGACTTGAGAAAAACATTAGTGAATACATTTTCACCAAAGTTTCTCAAGGCAGCATTTCCCAACTCAGTCTTGGTTGTTGCTCTAACACTACATAGCTAATTCATATTAATGAACTCAAGCTTTGATTATTTGAATCAGCTGTGTAGTGCCTTGGGGTCGAAGGACTGCGTTTGGGAAATGCTGCACTAAGGCAAGGGAGCAGTAGTGTTCTGGTGCCCCCAAGAGGCCACAACAAGAGATGCAATACTGCCGCAACCCACAAATTGTGATTTTAAACTTTCACTTCAAATTAGAAAGCAGTCTTACATGGTGCTATGACCCTGAACTACTTCCGGAATAGTATGAAGAATACATTTTAAAAAGGATTAATAACCAAGTGTCTGTGGGAATGGAATTTATTTACAAGAGACATTATACAGAGCAGATGAATCCTTAATTGATAACCAATGAATGCCAAGACATACATTTACATGACAAGTGACTTAAGATAGACAGACTTTCACAGTATAAAGTTGTCATAGAAAACCAAACCATGGTTAGTCAGATTTGTCAGGAAATATTCACAAGTGTATTAGTGGCAGAAAGGAAAATAAGCTGCAGTTTTATTACAAAGATGCAGAAAGTGAGACTAATCTTTACAGCTTTTAAGCAATTAAAAACCACTGCGAACATTTGTCTAGTAAGAAAAGAAACATGACATTGCCTGATTAACGACATTAAAGCCCAGGGCTACATCAAGCATCAAATAACCCTTAACCTATAGGATTGTACATATAAATGCACATTTAAAAATTCTAAAATGTTGTCCACATCCTCAAGACCACAGCCATGAGTTCAGTTATTGAAATTCTGACAATATAACACGCAAGGTAAAAAATAAATATGCACCAAAAAAATCAGTTCAAAGACAGTTTCATGGGGGGATCAATGAGAGAGACCTCTTGGTACCTAGAGAGAGAAACACTATGGTAGAAATCATTCAGACCCACCATTTATGTTCAAGTTAATAGAAATCTAGAAAATTGCCATATGAACAAGTAGTATCCCTAGTAGGAAAAACAAAATAGTAACACGTAAGCTTATTTTATTTTAGATTAGAGTCACAAATGGATGGCCTGCAATGGTTTACATTAGCGAAATATGCCAACATGAAAACAAATCAATCTATACGGTGTACTTACTTGGCAACTTTGTACTTCTCCCTCACTGACTGCTGTGCGTGCGTAGCAGCGTTGAGGTACATTTGGTGCAGATCCTCTATGCATGGCATCAGGTCTTCTAAAGAGTTGCCAGTCACCTCTGCCAGAGACTTGGACTGAAATAAAAATAACTGTCAGAAAAGTCATGCACAAAAGTCACTGCACACCAATTCATTCTAATTTAGGGCTAAGATTTCAGTTGACAAAAGATCTGAATTTAGGAAAAATTGTGGATAAATGAAATACTGCAACTGAACACAGGCAGCCAACCCATCTTTTCAGGGTATGACAATCTCATGCTACGGTTGTTTAAGGAAAATGTTAAGCTTAAACTTTAGTGTGGAAAATATAACACTGCATGGTTCTACCCTGAAGATCAAACGCAATCAAAAGACTGACGAGCCACTGTATTCCCATGTGGTCAGTTAACAAACCTTCCAACAGGGGAATAGACTACTTTTCAATTGTAAATCTTACAAAAGCATACTTAATACAGCACTGAATAAAGCAATGTGTAAATAGTTTGTGCCAAGTTTAGGTGCAGAATTAAATGTTACACGGCCACTTAACAGTCAGTGACTACTAATTGGTTGTTGCGCCAAGGACATTAGCAGTTGTAAATCTTGGTTATACAAAGTTCAGTCAGTTGCGATAAGGTGAGTTACCATGTTATGGACCATCAATATGAAAGTTTAGGCAGCAAGTGAGATTAATAAAGGAAGCCTCTATTACTGAAGCCTTCCATATTTACATGAGAAAGGTTCATGAGACCCCAAAAAGTTGATTGTTGGACTACTCAGGGAGATGGACAGTGTGAGCCAGTGGCATATATACTTGCAGGGAGAGAATTCCTGTTAGCTCCAGCTACCAAATCCTGGCCTACTGCACTGAGGCAAAGACCTGTTTAAGATGTTACATTGTTGCTTTATTTTGAGTGGGTCATCACGGCCGAACCAGAGGGCAATGAAACTCCTCCCCTGCTAGAACACTTAGTGCAGCATTGCAAACTCACCCATGAGCTTCCTGTTATAGTGTGGTTTGCCAAAACAAAGGCGGCAGCAGCAGTCTGAGAGGGGAGGTACTTCAAGAATGGGTCGGAGTCTACTAGACTGAGCTCCCCTAGGAACTAAGGAAACAAAGACAACATTTAAGACAAAAATCAAATATCTATAAAACAATTTCAACCTCTATGGATTTTGTTCACTGTTGAAGTGATATCCCAAGAATAAATTGAAGTACACACTAAAAGGCAATATAATGTTAGGCAAAATAGTGTTTAGACAACTGCAAACATTGAGTAGGGCACTCAATGAGTTGGTCTGATGGGATCAGCCTCCCCCTTGCTTGAGAAAGAACAAAAGAGTGAAGTCCCACCCTCCCACTTGTGCCATGTCATGATACCTGGTCCACCTATCGAGTGGTGCCTTTTGTTAAGTAAATCAGGTATTAAATGAAGTGAAACTGACTGGAGTCGGACTTTGAATTACAAGATGTGAACACCACTACAATGTGCAATCTACTCACCCTTGACAAGCTCTCCACCTTCGTGCTGACAGGCTGGGTGAGATAGTACTGGGTGAGAAACTGGTTGATGGTGGGAGAGGCCAGATCAAAGGAGAGCACTTTAAGCAACAGATGCTCCATCCGCAACACTTGCTTTTTTGTGTAGGTGTCATCCGTGATGTAAACGAACTCTGCCACCTCCGGGGGGTAGATCTCTTCAAACTTCCTGCATTTGAACGAAAACCAGTGAGTGATCAAAGCACACATTGCTTAGCTTGACACAATCAATTAAAGGAGTACTTCATCTCTTGGGTTGAATTTCATTTGAAGGGACAGTTCCCTCAAATGTAAATTAGTCAGATGTTGGTGCCTATCTTGTCTAATAATTTGGGACAGAGGCCTAATACAGTGGGTTCTACACAACATATAGAACAAACTTGGTTTACGCTGCACACCTTTATGGCACACAAAGGTGAACTATCCCTTTAAGGATGCTGTGGGGTTGACACTTACGAGGCCAACAGCATGGCGGCGGTTCCGACCAACTGCAGCTTCCCCCGCAGGACTGACATGGAAGACAGGAAACGGTCAATGTAGTTCACAGCAAGGTATAGAGTCTCGTTCTGGAGCTTGTACTCCTCACCAACCTCCACCAGCCAGTCAACAAGGGTAGCCCGCATACTGTAGGTTATGTCTGGCTGCTTTTTCATGTAACCTACTTTTGGTCTGAACTTAACCTAGGGACAAGAGCACAAAAAGACAACTGTAGTCATGGTTCAGTGATTTGTGTGACAACTGAACAATGAATAGTTTGCTCACCTCCATTTCCCTGAGATGTTCATGTATTTCTGAAGCATACTCTGTTGCCACATTCATGTCCACTGGCTTCTCTTCACCTTCAGTAACTGACATATCCATGGGACAATCTATATAGAAAATTGGAAAATGTTGTGACTTTCTAATCGATAGACAATAACATCACCTCAATGTTATAAAAGGGTAAAGGGAAATTTTCAATAATTTCACCAGGTGTATTACTGAAATACTCACCACCAAAACTAAGATCCATGTTAGACGCACATGTGGCAGGTATGTCAAGAGGGGCCAGAGGCTGCCTGAGACAGGTAACTGTGGGGTTCAGTTTCAGGGGGTACATCTCTACGGAAGGCTTGGCTTTGAGGGACACCCTTTTCCTGGAGAAAGCAGAATCTGGCTCATCCAGGTGAATCTGAAAAGCTGGCGGCTTGGTGCCCAGCTTCTCTGCATAACTTTTAGGTACTTCACTTTCATTTTTGCAGGACAGCAACTGAAATGAAAGGTTAAATATTTCAGTGCCCATGGTTTCAACAATGAGTCAGTTCCACCTAACCATGTCATGCTAATTAATAAAAAATGTGATGATATGGGAAGAAAGGCATGAGAAAGCAAGTCGGCCATGCCAATGTTTAAAACGTTGACCGCATAAAATGGCGGACTACTTGGGAGGGTACCTAGCTAGTTAGCGGACATTAACAATGCAAACTTTGAATACAGTAAGGTGAATATGAAGTTATAATTCAGATGTAAATTAAACACTACTCTTGGCCGTGAAAATATGACCTAAAATTATGACAGTTTTGTCCTAAGGTGATGTTTGGTAGTAAACAAACTAGCCCAATCTACATGCCAATTAGAAAATTGCTAGAAATTACTAACCTGTGTTGTGTTTTGAGAAATGCTGCATTGGTTGTTTTGCAAACCTCCCAGAACTGTTCTCTGTGGTGCTTTGGGGACAATGTTCTCCTGGTTGTCTGCCCAGTTTTTGATTGGACCCCTCAGTCTGGACAGCATATTTTCTTGGTTTTGGTATTCCGGCAGCGGAACATCAACCGCGCTCCCTTGTCCTTGGTTTGATCCTGACATTTTATCCTCAGTTTCTGGCTCAAACAAGTCACTGCAGAAACGTCCACTTTGCTACAAAGAAAATAAAAACCTGGTAAATAAATATTGTAATGAATATAAAAACGAACTTACAAGTTGTATAAGATAGCACAAACAGGCAAGCTAGCTACAGTAGCATAAGGTATCGCACAGACAAGTCTGGGGTGTTGAGATGGCAACAACGTAATTCTAAGCTGCAAATTTAAAACCTTACTTAAAGTTGAGACAACAAAATCATATTCTGCATGAAACCCGACATTAGCTCGCCATGCTGTTTGACTAAATCCAATAAATGTAGCTAACCACCGCGCAACCTTTACCTAGTCCCTTGTCCTCTGAAAATATTTATTAATGCAGAAATGTTGCTTGTTCTCAGTTCAAGTAGCCCGCGACTATTGAAACGGCCAATCACAACCGAAGGCGAAAATTACGTCACGAATCTACGGCGGCTGATACAACTCAGACTTCATGTGTCCGAGAATACGCAGGCCGTTGCGATTTCGGCGTATAGATAATGAAAGAGTCAAAATGTACATTTTTCATAATTTGAATTAATATAATATCGTACAAACAATTATGATCTGAGAGCATCGCAAAGTCTTGTTACACTCATTTATGCTATACACAGAGATAACCTCACCCCATGACAAATAAACCACACATGATTTAAACCACACATGATTTAAATACTCTAGTTAGTCTAAATACTTCAATAGAAATATAACTGCCAAACATCAAGGATGGTATGTTCAAGTGCCAACCTATAAAACAAAACATAACTGAATATACAGTGCATTCAGAAAGTATTCAGACCCTTTGACTCTTACACATTCTATTCTAAAATGGATGAAAATGTTTGTTTTCCCCCCTCATCAATCTACACACAATATCCCATAATAACAAAGCAAAACATATTTTTGCCAATTTTTTCAAATGAAATATCACATTTACATAACTATTCAGACTCTTTACTCAGTACTCTGTTGAAGCACAGGGGGTTAGGATACCTGGGGCGGCTGGTAGCCTAGTGGTTAGCAGGTAGCCTAGCCTAGTGGTTAGAGCGTTGGACTTCTAACCGAAAGGTTGCAAGATTGAATCCCCGAGCTGACAAGGTAAAAATCTGTCCTTCTGCCCCTGAACAAGGCAGTTAACCCACTATTCCTAGGTCGTCATTGAAAATAAGAATTTGTTCTTAACTGACTTGCCTATGTAACAGTATAACTTTAAACCGTCCCCTCGCCCCGACCCGGGCGCGAACCAGGGACCCTCTGCACACATCGACAACAGTCACCCACGAAGCAGCGTTACCCATCGCTCCACAAAAGCCACGGCCCTTGCAAAGCAAGGGGCAACACTACTTAAGTCTCAGAGCAAGTGACGTAACTGATTGAAATGCTACTAGCGCGTACCCGCTAACTAGCTAGCCATTTCACATCCGTTACACCTAGTTAAATAAAAAATTAAAATTAAAGCACCTTTGGCAGCGATTACAGCCTTGAGTATGACACTACAAGCTTGGCACACCCGTATTTCGGGATTTTCTCCCATTCTTCTCTGCAGATCCTCTCAAGCTCAGGCCAGGTTGGATGGGGAGTGTCACTGTACAGCTATCTTCAGGTCTCCCCAGAAATATTTGATTGGGTTCAAGGGACAAGTCTCTGGTCTCTCAAGGACATTCAAAGACTTGTCCCGAAGCCACTCCTGCCTTGTCTGTGTGTTTAGGGTCATTGTCCTGTTAGAAGGTGAACTTTTAACCCAGTCTGAGGTTCTGAGAGCTCTGGAGCAGCTTTTCATCAAGGATCTCTCTGTACTTTGCTCTGTTCATCTTTCCCTCGATCTCCCTGCCGCTAAAGAACATCCCCACAGCATGATGCTGCCACCACCATGCTTCACTGTAGGGATGGTGCCAGGTTTCCTCCTGACGTGACGCTTGGCATTCAGGCCAAATAGTTCAATCCTGGTTTCATCTGATCAGTGAATCTTGTTCTCATGGTCTGAGTCTTAAGGTGCCTTTTGGCAAACTCCAAGTGGCCTGTCATGTGCCTTTTACTGAGGAGTGGTAGAGTGGCCATCTGGCCACTCTACCATAAAAGCCTGATTGGTGGAGTGCTGCAAAGATGGTTGTCCTTCTGGAAGGTTCTTCCATCTCCACAGAGGATCTCTGGAGCTCTGTCAGAGTTACCATCGAGTTATTGGTCACCTCCCTAAGGCCCTTCTCTCCCGATTGCTCACTTTGGCCGGGCGGCCAGCTCTAGGAAGAGTCTTAGTGGTTCCAAACTTCTTCCATAAGAATAAGAATGATGGAGGCCACTGTGTTCTTGGGGACCGTCAATGTTCCAGACATTTTTTGGTACACTTCCCCAGATCTCTGCCTCAACACAATCCTGTCTGGGAGCTTTATGGACAATTCCTTTGACCTCATAGCTTGGTTTTTGCTCTGACGTAATCTGTCAACTGTGGGATCTTATATAGACAGGTGTGTGCCTTTCCAAGTCATGTCCAATCAATTGAATTTACGACAGGTGGACTCCAATCAAGTTGTAGAAACATCTCAAGGATGATCAATGGAAACAGGATGCACCTGAGCTCAAATTTGAGTATCATAGCAAAGGGTCTGAATACTTACATAATTAAGGTATTTATTTATTTTCATACATTTGCAAACATTTCTAAAAACCTTTTTTCACTTTGTCATTATGGGGTAGTGTGTAGATTGATGAGGGGAAAAAAATATTTTAATCCATTTTAGAATAAGGCTATAATAACCTAACAAAATATGGAAAAAGGGGTCTGAATAGTTTCCAATGCACTGTATATAGCTAGGCCAACAGAATATGGCTTTAGACATCCAGATGTTGTTGACAATTGACATAAAAATTTCAGATTATGTAACATAATTCTAGTATCTTACACACAAAAAAAGCTGGAAAGTAAACTCTATACTCTAAACAAAACAAAAGCTATTACAAATGGAGTGTAAAAGTTTGCATCCTCTTTGCTCAAGTTTGATATTATGCCTCATTGAAGAAATTCATCAAAGAATCCAAATCGTAGTTATCCAAAACTTCCAGCAGCAATGACACCTTTGTCTTCACATTCTGTCCTTTGAATTTGAATTTATCGATGAAGAGGTCCGTTATCATACCTGGGGAAACGGAAAAACACACACACAGGTTACTGTCATGGTAGTTTTGCATAACCATACTGTCAAATTCGTTTTGCACCCAGGATATAAGGATCATTGGCAAGCTAGGCAACTGTGATAGCTGAAATTTGTTTTTAATTCTACTGAAACAAGAATTCTAGAGCAATAACTGTACATTGATATACCATAAAGTCTTTCCAGGTGAGCTGGTTGTTTCTTGTATTCCTCTAGCAGATAGGCAGACTCGTCTAGAATGTTACGATATTCAGGAATGAGGAAGTCCGCATTCCCCTCGTGAACCTGAAGCTCCTACAAAACACACACAGCAAAATTTGAGCAAGAGTTGCAATATTTAAGTAGTTTCATTTATTTATTTTTTTGCAACACTAGCACTTACTTTTAATGCGTCAATCAGCTGAACCTTTTTGGCCAATAGCAGCTGATACTCAAGCTTCGGATGAATCATCTTGAGTGTGTGGCCCACTGAATCGTCATTGATATCTGGAAATTACAGCCACAAATAAAATTGTGAGATAAAATAATATGTTTTAATTCATGAACAGACATAACTGTTTCACTCCATCGTCGATAACTCTAACTAGTAGCCTAAAAACAGATAATAAATGTAACTAGCTAAAGACCTACCATAAGAAATATCAAGATTGTTTTTTCTTTTGGTGGCTTCTTTGGAGAGGACATCCTTCAGTATGGAGATGGTCGAAATATTGTCAGACTTGAAGTGGCCTTCCCCTTTACTAAAATGACAAAGTGGGAGAAGAAAACCCATATTGAATGTACAGTCTTAATTCAATCTCCCTATAGTACAATGGCAAAAGGTTTGTGAAGTGAGCTTGATTTCAGCTTTAGTTTGCACTTTTGGGATTATTCCATTGGTTACATTTACTTGGAAAACTAAACCAAGAACTCTGATGCATATCCCAAAGGGGATAAATTAAGTTGTATTGAATTTAATTCCTAACCAGTACGTGGCTTCCAGCTGCGTTCCAAGGAAAGTGTTCTGGAAGTAGAAGGTGATATTCTCCCCTGCTGGAGTCTTCTCTGGGACCTCTGGCAAGCAGAAGAGGACCCAGGAGTGGATCTCTGCAAAGCTGAATTGGCCAACTAGACTCAAAGTGTTCATGGGTCTGTTTGGGGGTATGGAGAGAAAAAGGGAGCGAATGAAAGAAGACAGAAAAAGAGGGAAATTGAGTCAAACACTGTCTTTCTTTCAGTATCCTTATCCTTACCTGTCCTGTTCAATGGTGTGAGTTCTCTGGTGAAGGGACAGAGGTTTGATGAGGTACTGGCGTACCTGACAGGTCTTGGGCTGCAGGCGTGGGGTGATGTAGGCCTGTAGGGTGCCATATTGGCCCTCAATGGACCTCACCTGGAGAAGGGAGAAGATGCTGTGACACAAGTCATGAGAACACACAGCAGTGTTGCCCTTAGCATTGCAGAGGCAGGTGAGACTGGGTGGGAACTTGAGAGTGGTACTTCTATTGGTTGCAATTGACAATTTATTATGAATTGCCATGAGTACAATTCTAAATAAATTGTTATTGGGCTAAAATCAGTAAGAACTGACTAAAACATACTCTTAAAAAAATCCCTCACCTTCAGCTCAAGCCGTGTAGTATTTGCTTGGCATCTGTACGTAACGAGGAGAAAATTGCCTTTTGGCTGCTGGAACAGAAGGCATAATTAGTGCCTTGAGGAATCTAAAGCATTCACTTGTATTATTTGTATGCTCTCTGTACGAGGACATCTCACCTCTGAATCACATTCGCTGAAACTCACAACAGCAGAGTTCTTGTCGACATCCAGCAGATCAATTGGTACATCACTCTGTAAAGAAAACAATATTAACGTTACAATCCATGACAGAAATATCCACAAGTCATTGCATATTTCTATAAT
Source organism: Salvelinus fontinalis (assembly GCF_029448725.1). Classification (NCBI taxonomy): domain Eukaryota; kingdom Metazoa; phylum Chordata; class Actinopteri; order Salmoniformes; family Salmonidae; genus Salvelinus; species Salvelinus fontinalis. The sequence goes on along the minus strand of NC_074670.1, from coordinate 60,572,095 downwards.
TAGCAGATCTCTCTCATGCAAAAAAAACATACACATTTCTCTTCCGGGTTCAATACAGAACATAAATACAGAGTCGAGTCAATTTATTTCACCTGCAGCAGCAGATTGTCGATGGCCGTCTGCACTTCCAGGGTCAGGCTGTAGCTGGCGTCATCCTGACACAGGGTGAACTTGTCGTTGACGCTGAACACAGGCATGGCAGAGACCGCCGTACTAGACTGCGCGGTTTGCTGGTACTTCTCACGGCCCTGAACGACCTTCATCTGCAGTTGGTCTAGCTCTGCCCTGAGGGGGACAAGCGTTCTGGGTTCATACTGGGAAAATTATAACAACAGACAGCATCTGTCCTCATATTTAAGTTAGCTAACTTAAATTTTTGCTAAACACAGGACTTTACTTTGGCTGTTGAATTAACCTTGCCAACACTGAGTTTTGCTTACAAAGTTCAATTGATATATATTGCAAATGCAGGTGACAACAACAACTGTCCACAAGTATACCTGAGAGCTGCCACTTTGCTCTGGGTCTCCTGACTCATCTTGACTTCCTCTCCAGGGCCTGCCTCTGCCTGCTGGGGCTCTGTGGTCAGCCCTGTCACCCATCCTGGACACACACATATTATTTCAAGCCGCTCATAACTTTGTATCTGTATCTCCTATAGAGCACTTATTGGGAGCAGCAAACAGTCAGCGGACATTCATTTTTCACTCTAGTGTTTTTTTTTTTAGTATAGCTCGTGCATAAAACCCTCTCCTTTTGTTGATAGCTCACCTGTGTACGTGGCTGTTAGAACCTCGTCATAAGACTCCTTCCCAACACAGCCACCCTGGATAGAGGTGACGCTCTCCAATAACACCTGGTGGACAAGTTAGTATCCCAAAGACATGGATTTCTACAATATTCTCTCAACTTTAGGACAGAAAGTTTGTTACTTATTTTACAACAAAAATACATTTCTATCACACTTGAATTAAAATAAATACCGGTAGGTATTTCCCCCCTAAATTTCAGATGATACGTACAACGCCAGTAGAATGTAGCATAAAATAATATTTGTGGATTTACATGCTCAAAGCGCAATGTGGGCTCGTTGGAGCTGTCAAACCCATAGACCTCCACTGTCCCATCGTCCCTGCCAACAAGGATGTCTTTCACCCCGTCACCCAGAATATCATACGTGTCGATGCACAAAACACCTAGTAGAAACAGCCATAGAAGAAGAAAATGTCGAATAAGCTCAATGAATGGAATGATGCTATATGATTGAATGATGTCTAACATGGTAAGTCAATGTTAATAACATTCTTACAATATACAATGATAATACATGTGCTAATTGTGTTTCAGTGCATAGGTACTCTGAGTCTCTGACAGATGAAACATATACTAGTTCATCTTCATTAACAGTACTGTACCTCCTTTCTTTTTCTCATTATCAATCTCCCATTTAGAAGAGGAAGAGGAATCAGTTATCCTAATCAGTCCCAGTTTGCCATCCACAGTTCCATAGAGAATGTCTTCGCCATTAGTCCCTAAAGCAGACGGTGGGGTAGAAGTAGACCAGTTTGCTGTAAGTACAGGGATGTGTGCAATTTACATTTGAGTTCAGTATAAGGATTTTATACTCGCCTCCATCTCGATTGTACAGCTCCAAAACTGAGGGAGGACCAGGGACTTCAATATCATACACAAGCTCAGATCCCTATGGGCAAGAAAACACAAACTCACTGAAGTACTCATTGAAGTACGTATATATATTCATACTGCAGTACTCACAAACAATTTCCATTCACCTGCAACACTCTGAGAACTCGGTCTTGACATGCCAACACAGGGACAATGCGGCCCATGTTCTCAGCAGGCAAGCACACAATGTCATTAATTTTGTCTCCAGATAGGTAGTAGTCTTGATCCTTGCAGTCACAGTAGTGGTTGTAGATGTAACTCGCACACACAAAAAGGTCTGCTCCTGAAACGTGCCTGAAAAACACATTGTAGGCATGAAAAAAAAAAACACATTGTAATATAAAGCAGCACAAAAACACACCCACAATTCCCCTTATTTATAAACCAATTAAAGAATGCTCCAAGTCTCTTTAAAAATAAAAGCTAGACTATACTCTCTCAAACCATACTCCCAAGTCTCGTTCGTCACTGTTGACAAACATGTGTAGAAGGCTTGGAACCAAGGCCAGGTAACCTATAATTCACATCAAAAAGTTAAAACTCACATGGCATTGATGCTTTCTGTAAGGTTGGCCTCAAAGGACAGGAACTGTTTGCCTTTCTTGGTGTATCCCTTCACTTCCGAGCCGGCACACACAAAGATCTTCTCCTGTGGGGTTCCAAGAGCCCCACCAAGGTCCAGCCTTGTTATCTTCTGCCCTGGCAAAGTCTTGAACACAGGCTGGAAAAGATAGGTACAATCAACGTTCATGGAATGAAACTTTATTTATTCATTACACAATGACAAGGGAAACTTGTCTTTTAGAGGGCACTGTACCCATGCCACCGAACAGCACAGGGTCAGCTGCAGAGAAGCTTTCCTGGTGCAGATAGGGATTAAGCTAAGTGCCTTGTTCCTGGGCACAACGGCAGTAGGTATTCATATGAAGTCCATGAAAGTGGCTGTATTCTGCTAGCCTTGGTGCCAGTCTGGCTCTGATTTAGCCAACAGTGATGAATGAGTAGGCTCCAAAAAAAGACTGGCACCCAGGTGAGTATTTCAATGTTGTTAAATATGTAGGACTCAATACCTACCACAGCTTCTCCTTTTTTCATCCCAAAACAAGTTATCACACCATCATGATCAGCAACAGCAACCTGAGACACACAAAACGACATTTCTAACTCAAGAGTACTTGTGACATTGTTCAAAAATCATATTCCAACACACCACAAGGTCTATTTATGGGTCACCTCTAATAATGCACATTCACATTACAGTACCTTTTGGGTTGCTTTGCGTCCCAAGGCAGGGAGGAGCCTCATGGTTTTCTGAGATATCACACCAACCTGTGTCGATGAATGTGACAGCCAGAGTCAGACAGTATCACGAGTCATCTAGTTACTTAAGGTAAAATTGGCAGAGTACAAAAATAAAATCAAGCTGTTCAACTCTTTTTCCATTCAGGCTACTATTTAGCCATAACATTGGTGACATGATCAGGGGTCAAAATATAGGAAAAATCTACCCAGTTGAATTATCTAGCTAGTTATACTAGCAAACATGCAATCCAGTTACCTGTAGATAATCAATTCGGTTGAGGTTTATCTCCATGATGTTCTTGTCTTGATGTGAGTGTTTGGTCGGCAAAACTAGTATGCAATTCAATTGATTAGCTCGCTATCTAATAACATTCGCTTAATTCTCCAAAAGGTTTCTGTCCAGTAACGTTAACCGTTTACAATCAACAACAAAAATTCAGACCGGCGTTATAGGTATCTAAATCAACGTTAGCTATCTAATAAAGATAGCTGGCTAACATGCGAGGTGAACAAAGAGCATTTTGTCAGATTGGGATTATTCTGTAATAGGGATTAGCCTCGTTGGCTAATTTAGCTGGATCGTTAAAACTGTAGTCAGAATGCACGTTGCATACTGCCTGACGTATTAGTATATTCTATATAGCCGCCACATCGTTTGATTTAGTTCAACCATAACGTTAGCTAATTTGTCGACGTTATAGTAGTTAGAAAATGGTTGTCGAAATAACTAGCATCTGATTCTTCTGCGCGCACACTGGACCCGTTACCATGGACAACGTTGTTCGTTTGAAGAAGCTTCAATATCATTGGGTGATGGTGACTGTGGTGTGATTCAACATAGATTCTGAATGGTTTAGCAGTTCCAGTATTTTTGTCTTCCTTGTTAGTATAAAGTGGCCATCCTCTAAGAACCAAACCAATAAAACCACCAATGCTCCAAAAATGAGTCAAAGAATACTAATTGATACGAATCATGTTTATATTAGTGAATATGGAGGTTATAAATCTCATTCAACAAGGTCATTTTTCGATTTAAGAGAATGGAGAAATTTATTCCAGAGCTATACAAACGTGGTTTCTCTACAAGTAAATAAAGAAATTTAACATGGGATTGCACTGAATCGGAAAACTATAGGGATATTAGTCACAAATCAGTTAAATTGAACCTGAATTTAATTAGATTTAATTAGAAAACCTATTAAAAAATGCAAATATAAACTTGTATTTGAAACCAGCCTAGTCCTTCCCATTTACTGCATAACATGTGCTTTGTGCAGACTGAGGAAATGCTGGTATAGTGAAAATGATTCATTTCAGCCATAAATCCTACAACTACATGTCCTTGTACCATTAAGTCTTCAAAATAGAGCAGATATGTTGCCTTCTAATTTCAGGGCCCTTTTGACAGTGCCTCAACTGCCAAAACATTTTTTAAATAGTGGGTTACATAGCATTGATCACATTTCAAATTCAAAGAGTAGAAATGTGTTAAGACAAAATCATAACCAATGCTTTCCGTGTAAGAAAACAAACATATAAAATGGAATTAGTGGATGTAAAAAATAAAATACAGAGCAACTGACATCACCTTTGAAAAGCACAATATTTAGCTATTAAAAAAAAGAGACTGCAACTATGTATAGTACAATTTAATTATCTGATCTCAGAAGTTAGTATTTTATTTTTTTAAAAGATAAGAACAAGTATTTTCCATGACAAAGACATTTAACCATCACAAGGTCAATCCTTAGAAGTAGAACACATCAAATAGTCAGCTGGTGTTTATTCCCAAAGAGAGCGAGAGAAAAAAAAGGGAGTGGAGGGGGGGGTGGAGTGAGTGTTCGGCTGTTCCATAAAGCCATATCGAAAACAATCAGTTTTCAGTGCGTCGCAGTCCGAGCCTCAGCCTCCGCTGTAGCATATGAACAGAGCAGCAGGAAGACAGAACAGACTAACATTCAAAAGGTTTTTTTCCTTGCTCTCAAAGTTGTTGTTCTTCCGTCCCTCTTGAGTTGAAATGCTGCCACGCCCCTTACAGTACAAACTATGGTTGTGTGGGAACAGGAAGTAAGGTCACACTGCGGTGGGGGCCAGGCGGCTCATAAAGGAGATACTGTTGAGGCACATCTTTCTGAAGAAGGCGGGGCAGGCGGGCTTCATGACGAAATGTTCCAGCAGAATCCGCAGCTCTGAGAACAGGGTGCTGGGAGAGGTGGACAGGGAGATTAGGGGATAGGGGGAAATGGTTTGAGAAAGGATTTAATCAACATCATATACCTAGAAACACACAATTTGGCATATTTGATACTGTACAATTATCCTACATATTAAAATTATTGCACAAAACTCAAATGAGGCTACTTACCGGCAATATGGGTTTCTCCTTGATGTATAGCGGAGAGTTAGAAACCTGTAGTAAATGAAAGGCTGCAGCAAGCTTCCCTGGCCACTGTAAACACAAAGACCAAGAGTTAATCAAGTGACTGGAGTAACCAAGAGTTAATCAAGTGATTAATCATCTCAGTTCATAGTGGTATTGTAAGACATCAACTAAGAAGGAAAAACCCTAATCTGACTTCAGTCTAAGGTACCATTCAAATGTGCTGAGAAATTTACCAAGAAATAGAAACATACCTGAAGAGCATGAATATGGTGGCTGGCATGAGGAAGATCTCATTGCAGGCGATGAACTTCAGGATGTTCTGCTGGTTGGCCGAGAGCTTGTTGAGGAAGTTCCTCATGAAGAGAAGGCTATTGGGGCCCATTGCCTAAGAGGGGAATTATACACATCAGGATCACATGACTAAACTAGCACAGTTATACAGCACCTTACACACTGTACATTTTCCATTATTGTATATGTATATACTGTACTCTATATCATCTACTGCATCTTGCCATCTTTATGTAATACATGTATCACTAGCCACTTTAAACTATGCCACTTTATGTTTACATCCCCCATATTACTCATCTCATATGTATATACTGTACTCTATACCATCTACTGCATCTTGCCTATGCCGTTCTGTACCATCACTCATTCATATATCTTTATGTACATATTCTTTATCCCTTTACACTTGTGTGTATAAGGTAGTAGTTGTGGAATTGTTAGGTTAGATTCCTTGTTGGTTATTACTGCATTGTCGGAACTAGAAGCACAAGCATTTCGCTACACTCGCATTAACATCTGCTAACCATGTGTGTGACAAATACAATTTGATTTCATTTTAATGCCCTAAAATCAGAAATGTCTTATGAGAAATGTGCAAAATTACTATTTTACCTAGCTAAAACGGGTAAAAGGGTATTTTATAAAATACCCTTTTTCGAGTGTTGGTTATGCTTTACCCAACTGGCTTTTTAATGGCTTCACGAACATTGAAATGTTTTGGAATCAAGAGAGGATACTTACGTCAAGAACCTTCTTTGTGTAGGTGGTTGCATGAAGCAACGAGAAAAGGAAGACTGGGAATATGCTCACTGTAGACTGCGGTTAAGTGGCAATCAGCATTAAAAATGTACAACAATGCAAAATAAACACATTTTAGGTCAGCATCAAATAGTGCCGTCAAGCAATGCCTTCTTGTTAATAGGTTTAGTAGGTCTGCATAACTGAAACCATGACCCCCAAGCATTACAAAACCTTCCTGCAACACAATTAGCTTTCTCCCCAAACCAGTTTGTTGGTGATATACCAAACTCTAGCTTTATAAGAGACCATTATGACAACAACCAAGGCATGGTGATACTATGGTGGTAAGGCCTTTATGTATGGTTGAGAGGATACTTGTAATGGGGTAAGAGTTGACCAGGATGAGGGAGTACAGCAGGTAGTGACAGCTGTCCTCTTGGAGTGCCTGGGCTAGAAAGGCTCTGCTGAGCTGGAAGTGAGGAAGCCGCTGGTGTAGCCGCAGAGCACTGGTGAGTGCGTTGGCCAGCAGCGCACGCTGATAGAAATTGGCAGCCGCCTGGGGTCTGGAAAATGTCAAAGAGAAATGAATTACTCAGAGGGAACTCAGACTGGTTAACTATCTCTACTTGCACATTCATCTTCTGCACATCAATCACTCCAGTGTTTAATTAGTATATTGTAATTACTTCGCCACCATGGCCTATTTATTGCCTTACCTCATTTGCACACACTGTATAGATTTTTTTCTACTGTATGTTTGTTTATTCCATGTGTAACTGTGTTGTTGTATGTGTCAAACTGCTTTGCTTTATTCTTGGCCAGGTCGCAGTTGTAAATGAGAACTTGTTCTCAACTAGCCTACCTGGTTAAATAAACATGAAATAAATCAAATTTAAAAACTATACTTAACAAAAATATATTTTTTAAATTCAACAATTTCACTGAGTTAGAGTTCACAAGGAAATCAGTTAATTTAAATAAATATATTAGGTCGTAATCTATGGATTTCACATGACTGGGTAGGCATAGGCCCACCCACTGGGGAGCCAGGCCCAGCCAATCAGAATGAGTTTTTCCCCCACAAAAGGGCTTTATTACAGACAGAAATACTCCTCAGTTTCATCAGCTGTCCATGTGGCTGGTCTGAGATGATCCCACAAGTGAAGATAATAGATGTGGAGGTCATGTGCTGGCGTGGTTACAAGTGGTCTGCGGTTGTCAGGCCAGTTGGACGTACTGCCAAATTCTCTAAAACTACGTTGGAGGCAGCTTATGGTATGGATTTAACATCAATTCTCTGGCAACAGCCCTGGTGGACATTCCTGAAGTCAGCATGCCAATTACACACTTCCTCAAAACTTGACATCTGTGGCATTGTGTTGTGACAAAACAGCACATTTTACAGTGACCTCTTATTGTCCCCCAGAACAAGGTGCACCTGTGTAATGCTCATGAGGTGAGGTAATGCTCATGAGCCACACCTGTCAGGTGTATGGATTATCTTGGCAAAGGAGAAATGCTCACTAACAGTGATGTAAACAAATGTGGGGAGAAATTGAGAGAAATAAGCTTTTTGTGCATATGGAACATTTCTGGGATATTTTATTTCAGCTCATGAAACCCAGGACCAACACTTTACATGTTGGGTTCATATTTTTGTTCAGTATACATTTGGGAGTATATTAAAATGAAACAGTTTTGACCACAAAATGCTACTAAAGTAAAACATCTGTTCATTTAGCAGTTATGCATTGGTTGTCTCTGTCAGGTATTGTTGCTATATTGCTATGTGCACATGAAGAAAAATATTATCCCTGGAACTGAGTAAACATTAACAATAATGCAAAACCCAAACTGCAGTAGAAAACCGAACCCAATGACCAGTCCCTATCATACAGTATTACTTTCTAAATAGACATATAGACAAAGCAAACAATTGGAGCATTGAGCCTTACCCTAAGAGAGGTAGAATGAACATTACTGAGCAATAGACGGTGAAGAGCCGCGAGAGCCACATTGCCGTCTCTAGTTTGTTAGCCAACATGAATTGCTGTGGGGGAAAAAAGTACATTCAAGTTCATAAGATTTTTAAAAACTAGACTAAATCATCCACTGTAAAATCACCATCCACTGTAGAATCACAACCATAGGCCTATATAGTATCAGTATGAGAACTAGGGTTGCGGTAATCCAGATTTTCAAACAGTTTTTGTACTATACGCCATTACCGATGTGCACACAAGGGGCTCAAAAACTATTTAGGCAACAGGGATCTTGATCGTCTCTGCTGTAACCAAGAAGCTTGACATCTAGCCACTTTGCTAGGAAGTTATTAAACCAAATGCATTGCTGGAGCCCTGAGCTGGATATCATTTATTTGACATATCTTAGATTTCTTATATTTATACTCAATTTATAGTTATTAGCAGTGGAGTAGCACGCACCCGTCTGTATTTCAAAATAGGCCAAAATGTGAGAGCCAAAAAAATGAATGTATACCTTACTGCAATGTATGGATGCAATTGAATACGTAAAAAAAAATCCCTTGCGTTGCACTACAAATTTGGGGCTGCACACATTTGCATGTTTTTGCAATTCAACTAAATTAGACTTCAGGCTGGATTTATCCTCCACCAAACATTCACGGTAACAAAATGTCACTAGAGCGTGCGTAAAATTACAACCTATGACATGTAGCAAAATGTGTGTAGAGTGGAGGTTCTACATTATAGAGTATGTCTAGTGGAGTATAAATCCAGCCTATCAAATACAATCTATGATCTGATGAAGTAGAAGTGCATGATTACTCACCACTGTCCCTAATTGAGGGGGAGGAGGGGCACTTGTTTGCTCTGTGTCAGCCATCTTCTTGACTCTGGTTTATCCCTGAAAAGAAAAACACAAAGACACCGTTTAATGAATATCTTCTGGCACCCTGACATTGCAAGCTCACTTGAAATGGCAAGAATGATACAATGCTGCTTAGTTCTCGCTCTTTCAGGTTTAGGCCAACTTGATCTCTGTCCCTCTTGAAAAATGGTTTCATAATGATAGATTTAGTGAAACCTTGGATGCTAAAGTTAGTGATCTGAGAATATGTTCACAGATTAACAGGCAGAAGACAGTCACTTGGCTTGCAAGCAAAGCATGACATGTTCGTGAGCTGTTTTTGATATGTGCAGTAAAGACATTAACATCAAAACTAGTTAGCAAGCTAAAACGTTTAAACTGAATCAAGCAAATGTTAGTTATCAGACTTAACGTTAGTTAGTTAACGTTAACTAGGTTAGTTAGATGACAATTCATCTATCATTTGTTCAGTGTTAAATTAGCATTGACGGAACACAGACGCTGTCCAGCTAGCTGAGCTGAAGTTAACAATTATTAGCCAGAAGTTAGACAGATCCAGGAAATGATAAATAGCAAACAAATGTGTTGGCTTTATTTAATTAATTGAGAAAACGTTAGCAAGCTGGCTAATGTCAGTTAATAAACGAGCTAGCCTAATGTACGCTAGCTATTAGCTAGCTAGGACTGCATCCACTAGAATGTTGCTTGTTAGCAAGCTAGCTAGTAACGGTAGCTCAGTATTTGTCTAGATAGCTAGCTCAAAAAGCATTATGTGTAGCTAACGTTAAGAGACTCTGCAATGTAATACGAATAAGATTTAGACTATTTTCCGAAAATTACCTGAAACTGTCGAAATCAACGTTAGGTGTCACTTGTACGAGTGATTGTGTTATTTTATTGGCTAATTTTGCTACAGTAGCTAGCTACTCAGCCATCTGCGTCCTTCCTACCAAAGACAGTATGAAGATATGCAGTAACTGCTTCTCCCGGATCAAGTTGTAGGCGATGTCATTGCGACGTTGGTTAGCTAGGCGCATGCGCAGAATCACGTTCACCGGGTCTAAAGGTCGTCTCGCCGAAATGTGCTTGTGCATGCCATCAAAAAGACACTCATCGATATAAAGTTGTTTTTGACGAAAATGAAAACGTGTCACTTTCACGAGGCTCGAGTAATAACATATTCCGCTACTTAAGACATTGGCTCGAATCCAGGTAGTGCCTTCAGATTTCAAGAAATTTGTTTCAATTCTCTCATTGGGTGTGTTTAAGTTGTTAAGGCTAACAGGCTGACTACACCGCCGCGAGCGTTGCAAAATACATTTAGAAATCTATATTATTCAATTATTGCACCCACACTGCTCGTGAGCGTCTTCATTGCCAAGGGCTAAAATAGAAGTCAGTTCTATTTGTGACGCAGATCGCAGTGCAAGTCCTGCCTCTCACATCTCCTCATTGGTTTATAGAAGCAGGTACCCATGTGCCATCTCCTCATTGGTTATACCCACATGGGTGACTGAAAGACGAACAAGGTCAGTGGCGGTAATGCACCTAATTTATGAAAGTTGCCAATCACAATATAAAGTCAAGAGAAGAAAAAGCCTAGAAGGAGAAGAGATGACTAGAGGCGATTTGGTTTACCGGTTTATGTGTTTATTAATTGTCGGAGTAGAGGACCTTGTGCATTTCAGGTAAAATAACAGCTCAATGTTTATATCCCAGGACAAATTAGCTAGCAACAGCAAGCTAGCTAAATAGGACAAATTAGCTAACAAATGCAATCTAGCTAGTTAAATTGCCATACATGTTTAATGCTTTTCGACCTGTCCCCAAATTAATGTAAGTGGTTTAGAGTTTGTTTAGATATTTTAACCTGCGTGTCATGATCGCGTTTGGTGTGGGGGGACCAAATTAATTTATGCACGATGGAGCATGCGCACAGCCGGTTTTGGTTCTGTGTAAAGCAACTGACTGTAGACGAAAGTCAGTGAAAGTGTGTCAGTGACAGCTGAATGTCTGACACTAATGTGGGTTTCCAACAGCAAGGCTCAGATCAACATGGCAGTGTTGCCATTGTTTATAAAATGTTTCATTTATAATGTTAAAATAAACATGTCTCCAACACCCATATCACACACTCACAAACTGAAATCATATGTGTGCACATTATACAATCAATTAGTGAGAGAGAGAGCCTCAAACATCACATACATTTTTTAAATATTTACTGTACACATGAATTCTGGCAAATTGTTGGGAGCTAGAAACACAAGCATTTCGCTACACCCGCAATAACATCTGCTAAACAAGAGTATGTGACCGATTTGATTTGAAATTGGTTCCCCTTTTATGTCTTCGGTCACATTCACCTTGGTCAAACAAAAACACCCTAATAAAAATAGAGCCTCACGCAATGAAGTTGGTGAAGAGCAAATGCCGAAACTTGTACTCGACTGCAGTCAACTTCATGACCTTTGATCACATGATTTTTGTAAAGTTCATGCAGTCAACATGTAAACGCAAGTCTGAAAATCTTTTGCCCTAGAATGCAACACACTTTGGAAGGTGGCGACAAATGACGGTCAACAACTTGACAAAAGTGATCGACTCGAACGCGCCCATTTACTTCTCAAACCCAGGCCTGATCTCCCAAGTATGCGTTTCCGGGAAATATCTCGACGTTGCGTCTCTGAGTTGAGAAACTCTGTGGTTTCCACGGTGAATTAGAATTGATCAGCTGACCTTGCACCAGAAAGGGAAAATATCGCGATGTTTGTAGACGTGACCAAATTCAAATTATCTCTGTTTTATTGTATTATCTAATTAAGTCTTCTATTATGTTGTCTTAGCAATATTTCTGAGTCAAACATTCATCTTACTGGAACTATTTTACTGTAAATATACAGAAGCCTACAGATCTAGGCCTACTTTAGTCAGGATTCTATGTTTAAACTTCATTTTTCCTGTGTAAATACATTGGAAATACTCCCAATAAAATATATTGCAAATAATGAGTCTTACATAACTTCCCAAATGTGCTGTAGGCTAGGAAAAGGCTACAGGGGGAATGTGCAAGAAGGGTTCTTGCATCATCATGTCAAAAGGGGGAGGGTAGCAACGGAATTCTTACATTGTATCTTAAATGGCTTTGATGTTTTAATCATAGAGTTGTTATGTGGTACATTGCATATTTAATTGTTTTTTCATCAGAATCCACTTTTAATAGAAGTGTCAAACTAGCCAACATTAAAACTCTTCTGTATCATGCACGAGCACACACACGGGGAAGGTTAAGGCTGCGTTGAACTTAAGGCTATGGTTTTGCCAAGATTACACTGGGTGAAAAGGGTTGCTATCAGAGGATATCTTTACATTACACATTTTTGATATTCTAGAGAATTACAGGCCATTTCCAATGCATATTTGTAGTTTTGTAGATATGCACCATATCTTAACAAATTCTGAATCCAGATGTGACTCATTCGATATAATGAGATATGTGACATCCTATTTTCAATTTCATGTTAACAAATACTGACTGTAGACATAGCAGATCTATGTTTTTCTCAGAACATGTTTTGAGATCTTCATTGAGTGTGAGAACACATTAGCTAATGCTCAATCACCTCAGCAGCTAGCCTGAACCTGGCTAGCACTGTGACTCTAGCTAACTAATAACTCACTGTATAGTTGCTGTGGAGGTCGTGTGTGGAAGATCACAACAAACCTTCTTTCCTTGATGTTTATTGTACACAAACACACACTTTTAAGGACTAGCTCCAGCACAGAACAAATCAACTGCCCCAAGTGACAGTTACACAGAACATGAATGTGGTGCTGACTGGTGATTGGCCAACACTATGGTCAGTCACCCCACATGGTAGGCGGGACATAAAAGGGGTATATCTGCATTCACAACACTATCCCCCTCCAGCAGTGCCAAGTTCCTTCAGGCACCTATACTAAAGGCAGGAACAATGCAACATTTTCTAAAAACACTTTGCAGAGCAAACAGGTAAAGCAATCAGAATCGCATAGCAGGTTCATCATTTTAAAACAGATAACTTGTCCCATATTCAACAAAACAATGATGTAACAGTCCTTATTTATTCTAAACAGACTGTCTCTGCCTGACTGAGCTGGAAATCACATGACATTAACTTGGTGGGTGGGGTGTGTAGTGTTAGAAGGTCTGCACTTTTGGACTGGGGCAGCACCACTGTAGTGCCTGATATTTTCAGAGGAATGTCCAGACACACAGAATGTTCAGTGGTGGCACACTGATCTTCACCCTGGAGGCCCAGAGTAACTGCATGGGCTGGCTGAAGTACAGGTCTGGTGGTGCCTGTATCAACATCGTCAATAGAGGCAGAGGGGTGACTCAACCCGGTGTCGAGGGCAGTGACCTCGGAGCGAGCCGCAGGGTGGGGGCCTTGCCCAGTGTCGATGGCAGTGACCTCTGAGCGGGCCGTAGGGTGGGGGCCTTGCCCGGTGTCAAGGGCAGTGACCTCAGCGCGAGCAGCAGGGTGCATCATCGGAGATCTCACCATCGCTGGAGGCACCGTTATTGGGGGGCTCACCATAGCCGGTGGCATAGTTGATGGAGGGTTCAATGGGGCCATCGTCGCTGGGGTCATCATTGTTGGTCTGGTCACCGCTGCTGGGGTCACCGCCACTGGCACTTCTCTCCTCCGGCTTTGCTGCTGGGACTGGATAGCTGCTAGAAGAGCAGTGCTGTACCTTCCTCCTCTCCAACTGGTCCAAATTCCTCTCCATCAGGTCCCATATCCTCTCACTCTTCTCATCCAGGTATGCAGGGAAGCCCAACAGGGACGCACTCAACTTCAGATACGATTTTATTGGAAAGAAAATAAGGAAAAAAAAGATTTAAAAAAAATATATATATATATCTGCACAAAAATGTAAAATAGGCCTGGCTTTGCCTCTGCAGCACAGGGTCTTGTTCTCACTGTGCTAGCTGCCATTTGGTTGCCATAACAACAAGATCAGGGCTTGCACAGTACACTTAGCTGACTGGCTAGCAACTGAATCTACTTAACAAGCTAGCTAGCAATGTCACGATCAGTGAGAATGCCCCAAAACACACAAAAACATCTGAAAGTCCACAGAAAAAATTGGATGGCTCACAAAAATAACACAAATTTCAATAAATAAAAAATGAGAAAAGCACTTGACACCAATGTTGTCATTTGAGATCTTTACTGAGTGTGAGCTAACGCTAATTCTCAATCACCTCAGCAGCTAACCTTAACATGACTAGCACTGTGAATTGGAACGGTTTATATATATACAGTTGAAGTCGGAAGTTTACATACACTTAGGTTGGAGTCATTAAAACTCGTTTTTCAACCACTCCACAAATTTCTTGTTAACAAACTATAGTTTTGGCAAGTCGGTTAGGACATCTACTTTGTGCATGACACAAGTAATTTTTCCAACAATTGTTTACAGATAGATTATTTCACTGTATCACAATTCCAGTGGGTCAGAAGTTTACATACACTAAATTGGCTGTGCCTTTAAACAGCTTGGACAACTCCAGAAAATGATGTCTTGGCTTTAGAAGCTTCTGATAGGCTAATTGACATCATTTGAGCCAATTGGAGGTGTACCTGTGGATGTATTTCAAGGCCTACCTTCAAACTCAGTGCGTTTTTGCATGACATCATGGGAAAATCAAAAGAAATCAGCCAAGATCTCAGAAAGAAAATTGTAGACCTCCACAAGTCTGGTTCATCCTTGGGAGCAATTTCCAAACGCCTGAAGGTACCACGTTCATCTGTACAAACAATAGTATGGAAGTATAATCACCATGGGACAATGCAGCCGTCATACCGCTCAGGAAGGAGACGCGTTCTGTCTCCTAGAGATGAACGTACTTTGGTGCGAAAAAGTGAAAATCAATCCCAGAACAACAGCAAAGGACCTTGTAAAGATGCTGGAGGAAACAGGTACAAACGTATCTATATCCACAGTAAAATAAGTCCTATATCGACATAACTTGAAAGGCCACTCAGCAAGGAAGAAGCCACTGCTCCAAAACTGCCAAAAAAAGCCAGACTACGGTTTGCAACTGCACATGGGGACAAAGATTGTCCTTTTTGGAGAAATGTCCTCTGGTCTGATGAAACAAAAATAGAGCTGTTTGGCCATAATGACCATCGTTACATTTGGAGGAAAAAGGGGGAGGCTTGCAAGCCGAAGAACACCATCCCAACCGTGAAGCACGGGGGTGGCAGCATCATGTTGTGGGGTTGCTTTGCTGCAGGAGGGACTGGTGCACTTCACAAAATAGATGGCATCATGAGGGAGGAAAATTATGTAGATATATTGAAGCAACATCTCAAGACATCAGTCAGGAAGTTAAAGCTTGGTCGCAAATGGGTCTTCCAAATGGACATTGATCCCAAGCATACTTCCATAGTTGTGGCAAAATGGCTTAAGGACAACAAAGTCAAGGTATTGGAGTGGCCATCACAAAGCTCTGACCTCAATCCAATAGAAGATTTGTGGGCAGAACTGAAAAAGCATGTGTGAGCAAGGAGGCCTACAAACCTGACTCAGTTACACCAGCTCTGTCAGGAGGAATGGGCCAAAATTCACCCAACGTATTGTGGGAAGCTGTGGAAGGCTACCTGAAATGTTTGACCCAAGTTAAACAATTTAAAGGTAATGCTACCAAATACTAATTGAGTGTATGTACACTTCTGACCCACTGGGAATGTGATGAAAGAAATAAAAGCTGAAATAAATCATTCTCTATACTATTATTCTGACATTTCACATTCTTAAAATAAAGTGGTGATCCTAACTGACCTAAAACATGGAATTTTTACTTGGATTAAATGTCAGGAATTGTGAAAAACTGAGTTTTAAATGTACTTGGCTAAGGTGTATGTAAACTTCTGACTTCAACTGTAAGTAGTTGTCATTTGTCTCATAGTCAAAATAGTTTAAAAGTTTAAGTATTCTGTGGTAGCTGTGGGTGTCCCTGTGAAGTTCCTCCCAGTTTAATTTGATGGGATGGGAAACCCCTCTCTCCAGGTGTTAGGCCTGTGCTGTTGTAAGTTGAAAATACTGACAAGTTCATGCTGTTGGATAAGGAAGTGGGATCTTCTCCAGCTGCTGGAGGATCTAAAGAAGGAACTGGGGGAGGGTGGGGAGAAGTCAACGTGGTGCGGCTAGGGTGATTTCAAAATGTGTGTACAACCTATTCTAAATGTGGATGACACCAATTCTTAAAAATGAGGCCTGCTGTGGTTGTTGTCCAATGTGTGAGGTCTGTTGTGTGAAATGTGTCATGAGGGATTTCCAGGAGGAATGGGCCATGTGTGGCGATGTAACCATGAATAACTTAAAGGTTTTGTTTCTGGTTTGGGGAAAGGAGGTGTGAGTGGTTAATAATGGGGAAGTGGCTCTGGCTTCGTTGTGCATGGATGCAATCTGCTTGATTGAAGTTTTGTATGCCCACTGAGAGAACCACTGTGCTTGTGCTTTCTCCAGGACCTTGGTGAAATTGTAAAAAGTTGCACCGGGGGTAGCTGTCAACTTGTATGTTTGGGTTGTGGAATGTGGGTATTCTGTTCACATTGGAGTCTCCCAACACCTGTGTTGGTTGTTTCCCTGGAAATTCCAATCCAGCACCTTGCATTTTGGTCTGGATTTATAATAAAATGGTTTCTGTGGGGGTTGGTGCTGGGGTTGGGACTAGGGTCGGTATATTGAGGCTCCAGTTGTACAGGGGTCTCGGACTGGCAACGGCATGGCGAATTTTGGGAGGGCTCAGATGGGTTATTTTTGGGGTGTTGCCCATTGTTTGGCCCATCATCATCATTTGACCCTAGAGCTGCCAGTCCGAGTCTTAACCCTTGATCTGGCTCCTCCTGTTGGTAAGAAAGATATAGGAATTCCTGTACAAGATTTGAACTGAAACATTGCTAAGTTTATGCAACTTGGCAGTAGGTGTGCTGACTGGGCAGTTTGGGAGTACTGCCGTCACACCAAGGGTTTCTGGCTGGCTGCATGCCCAATGGTGGAACTCAACTAGGGTCTGAATTACATTAGAGGAGTCCAGGGGTACGGGTTCAGAGTTGGCGTCTATGGTGGGGGAGGAGGGGATCCATAATGCTAGGAATGCTGTGCTCTTGAGTGGTCAATGAGTTGTTTATTGTCTGTGGGCCGTTTGGGGAAGTGGAGATGGGGGTTATCGTTATGAAATACCATCCACCAAATGGAGAAAGAATTGACATACTGGACCAAATCATAAACTATGAAGAAAAAATAATACACATAGTTTATTCATGTATTTATTTTATAGACACTTAAGCTACTAATAGTTTTCTTAGGGTGCTATCGAATTCATAAACATGAAACCATTTAAGCCTAATTGAATAATAAAGTCAATTAGAAAGAGAGTGGAATGTAAGTTGAGGCAATTTAGTTAAACCAGTTAAATAATATAAAAGGCAACACTGGGGCGTTGTGACTTGTCCAAAATGGAAAATCTTGCATTGCTGGAGGATCTGGCACAGGCTGCATTACGCAGGGAGCGTGTTTTCAATGAGCGTGCAGATTTTTTTGCTGAGAGCGACTCTTGGCTTATTAGTACATTTTGTTTTCCAAAGCATATTTTATTGTATCTCTGCCACCAACTCTCTCCAGTATTAGAAAGGGAGCCGAAACGCACCAATGCCATCCCAGTGCGTACCCAAGTCCTTTCCACCCTGAAATTTTTGGCCACTGGAACATTCCAACGGGAGATTGCGGATCAATCTGGCATTTCACAACCAACCATGAGCAGAATATTACCTTCAGTCCTTCATGGCATTATTTCATTGACCCCACAATACATACAGTTTCTGTACACTGCTGTGCAACAGGCCAGAGTGAAAAGGGATTTCCACACCATAGCTGGATTTCCTAATGTCATTGGAGATATTGACTGCACCCACATCGCAATAAAAGCACCATCATTGAACAAATTCAACTTCGCCAACAGAAAAGGTTTCCATTCTGTCAATGTGCAGGTCATCTGTGATTCACATTTGGCTTTGTTAAATGTAGTGGCCAAGTGGGACACATGATTCATTCATTGTGCAGAACAGTTCAGTTGGCCTGAACCTCCAGGAAGGAGCTGTTGAGGATGGATGGCTTATTGGTAAGTGACTTGTGTTTTATTTGCAAGGTTTTATTTGCCATGTTAGACCTCTACTGGGAAACAATATCTGAATGTTGTGTTCATAATTGCAGGAGACCGGGGCTACCCATTAAAAAACATGGCTGATGACTACCCTCACAAACCCCTCAAACCAACAAGAGGCAACGTACAACCAAGTCCACGCACGCACAAGAGCAACAGTGGAACGCGCCATAGGCCTGCTGAAAGGGCGTTGGCTGTGCTTGTCTGGGACAGGAGGCACACTTCAATACCAGCCTAGCAGCCTAGGTTTGCCTCTGAAATGACATTCCTTCAATTGCCATTATGTGAATGTAATACAATGTGCACATTCCTTTTTAGGTTTGCTACATTGTCAAGGCTGACAGTGTGCTCCACAACATTGCAATCAAAAATGGCATTCCACTGAATGATCCACCCAGACCCGATGAGCCCATGCCTGACGGAGTGTTTCCCGCCACCCATAGCTCTGGCACTGAGGACCAGAGTCAATATCATACAACAGTTTTAGGTATCTGTTCTTCCAAATATTGTAATCAAATTGACAAGGAAAACACATTTACATTGCACCAGAATTTGTCTCACATGTTTGACACAATCAACAAGTTATTTCAATAATTGATTTATCTCTCTCAGGCCGTTGCATACATCCTCCAGCTGCTGTTTGAGTCCAAGAATTGATGTGTTGATCTCTTCTTGTTGTTTCAGGACTGTGTCAGTCAAAACCTGCGGTGCAGCTGAAGCGCTTGCCAAAGAGGACACCCTTCTGGTAGGCCTGGGGATGAGGGGTCAGGGGACACTCTTCTGGTAGGCCTGGGGATGAGGGGTCAGGGGACACTCTTCTGGTAGGCCTGGGGATGAGGGGTCAGGGGACACTCTTCTGGTAGGCCTGGGGATGAGGGGTCAGGGGACACTCTTCTGGTAGGCCTGGGGATGAGGGGTCAGGGGACACACTTCTGGTAGGCCTGGGGATTTTTATTTATTTTTATTTTACCGTTATTTTACCAGGTAAGTTGACTGAGAACACGTTCTCATTTGCAGCAACGACCTGGGGAATAGTTACAGGGGAGAGGAGGGGGATTAATGAGCCAATTGTAAACTGAGGGGGATGAGGGGTCAGGGGACACGCTTCTGGTAGGCCTGGGGATGAGGGGTCAGGGGACACGCTTCTGGTAGGCCTGGGGATGAGGGGTCAGGGGACACTCTTCTGGTAGGCCTGGGGATGAGGGGTCAGGGGACACTCTTCTGGTAGGCCTGGGGATGAGGGGTCAGGGGACACTCTTCTGGTAGGCCTGGGGATGAGGGGTCAGGGGACACTCTTCTGGTAGGCCTGGGGATGAGGGGTCAGGGGACACTCTTCTGGTAGGCCTGGGGATGAGGGGTCAGGGGACACTCTTCTGGTAGGCCTGGGGATGAGGGGTCAGGAAAATCGAGGAAATTAGAGGAAAGTGCCAACCAGCCGTGGAGGCCAAATAAAAGGAGCACGGTGGCACACCGCGGGAGAGACCGACACCAAGCAAAAGTAGAAAAGAAGGACCGAGTGAAACCTTAGTGATTTTCTTTGTTATATTTATTTTCTGTCTTAGTAAAGTTGTTTTTGTGGACTAAAGCCTCCCTGTCTCTGTGTCAATCTCTGCACGCTCAACCCAACACCCCACAGTTTACCACACAAGGCAAAATACTTACAGGTGTGTGTAAATCAAGCATACGAGCAATTGATAAATACCAACTTTTTTGTACTTGCGAATATTCTACATTTTCTTCGTACAAGTTAATTTAGAAGTTTTCTACGCAACATTGATAAATGAGGGCCCTGTGGCTTGCCAGAAGAGGGAGCTTGGGTAGAGGAGGAAAATCCTCTATCGAGGATGAAGAAGGAGCTGTTCAGAAGGTGGGCAGAGAAATCAACTGTAGTGGTACCTGGGCTTTAGATTAGCCTGTATGCCAGGGGGTCTATCGTGGGTCCGGTGGACCGGGAGCCAATATGGTTGTTAGCTGAGGGGAGGTCGAGGATGAGGGGAAGGGGGATCTGTGGTGGGTTGAGAGGGTAGTTCTGGGGGTGTTCTGTGGTGAGCAGCTGGGGGGAGGTTAAAAAAAATATTTCAACTGTAGTGATGGGGGTGTGTGTGAGTTTGTGTATCTTTTCTGGGCCCTGCCCACAGCTATGTACAGTGCAAGAGTGTTGAATGTGTTGTGTGAGTGATTGGATGATAGTGTATTTGTTCTATAGTACTTGGGCTGTGAAGTGATCTGTGGGTGAAGATGGCTTGATAAAGGTGGTGAGTCTGTTCACCTGTCTCATCATGCCACTAGGGAACCTTTGTGATGAAATGGCTTTATCAATGATTTCCTTATGATGGATGGCCTGTATCAACTTATCAACCTGTATCAACTTGGTTGTGGGACTATTGGTAGGGGGTTGTGGGACTCTATTGGTAGGGGGTTGTGGGACTATTGGTAGGGGGTTGTGGGACTCTATTGGTAGTGGGTTGTGGGACTATTGGTAGGGGGTTGTGGGACTATTGGTAGGGGGTTGTGGGACTCTATTGGTAGGGGCTGTGGGACTCTATTGTTAGGTGGCTGTGGGACTCTATTGGTAGGGAGCTGTGACTAAGTTGGTGAGGGGTTGTTGGGCTCTATTGTTGTGTTACTTTGCTCATAAGGGACTGCATGGCTGCCTATACCTGTTGGGGTGGGTGTCTTTCACTACTGGGGAGAGGACAGCGTGTAACAACCAGGTGGGTGTATGTTTTAATTACAAGATGTGAATGTCCGAGCAGCACGAGATGATGTACTACTCAGGGTGGGTTCTCACCGCCTTGTTTTTGAGCTTGGGGTTAGAGATGGAGGTTGAATCTGGGGGTTGAGGCTGGAGATGTTGTAGCCAGTTCCTGGGCGTCTTTTTGTAGCTCCTGGGGTAGATGTTCTCAAATTCTGTGGGCTCAGTTCCGCATGTTAAAAAGTTCTGGGTTGCAGTTAGGGCTGTAGCGGTCATGAAATTTCATCAAATGGCAAATAACTGTCGGTCCCATTGTAAATGACCATTAATGAACACAAACACATTTAGCATCTCCTGGCTTCCACACATTGCCTACAAGCCACTGATGCAGACCTTTGGAACACCTACATCTTAAAAAGTCTAATAAATCCATGTAATACAGCCTACACCTGCACAATAAATCCATTATTTATTTTAGACAGGGGAGAGTGGGAGCAGGCGTGACAGAAATAGGTACTCCTATATGCTTAATTTAGAGTTATTAATGTAACTTTAGTTGTTCTACAAATGTTGGGCTATATGTTTTGATTTTTAATACATTGTAAGGCTGTATGTAAGGCTCAATGTGCACATGGCCGTAGGCTATAAGCCCCAATGTTCCATTAGCAGGAAAACACCATTATCAAAAGTAACTAAAAATGTGATTATGCATGTAATGCTTTTATTATAAAGGTGCATTTTTATGGTGAAAATTATCTTTGCCAAACTTGAAACTCACGTACTGCATAGGTATGCCAGTTATGCTCTTAATAACCCCTTGCAAAGCAGATTAATGTGCTTAATTTTAAGTAGTTATTTGGCCACTTTAGTTGCGATACAAACATCAAAACATATAAGCCTATGGGCTAGGCGACATGAGGTGTGCAATTATGAATTGAGAAAGTAAAAAAAAGCAGTTTCTTATGCTGGGCATCATTCACAAGTGATGTTATAATTCACAAGTGATACGCTAATATTGTCACCCATCAGACTGTTCTTGATGTAATCTTGTCTTTACATATACTAAATAATATATGTGTGAAATTTGTGTTGATTTAGAATGGACCATTATCATGCACCTGTCTTGAAACAGGGTCAGGGGAAAATACATGTTATCTACGCACTTAAATAGCGAACGGAGGACGCTTTTCCCGTGGTTCATTTTCATGCCAGTCAGGTAGGCTATTCTCCTGTTGTAAAGATAAACAATGTGCTTAATATTAGGAAAGTTGAGAAATAAATATAGAAGGCCTAGCCTATAGAAAGCTGATGGGTTCCTGCTTTTTTTAGTAGAGGCCATCACTCTGTTTTCTCTCGCAGTTGCATAGCCTCTAGAAATGTTGTGCAATTTGAGCTCATAGGTTCTCATGAAGTGTTTGATTAGATTTTCAAACACATTTGCATTGATGTCAGAGTGATTATAGGGACAATAGAGTGCTGAGTACCAGGCAGTTAGCAGGTTTGGTAGACTACTAATGACCATCAGCAGCATCAGAGCTTGGAGAAGCCTAATTATCGTGACTAAACGGTCACGTGGAATTTGACTGCCTTCATGACTGGTGACCGCCGGTGTGGTGGTCACCAGTGGTCACCGCAACAGCCCTAGTTGCAGTTGGATTGCAGATTCTCCAGTTGGGGTGTTTTTCTCCCAGTTATTCAAAAACCCTCCACATCATCATTAAACATAGCTTTTATTACTCAATAGTTAAAAAACAGATCAAATAATATTATCTAAACCTGTGTCCAATGTCCTACCCACTGTGTGCTTAAGTGTGTTCAATCCCGGTTTACAACATTTCTAAATCCTCCTACCTAACTCAGTACTTCTGAGAAAATAAAGAGCCCTACTAACTTCCCCATCCCCCAAATCCCTTCCAAACCCGTCCAACCTCAATGACCCTACACTTCAATCTTTCCCTCTCTTCAACATACTTACAGCAATATAACACATGCTCCACCATTTAATCTACCATACACTCCAGACACATTTTACATGCTTGCCAACCAGGTGTAATGATGAGTTCAATCGAGTAAACACCACCTCTTCCTTCCTAAACTGACCTCTGAATCTTGGTCATGGAATATTTCTGTTTCAAAGGAGACACTTTTTTATTTATTCAAACAATCATTCTTTAATATCAATTTAATTATTGAAATAATGAAGTTGGTCTATCCCACACTCTAAAGTGTGATGCAGAGAGCTGACCAAGCAGATTTGAGCCACAGCATTTTATAGCAAAGAACACCCTCCTGAATGTTCATGACAAACAACAGATGTATAGAATAATACAAAGGTCCATTGTGCTATCAAGCAACAGACAGACAGATTTACATTGCAAAAATCCAAATTATCCATAAAGGGACCAACTCAGAATACTTTTTTCAAACTTTACATACACTACCGTTCAAAAGTTTGGAGTCACTTAGAAATGGCCTTGTTTTTTAAAGAAAAGCACATTTTTTGGCCATTAAAATAACATCAAATTGATCAGAAATACAGTGTAGACGTTGTTAATGTTGTAAATGACTATTGTAGCTGGAAACAGGAGATTTAAAAAAATTGAATATCTACATAGGCATACAGAGGCCCATTATCAGCAACCATCACTCCTGTGTTCCAATGGCACGTTGTGTTAGCTAATCCAAGTTTAGAACTTTAAAAGTCTAATTGATCATTAGAAAACCATTTTGCAATTATGTTAGCACAGCTGAAAACTGTTGTTCTGATTAAAGAAGCTATAAAACTGGTACATTGTACTTGGTGTTGGATAAATGCCTGTTTGCCTCGTGTGTATTGATGCTTGTCTAGGATCACTGTTTTGGAGCCCTTGTCTGCTGGTTTCAATATTATGTGAGGGTTGTTTATAAGTTATTGTATGGCTTGTCTTTCTACGTGAGTGAGGTTGTTCTGTCTATCTGCCTGGGTGTGGTTCTGATTAGATTTTGGACCCTCCCGCCTACCTGGGACAGTTTAGGTTCCCAGGTACAGCGAAGGGTGACTGGTAACTAGTTGTCATTTGTCTCATAGTCAAAATAGTT
The DNA here is from genome assembly GCF_029448725.1 of Salvelinus fontinalis. Taxonomy (NCBI): domain Eukaryota; kingdom Metazoa; phylum Chordata; class Actinopteri; order Salmoniformes; family Salmonidae; genus Salvelinus; species Salvelinus fontinalis. The sequence continues at coordinate 60,547,849 of NC_074670.1, read as the reverse complement.
GAAAAGTTTAAGTAGTCTATGGTATTGTGGGTGTTCATACCAGTCGAATTTGATGGGACGGGGAATTAAGGAAATCCCTCTCCAGGTGTTGGGCCTGTGCTGCTATAAGTTGAAAAGACTGACAAGTTTGATGTTGGATAAGGAAGGGAGAACTGCCCCATCAGTTGGAGGATCTAAGGAAGAAACTGGGGGAGGAAGGGAGAGGGTAGGGGGTTGGGGAGAAGTCAGTGTGGTGGCTAGGGTGGTCCAAAATGTGGGTATAACCTATTCTAAATTTAGCTGACCACACCAATTCTTAAAAAGGAGGTCTGCATGCCTTCCGAGTGGCGCAGCAGTCTAAGGCACTGCATCGCAGCGCTAGAGGCATCACTACAGACCCAGGTTCGATCCCGGGCTGTATCACAAACGGCCGTGATCGGGAGTCCCATAGGGTGATGCACAATTGTCCCAGCGTTGTTTGGGTGAGGGTAGGGTTTGCCCCGGGGGGCTTTACTTGGCTCATCGGGCACTAGCAACTCCTTGTGGCGGTCTGGGCGCCTGCAGGCTGACCTCGGTCGTCCGGTGAACAATGTTTCCTCCGACACATTGGTGCGGCTGGCTTCCGGGTTAAGCAGGCTAATGTTGAGAAGCACAGTTTGGTGGGTCGTGTTTCAAAGGATGCACGACTCAAACTTTGCCTCTTGATCCCGTTGAGGAGTTGCAGCGATGAGACAAGATCGAAATTGGGGTAAACATATATTTTTTTAATGAAGCCTGCTGTGGTTGTTGTCCAATGTGTCAGGTCTGTTGTTGTATGAAATGTGTCATGGGGGATCTCCAGGAGGAACGGGCCATGTGTGGTGATGTAACCATTAATTACTTAAAGGTTTTGTTTCTGGTTTGGGGAAAGGAGGTGTGAGTGGTTAATAATGGGGAAGTGGCTCTGGCTTCGTTGTGCATGGATGCAATCTGCTTGATTGAAGTTGTGTATGCCCACTGAGAGAACCACTGTGCTTGTGCTTTCTCCAGGACCTTGGTGAAATTGTAAAAAGTTGCACCGGGGTTAGCTGTCATGTTTGGGTTGTGGAATGGGATGTATGTGGAATGTATGTTTGGGTTGTGGAATGGGATGTATGTGGAATGTATGTTTGGGTTGTGGAATGGGGGGAGTTTAAATTGGAGCCTCCCAACACCCGTGTTGGTTGTTTCCCTGGAAATTCCAATCCAGCTCCTTGCATTTTGGTCTGGACTTATAATAAAACGGTTTCTGTTAGGTAGCTGGGGTTGGGACTGGGGAAAGTGTATTGAGATGGCAGTTGTACAGGGGTCTCAGACTGGCAGCGGCATGGTGTCAATTTGGGAGGGCTCAGATGGGGTGATGCCCATTGTTTGGCCTATCAATCGTTATTTTCCCTTGGGGCTGCCCGGACCCAGTGTTAAGACAGGCTATATACAGTAGCGAGGCCATAAAAGTAGCGAGGTTGCATACAGACACCGGTTAGTCAGGCTGATTGAGGTAGTATGTACATGTAGATATGGTTAAAGTGATTATGCATATATGATAAACAGAGAGTAGCAGTAGCGTAAAAGAGGGGTTGGCAGGTGGTGGGTGAGACACAATGCAGATAGTCCGGTTAGCCAATGTACGGGAGCACTGGTTGGTCAGCCCAATTAAGGTAGTATGTACATGACTGTATCGTTAAAGTGACTATGCATATATGATAAACAGAGAGTAGCAGCAGCGTAAAAAAAGGGGTTGGGGTGTCACCCAATGCAAATAGTCCGGGTAGCCATTTGATTATCTGTTCAGGAGACATATGGCTTGGGGGTAAAAACTGTTGAGAAGCCTTTGTCCTAGACTTGGCACTCCGGTACCGCTTGCCATGCAGTAGTAGAGAGAACAGTCTATGACTGGGGTGGCTGGGGTCTTTGACAATTTTTAGGGCCTTCCTCTGACACCACCTGGTGTAGAGGTCCTGGATGGCAGGCAGCTTAGCCCCAGTGATGTACTGGGCCGTACTTACTACCCTCTGTAGTGCCTTGCGGTCAGAGGCCGAGCAATTGCCGTACCAGGCAGTGATGCAACCAGTCAGGATGTTGCAGCTGTAGAACCTTTTGAGGATCTGAGGGCCCATGCCAAATCTTTTTAGTTTCCTGAGGGGGAATAGGCTTTGTTGTGCCCTCTTCACGACTGTCTTGGTGTGTTTGGACCATTCTAGTTTGTTGTTGATGTGGACAGCAAGGAACTTGAAGCTCTCAACCTGCTCCACTACAGCCCCGTTGATGAGAATGGGGGCGTGCTCGGTCCTCCTTTTCCTGTAGTCCACAATCATCTCCTCAGTCTTGGTTACGTTGAGGGATAGGTTGTTATTCTGGCACCACCCGGTCAGGTCTCTGACCTCCTCTCTATAGGCTGTCTCGTCGTTGTCATTGTCAGACTGTTGTGTCGTCTGCAAACTTAATGATGGTGTTGGAGTCGTGCCTGGCCATGCAGTCGTGGGTGAACAGGGAGTACAGGAGGGGACTGAGCACGCACCCCTGGGGAGCTCCAGTGTTGAGGATCAGCGTGGCAGATGTGTTGCTACCTACCCTCACCACCTGGGGGCGGCCTGTCAGGAAGTCCAGGATCCAGTTGCAGAGGGAGGTGTTTAGTCTCAGGATCCTTTGCTTAGTGATGAGCTTTGAGGGTACTATGGTGTTGAACGCTGAGCTGTAGTCAATGAATAGCATTCTCACATAGGTGTTCCTTTTGCCTCGGTGGGAAAGGGCAGTGTGGAGTGCAATAGAGATTGCATCATCTGTGGATCTGTTTGGACGCTATGCAAATTGGAGTGGGTCTAGATTTTCTGTTATAATGGTGTTGATGTGAGCCATTACCAACCTTTCAAAGCACTTCATGGCTATGGACGTGAGTGCTACAGGTCGGTAGTCATTTAGGCAGGTTGCCTTTGTGTTCTTTGGCACAGGGACTATGGTGGTCTGCTTGAAACTTGTTGGTATTACAGAGTCAATCAGGGACATGTTGAAAATGTCAGTGAAGACACCTGCCAGTTGGTCAACACATGCCCGGAGCACATGTCCTGGTAATCCGTCTGGCCCCGCAGCTTTGTGTATGTTGACCTGTTTAAAGGTCTTACTCACGTCGGCCACGGAGAGTGGGATCACACAGTCATCCGGAACAGCTGATGCTCTCATGCATGCCTCAGTGTTGCTTGCCTCGACGCGAGCATAGAAGTGATTTAGCTCGTCTGGTTGGCTCGTGTCACTGGGCAGCTCGAATTAGATGTAAATTATAACAATCTTTGCAGATGTATTCTTGGATGCCATTATAAGACACATCATTGCAGAATATTTGAATCACTAAATTGGCCGTCACTCCCAAACAGAAGACAACAGCATTGGTACCAATGTATTTTCAAATGTATCAACTTACATTTCCCTGTATATATTAAGGAACACCTAACTTTACAAGACTCACACTACTCCTTTCGAGAACAGCAGCAATTACAAATTCCAAGGGTACATCATGAGGTTGGAGTAAGATCTTTCACATACAAATCCCCAACTGACTGGAATAATTTACCTGTAGAAATCGGGGCATTAAAATCACGCAGTGAATTTAATAAAGCCCTTTTTCAAATGTTAAGAACGAACTGTCTGTTTTAAACTAATAAAAAACCTCACCATGTGAAAATATCTGTGAATATGTATGTATATATTATATGTACTTAGTTGTATTAGTAGTTGTAGCAGTAGTTTTTATTAGTTTGTAGGCCTATTAGTAGTACCACCACTTCTTTATGCTGTTAATGGAATTGTTATTATTATTATTTCATTGTTATTAATATTATTATTATTATTAGACAGTAGTTGCCATATAATAATATTTCATTGCTATTATTTTTAGACAATAGGTGGCTTATTATTATTTCATTGTTATTATTATTATTATTATTAGACAGTAGTTGCCATATTATTTATTTATTATTATTTCATTGTTATTATTATTAGACAGTAGTTGCCATATTATTATTATTTAATTGTTATTATTTTTAGACAATAGTTGCCATATTTTTATTATTATTATTTAATTATTAAGTGTAAAGGACGTCACCGTGCTTGCTTTGGGAGTATGACTTCCTCCTGAGTCGGCCTGTACCGAGGCTCAATCTCGGCCCTCTGTCTTGATAGCACATGACCGCCCTCCCGAAGCGTCCATCCAGTCGGCGCCACTGAAAAGTTTATAATTTGGCAGTGCAAATGGCAACACTTCTGGCTGAGGAGTAAGTTTCACGCATCCCCATGTGCTACAGATGCACACACACACACACACACACACACACACACACACACACACACACACACACACACACACACACACACACACACACACACACACACACACACACACACACACACACACACACACACACACACACACACACACACACACACACACAGAGAGAGAGACAGACAGATAACTTCCACAAAGCTGTGAACGATCTGAGAGTCAGGGCAAGAAAGCTCTTCTATGTCATCAAAAGGTACATCAAATTTGACATACCGATTAGGATCTGGCAAAAAATACTTAAATCAGTTAAAGCACCCATTGCCCTTTATGGTTGTGAGGTCCAGGGTCCGCTTACCAACCAATAATTCACAAAATGGGACAAACACCAAATTGAGACTGCATACAGAATTCTGCAAAAATATACTCATTGTACAACATAAAATACCAAATAATCCATGCAGAGCAGAATTAGGCCGATACCTGCTAATTATCAAAATCCAGAAAAGACGTTAAATTCTACAACCACCTAAAAGGAAGCGATTCCCAAACCTTCCATAACAAAGCCATCACCTACAGAGAGATGAACCTGGAGAAGAGTCCCCTAAGCAAGCTGGTCATGGGGCTCTGTACACAAACAGACCCCACAGAACCACATACAGCAACACAATTAACACACTAACCAAATCATGACAAAACAAAATATAATTATTTGACACATTGGAAAGAATTAACAACAAAACTGAGCAAACTAGAATGCTATTTGGCCCTAAACAGAGTACAGAGTGGCAGAATACCTGACCACTGTGACTGACCCAAAATTAAGGAAAGTTTTGACTATGTACAGACTCATTGAGCATAGCCTTGCTATTGAGAAAGGTCGCTGTAGGCAGTGTGCCCTCAAAATGGGGTGGAAACTGAGCTGCACTTCCTAACCTCCTGCCAAATGTATGACCATATTAGAGACTCATAATTTCCCTCAGATTACACAGACACACAAAGAATTTGAAAACAAATCCAATTTTGATAAACTGCCATATCTATTGGGTGAAATACTACAGTGTACAAACACAGCAGCAATATTTGTAACCTGTTGCCATAAGAAAAGGGCAACCAGTGATGAACAAACACCTGTAAGGGCACAAGGTGAGACCCAGATGCAGACACGGGAGGCAGATGGTTTGAGTCTTGATATTTATTAAACAATCCAAAGGGGGTGGGCAAGAGAATGGCCGTGGACAGGCAAAAGGTCAAAACCAGTTCTGAGTCCAGGAGGTACAGAGTGGCAGGCGTGGCAGGGCAAGCAGAATGGTCAGGCAGGCGGGTATGAAGTCCAGAAAACAGGCAAGGGTCAAAACCCGGAGGACTAGCAAAAGAGAATAGAAACAGGAGTATGGGAAAAACGCTGGTTGACTTGAAAAACATAAAAGACGAACTGGCACAGAGAAACAGGAAACACAGGGATAATAAGCGACACCTGGAGGGGGTGGAGACAATCACAAGACAGGTGAAACAGATCAGGGTGTGACAACACCATTGTAAATACAACCCATATTTATGTTTATTTATTTTCCCTTTAGTACTTTAACTATTTGCACATAGTTACAACATGGTATATAGACATAATCATTTATTTGGATACTTTTGAGTAATATTTACTGTTCACCTTTTATTGTTTATTTCACTTTTGTTTATCTATTTCACTTGCTTTGGCAATGTAATCGTATGTTTCCCATGCCATTGAATTTAATTGACTGAGAGGGAAAGAGAGAGAGGGAAACAGGGAAAGAGAGACAGTATTTTAGTTACTGATTTTGTCAGTTCTACTACAACCCCATTCCCCCCACCCTTGATTATTGTTATTACTGATTGTTCTGTTGACAATCGGAATTTTTTATGAGGTTAATATTTTCCAATTCCAATTCCAAAGTGCAAGTTGGCAATATGTGCGCCTACATCTTACGTCATACCAATGAAGCAATTTGAAATTGAAATTGAAATATTTAGACAGCTGGGTTAAGCCTATGTGGGGAATGGAGGAGTTTGAAATCTGTTGTGAAAGCAAACAAGAGCTGGAAAGAGATGCATAGTGACTTTACCCCTACCTACATGTAAATATATCCTAAATTACCTTGACTAACCCGTACATTGACTCGGTACCGGAACACTGTATATAGCCTCGTTATTGTTGTTTTTTTGTTGCTCTTTTATTTTTTACTTTAGTTTATTTAGTAAATATTTTTCTTAACTGCATTGTTGGTTACGGGCTTGTAAGTGAGCATTTCACATAAGGTCTACTACACCTGTTGTATTAAGAGCAAGTGACAAATAAAATTTGATTGGATTTGAGATCTGTGACATCGAGAGAGAGTAAGCTGGATGAAAAGACAGATATTGAATATGTACTATAAGTGGATATTTGTGATAATGAGAATCTGAATGGGTTTTAGATGCAAGAAGCACTTGGAAAGCATCAGAGTCCATGTTGAAAGCAATCATCAAGCAACTGTGGCCCAGTCAATAGCTGGAGATTGGTTTCAGCACCATGGACAGCACTGCACCCTTTGCTGCATGCTTTGGATCAGCTTGTTGTACACTCACCGGCCCGTTTACAAAAATAGATTGCTCCTACAGACAATGAGTCACGTGGCCGTGGCTCGCTATATAAAGCAGGCAGACAGGCATCGAGGCATTCAGTTACTGTTTGATTGAACGTTAGAATGGGGAAAAAAGTGAACTAAGTGACTGAGAGTGGTGGGATCGTCGGTGCCAGGCACGCCGCATCCAGTATCTCAGAAACGGCCGTCCTCCTAGGCTTTTCATGCATGACAGCGTCTAGGGGGTTCCCGAGAATGGTGCTTTGGCAGTCCTGTGGCCGAAAATGGCTCATTGATGAGAGGTCGAAGGAGAATGGCAATAATCATGGTACAACAGTGGTGTGCAGACGGCATCTCGGAACGCACAACTCCCCTATCCTTGTCATGGATGGGCTATTGCAGCGACCACACCGTGTTCCACTCCTATCAGCTAAAAACCAGAAGAAGCGGCTCCAGTGGGATTGCAATCACCAACACTGGACAAATAAGGAGTGAAAAAACATTGCCTGGCCCAACGAATCCCGGTTGCTGTTGCAGAGTCAGGATTTGGCATAAGCAGCACGAGTCCATGGACCCATCCTGCCTGGTGGCGCTAGTGCAACTGTGTGATGCCATCGCGTCAGCATGGACCACCGTTTCTGACTTTTAGAATCCATGTCCCGATTAATTCAGGTTTTTCTGGAGGCAAAGGGGGGTCTGACCTTTGTTACTGGATTACAGTAAATGAAGCCATGTTACAGAAGCCATATATACAGAAAGCAAAATTATAACAGAAATTGTGTTTTATTGTAGTTTCACTAGATGGCGCACTCAGCCCTTCCATTGCCCCTCTACTGTGTGGCGTTGACTTTCACTGTGTGTATGCTAATTAGTTTAGCTATGTATAATGCTGTATTTGATCCCAACATGTTTTAAAATAATCTACTGTACTCTGACACTAAATAAATGTTTGAAGATTATTGACAAGAGGGTTATTTAATGATGAGATTGTTTTAGATATCATTTGAAAATATAGGCAGTGTAAGCAATGCTGAATCTAATTATTTCTTTGCAAAACCTAATTAGGCATTAAAAAGGTTAACCCCAGCGCCTGAAACCGTTTTTGTTTAATAATCCCATTACTGACGGCTCATCATGTATAAAATGGTGCTGAAAGGACACTAAGTTTCCACTTGTTTAAGTGGATCTCATAGAAATAGTCGAGACAAAACACACCACTTTTGACAAGATCTGAGATGAGAATGCAGGAGGACATCGTCACAGTGAGTTGGCTATAGCGTGTGCATTTTTACCATGTTGTTCCTATAACCCATGTTCGTAGGCTATTTCTGTTATTTAAACCTGAATTACACGAGTCGTCTTTATTTTTAGATATTTTTTTTTACAGTTGAGGCTAAGTTTTCCTTACAAGACTAGATTTAAAAATATATATTCTTCTCGGCGAACTCGCAATATATGGCAACATCAATGTGAGCACTGCTCCTGCGTCAGGTCCTCAAGGACCATATTATCAAACCACTGTCATTATAGGATATAACTGAAGCGTTTTCATGCGTTGCAATTTTGGAGCTATGGATGAATTTAGCACCTTAGAAACAGGCTTTGTATTCTGTGAACAAACGCATCATTCCTGCGTTTAATGTGCAGTTTACTGATTATTTAAACAAGATAGCGTATTGCATGTCGCGTTAAATGTGTGATCATAATTTAGATGAAGAAAAAAAAATATTTTCGATTCAGTCCAATGCAAATGTGCAGGAGAAGAAATTATACATAATCTCCATAAAAGCGCGAGCGTTTTGACACACCTGTCTGCACCATCAAGTTCCAATATGAAAGCGCACACGTCTAAAATCTGGACGGAGGAAATGTTAGGCTTAATATTTGTGTGGTACTCCTATCCCAAGAAAACACATTTTAGGATATTGAACTTTAAAAGTATTTCCTATTTCTATTTTATGTATTTAGACTACAATAGACTATTTTCAATAACAACTATCCTATATGCAACAATTTGTTCAGCAACCCACTTTTTCTGGTGTCGAATCGCTACCATCGATGACCAAAAATAACAGCATTTTCGCAAAAACAAAGCCTTTGCTAGGAAAACCTTTCAACCCGCACTTTCACTTCCCCACCCTTAACCTTTTCCCATTTCAAAACCAATCCATCAATGAGGGACATACGTTTTCTGTTGAAGCTGCATCGAGAAATAGAACAAAACATGCGCGATTGACAGGGTAGGCTATAGTAAAAAAAATATTTTTTTAAAGACTGCTAAAGGGGAAGAAATCAAAGGTTACCTTCAAAAGGAATGCGGTTGTAATCGGAAAAGGAAGGCTGTATTCTTTCCACAGCTGTATCGGACAAAAACAAACAGAGTGTGGAATGGACTGAAACCAACGAAAATTGGGGCAGGCGAAGAAGACGTGTCAAAAGGATTGGTTTGGCGGAAGGAGGAAAAGAGGGACACGGTTGAATCTAGTCCCTTCAGAACTCTCTCACACTAAAACAGTTCAAAGAAACACTGTGTAACCTGGTTATCAACAGTATTTTAAAGACCTTAAATTATTTATTTGTTAATGACGGAACAAACAGCCTATTCAATTCATGTTATTTATTTAGAATAACAGACTTTCAAAATTGCCTGATAGGAAAATACATAACAGATATACAATAATTCAATAAATGCATTATTTTCTGGAGACAATTTCTGATTGTAGCTTGTAAAGAATTGACTGCTCTGGTAGCGGCAGCCAATGTGATGTGTTTTCATGGTGAAGCAGACCAAAGGTCAAAAACACGTAATAATAACATGTAGAAAACATAAGGTGGATGCAAACCGGTTGAACAGGCTATACATTCTGGGTATTATAATCTCTTGTACTTTACGCATGATTTGATAGCCAAACAATGTCCATTGAATAAATGTCTTATTTATAAAATAAAGCCTTTTTCTTTTGGGGAGGTGTGATTGTTTCTTAGCTGAGTGGGCATAATAGAATTGATCGGATCAGGACTGTCACCACAAATTGTCTGGGCGTATTGCACAGGGTTGCTTGACATAGCCTATTATGTCGGTAGTCACGTCCCCCTATTTTATAGGCTTTCTTTTAGTTGAATACGATAGTATAAATTAAATGGTTGGAGGCAGATTATCCAATTTAATGCTTATTTGATTTATTCGCTTTACAGTGACCAAGGCCTACTGCTGGGCCACTTGTGTTCGTGATGGGAGCCGGTACCGTAATCCCCAAAGTTCACGAAAATACGTTTTGATGGTTTTCACTGAAATTAACAGTAGAGTGGCCTAGAGTGTGACGTTCTTTTAAAACGCTCATCCTTCATTTGGATCGGATTACCCGCCAATCAAATGGTATGGCCTAGAAAACGGGGCCCTATCGGTAAACCTATTTTGGTGGTGACATTTGAGGCTACCAGAAATGGCGTAATAACATCGAATTAATACATTAATAATTTATAATATTTAAACAACTGCCTAGGCTTGCATAGTATTTTCTCCCTAAAATGGAATCGGTCTAACTACCCAGTGGAGAGCACAATGTCAAGATCAAAGCGCTATCGTTATTGCTTTATCAAACACAATCAGAAAATGAATTAATCAAGCGCAACGCGATAGAGCAAGCACATCGTTGGTGTATAATGGATGACTTTAAAATTTGACGTTATTATTTCCCGTCATTTCAGGGAAAAAAAATCGAACATTTATTGCATATATATTAAAAATTATATAATCGTCGCTCGAGACTGATATCTATTTTATTGAGGCACACTAAAAGGTGAGGTCTCAGCGGATCAATTTCTCTGTCTTGTTACTACTCCCGCAAGAGAATGTTTGGAAAATGATTTGGAACCCCAAAATTGATTCAGAAAATAATTCATAACTTGTGGCTATAAGGAAAGTATTTTTTTGGCACCCTCCCTCCATATCTCCCCCCTGCTTTCTCCATCATGTTTTCTTTGCTTTTACGCACTTCAATATAGCTATTTTTGTGAATTGAAAATGAACTTAGAAGTTGTGAATTCTGTGGGTTAGGCAACATTTCTAATTCGTAGCAAAGATCTACTTAATACACTGGGTTTGGTTTCACAAACATAACCATTAAGCAGTGACAATGCTTTTATTGTGCACTTGATCCCAAAATAGAGCCATGTCTTAGCTGCAGGATCCAGACTCAACATGCAAAGAGGCCTCGTCTTTGTCTCTCTTTGACGAGATGAATGGCCCGTGTCACGCAGATGATTAGTTTGCACTATTAAATTGTCAAAAAGGAAGGATTTCTCTAATAATGCCTTTTCGTCTAAGAATTATGGAATTCAGGGCTGTTGGCGACTGCATGGGTTAGGAAGGTTGAGAGTGGCCAACCACTGAGAAACGCGCAAGGTCAGACGAAGTTCTCAGCAGTAACCGTCACTGTGTTAAGTGTGTGGCATCGTGGCTGGACAGAGGAGGCAGAAGTGGCGCCACTTGTTATAGCCTGCGACTCGATTGGGACATCGTTTTGTCTGCAACATGTAAACGTAATCAGATTTTTATCATTCACCCCATAATGTTCACAGTTGTTATGGACCGTTTTTCCCAAATATGCTCCTTGGGAGGCATAGTTTAATGGATTACTTATTCTCTAGTCAGAAAAAAAGTATATCTCTGCCTAAATAAATTAAGTGACCATTGTATTTCTCATAATGTATTGACTAAGTTGATTATACATTTCAGTGCACCGCACTATTCTTCATAAAGGCCTGACAAATCATTGCTCATTAACTCAAACAGACGAAACAATTAAATTGTGTGAGTAAGTTTTGCATATATCTTATTGAACTGCATGCCATTTTTTAAATCAGCCAGGGCACTTTTGGGCATGCCCAACTAAAATGCGCTTCAAAACTGGCCACACTCAGATCAGTTGGTTGTCTCCAATTGGCCTCGAGGTAAAAATGTAAAGCTGTCTTTCTCGTCAACACAACCGCCCTGGCCACTATATATTTCACCCAAATTCTATTTGTTGTCACTAATTCTCTATAGTGACAACTTTTTGTGTTAAATGTTAACAACTTGGCCTAATCCATTTTTATCGCCAACAACAAATCTATGTTGACTCAAACACTCGCCCCCTTTGTGCCCATTGTGCGCCTGCCCTCATTTGAAGATTTATGTATTTTTTTATATTAAATTCCTTTTGTCATCAAGACTGCTCTTTTGTTGACTTTTCGTGACCCGCCGACCCGTTCCCTAAACTTTCCCAAATTTAACATGGGATATTTTCTCCCTCGCACTCTATTTTGGCGTCATTGGAACTTATTTGTCTCAACAGTTAAATGATGTGTGTGCCCCCATTTTTGGAATGTGCTGTTTGCACTGTTCATGAACTTCAATGTGCCACACCAGGCGACGCTGCCCTGTCCCCATCCTGTACTTTGAACTCTGTATCTTCCTCAAAATTAATGCCCTGTCGGCTACAAGCCTCCCTCTGACTGCCCAGCTTGCTAATTAGTTAAACAAACGCTCGTACTAATGATTCTCCAGGCCTGGCGAGCTTTTGCGGTTTTGTTCGAACTCAGCTGCCGCTGCCGAGGACTTTGCACGTCGTGTTGGAAACTTGGCCCCTCTGACCCCACCTATCACGGCGCTGTTGAAACGGCTGGACCGCCCTGTCCGAAGTCCATCCCCCCACGGGCCAAAGGGCACCTTCAGAGGCTCGGAATGCCACCACCAGCTGCTTGCGGTGACAACGGCCACAAAGGCGCGCGGTGAGCAATCGTTCTATGGGATGTCAGTATGGTGACAGTGCTGGCCTGAAATTCATTTAATTGTCTCTAATGGAACCAAACAAACACAGTTTCATTTTTGAATTTGAGCCTCAAAAAACGCCGCCTTTTTCTTGCTATTCCAGCATTTCCCACTAGTGCGGCAAACATGGCCCATTACGCATTGTAATTTGTGGCCTTTCCAGTTGTTTCTGCAATGTTTGGCCATTTGACCGGACTGTGTCTGTGTGCTCCAAGGAGGTCCCGACAGAAATTGATACTAATTGCAGGGACTGTACACTGCTGGCTGGTGGAGCGCCTCAGGCAACCAGAGAACCTGCTTGTCACCGGCTAATTGACAAGAGCTTGTCTGTCTTTAGGAGCAGCTGGTCCTAAGCACTGGCACAAAAACGCAATCTTGACACGGCCTCCTTTCGCCTGAAGGAGTTTTGAGGGAAAACGCAGTTAAAGTGAGATTTATTGAAACTCCCTTTGGGTGTCGCGGCATTAAGTAAGATATTTCCGCGGTGGATAAGGATGCCGCGCGCTCCTGGTATTAATAATAGAACACGGAAATTAGGCAGGTGTCATTTCTAGTGACATTATGTATCCCACTAAACAAGACAGGCAGAACGGAAAGCAAGCAAGCAAGTAGGCCTAAATCAAAAACGAATTTCTGTGGTACTTTATTTGGTTAATTTTGTATTATATGCCAAGGAAACAAATCCATGTGACACAAATCTGCAGCACATGATAGTAAAATAATAATGGTTTTAGGGCTCATGCAACCTAACATTTTTATTTTTGGATCAATTGGAGACATAAGGGCATTGATTCATGCAAACAAACGACTTCCATATTCAGTCAAATCATCTATTCTTTATACTCTATTCCTATATATGCAAGCCTATATGTTTGAATGAGTCAAGAGAAAACCAAAGCTAGCATTGTTTTCGAGTGAAGTGGAAAAGGGTTTCTGTAACTTTCCCACTGCCTGTAAAGAAATGCTGCTTTTCTTTTCCTTTTGAACAGAAATCGCGATTTTTTTTCTCGTGTATTCTCCCAACGGTCCCCTTTATTTCTGAGGAACAATGACAACAGTGGAGCACCCCTTCGACGCGCCACAGTTGGGGATCTCTCGGATTGTTTTAGATATCTTTAGATTTCATCAATCAAAATGACTGCAGTTTTCCATAAAAATGCAGAATTTGGGCCTGGGCTTGAGAGAACTAGGTAGAAAATACGAAGCTGTCCCTCTTGATGATAAATGTCCATCCTTTGGTTGAACAAATAGAGAAGTCTTTATGTCTACTAAGAAAAATCTAAATATTGGGGACATTCGTTTTGTTGAACTTTAAGTTTATAAGCCTACTGAAGCAAATAGACAATTTAGTTTTATGTTATGTATATGTATTTTAATCTAAAATGCATCTATTCTTAGTTATATGTGGTCAAATAGTGAATGAAATCAATCTGAATATGTTTAAAATCGAATTGGCTATTGATTCCTTTAGAATTCTCTGTATTTCATAAGTCTAACAGTGAACATGTTCAAGGATAACCACCATCAACCTGAGTGGAAAGTGAGTGGCATATTATTGCCAGTATAGCTGTATTGCCCAAATGGTGGGTATATGTAAAATAGGGCTACAGGTAGGCCTACATAGATGATGACAACTCTATGTTACACCTTATAACAATGCACAGATAGGCTATGCCTATATGCTTGCTCTTGCAATAATGATTTAGTCTCTGTTGTATACTGTCACAAGCGTATCACTAGACTGGAGAGTCGTGTCATGGGGGTTTATGAATGGATCTACATGCAGAACACAAACACCATAGCCTACATCATAGCGATGTATTTCTGGCATGGTAATAGTAGTGCTGCACAATACAGTGCTACAGCTCCTCTCTCAACTATGGAACTATTCCAATGCTTATCATACTCTTATAATGAGCTCTTGATGTCACTGATATCTCTTTGGATTGACTTTCTAATGCTGCATCAATTTTGATATTTTTGTTTTTTGATCTATGCAGGAAATTGTGAATGATTGGCACTGCTAACTACAGGGAAAGGGTTGCAAAATTCCGGTAACTTTCCCCAAATTCCAGAAATATTCCAACTGGACCAAGCTGCATGGTCTTTTCATGCTCTTTATCAATGGAATCGGACTACTCATATGCCATAGCAGTCTTTCCTATGACTTGTTGGGTATAACAACAATCACATTTTTATGGAGCCCCCCCCCCCCCCCCCCCCCCCCCCCCACAAAGTGAAATCAGACATTCCGTTTTCTCTGAGTCTAATAACAGAAAATATCAGAAAGAATAGAATAACCTTTTTCAGAGGTAACTTTGGTTGTGGTGAGATAATAAACACAGAACAGTAAATTAACACTTGACACAAATGCACTATAAACACATGAGAGCAGGGGCAGACTGGGACCAGAAATCAGCCCTAGCATTTCTAACATTATGGCCCATTCTTTTCCTTGAGGCATCCACACCAGACCATTTTTGTCCTTGCTAGACAGGCCCACTGGGATAAAAATGGATCGGCTCATCTGGCATTTCGAGCAGTTGCCAGATTTTTATTTATTTATTTATTTTATTTTACCGTTATTTTACCAGGTAAGTTGACTGAGAACACGTTCTCATTTGCAGCAACGACCTGGGGAATAGTTACAGGGGAGAGGAGGGGGATGAATGAGCCAATTGTAAACTGGGGATTATTAGGTGACCATGATGGTTTGAGGGCCAGATTGGGAATTTAGCCAGTCCGCCCCTGCATAAGAGGGTTCTGAATAAAGTGTCCACACACAAAAAAGCTACATGATCCTAATGGGAGGCTAGGGATGGTTAATCAAGTGGGTCAAATCCTATTTATTTCCTTTTTAAAAAACATTCTCCCTCAACAATCAATTCCCACATCTTCAGTATTAAAGTTTTAAAGATCACTCACTAACTTGACAAGATGGCACCGACAGAGATGGCCGCCTTCTTAGGAAACTATGCAGTATTTTGTTTTTTTATGTAATATTTCTGACATTGTTGGCCCAGAAGTGTTATTACATACAGCCGGGAAGAACTATTGGATATAAGAGCGATGTCAATTTACCAACATTACAACCAGGAATAAAACTTTCCCTAAGCAGATCCTTTGTTCAGACCTCCACCCTGGACATTGGATCTAATCCCGCTCACTCAGGATATGTTGTCAGAGTCGGTACAGCCACCGGGTTTCTTCATGCGTCTTACCGACAGAAACAAACATATCTCTGGTAAGAAGAAGGGCGGGGGTGTATGCCTCATGATTAACAACTCATGGTGTAACAGTAACAACATACAGGAACTCAAGTTTTTTTGTTCACCTGACCTAGAATTCCTTACAATAAAATGCCGACCGCATTATCTCTCAAGAGAATTCTCTTCGATTATAGTCACAGCAATGCATATCCCCCCACCCCCAAGCAGATACCTCGACGGCCCTGAAAGAACTTCATTGGACTCTATGTAAACTGGAAACCAGATATCCCGAGGCTGCATTTATTGTAGCTGGGGATTTTAACAAAGCTAAATTGAGAACAAGTCTACCTAAATTCTACCAGCACATTGACTGTAGTACCCGCTCGAGCAAAACACTGGACCACTGCTACTCTAACTTCCGCGATGCATACAAGGCCCTCCCCCGCCCTCCCTTCGGGAAATCCGACCATGACTCCATCTTGCTCGTACTGTTCTACAGGCAGAAACTCAAACAGGATGTACCCGTGACTCGAACCAATCAACGCTGGTATGACCTATCGGAATCCACGCTTCAAGATTGTTTTGATCACTTGGACTGGAAAATGTTCCGGGAAGCCACAGACAACAACATTGATCTATATGCTGACTTGGGTGTGAGTTTATTAGGAAGTGTATTGGAGATGTTGTACCATCTGGGACTATTAAAACCTACCCCAACCAGAAACCGTGGATAGATGGCGGTATTTGAACAAAACTGAATGCACGAACCACCGCATTCAACCATGGAAAGAAGTCGGGGAATGTGGCCAAATATAAACAGTGTAGTTATTCCCTCCACAAGGCAATGAAACAAGCAAAATGTTGGTCTAGGAACAAAATGGAGTCGCAATTCAACGGCCCAGACACGAGACGTATGTGGCAGGGTCCACAGGAAATTACGGACTACAAAAAGAAAACCAGCCACGTCATGCTTCCAGACAAGCTAAACACCTTCTTCGCCCACTTTGAGGACAAAACAGCACTACCAACACAGCCCGCTACCAAGGACTGTGGGCCCCCCCTATCCTTCTCCATTGGCTGATGTGAGTAAGACATTTAAACGTGTTAACCCTCGCAAGGCTGCTGGCCCAGACGACATCCAGAGCCGCGTCCTCAGAGTATACGCAGACTAGCTGGCTGGTGTGTTTACGGACATATTCAATCGCTCCCTACCCCAGTCTGCTATCCCCATATGCTTCAAGATGGCCAACATTGTTCCTGTACCAAAGAATGCAAAGATAACTGAACAAAATGACTATCGCCCCATAGTACTCACTTCTGTCATCATGAAGTGCTTTGAGAGACTAGTAAAGGATCATATCACCTCCACCATAGACCAACTTAATTTTGCATACCACCCCAACAGGTCCACAGACGATGCAATCTCCATCACACTGCACACTAACCTATGTAAGAATGTTGTTCATTGACTAGAGCTCAGCATTCAACACCATAGTACCCTCCAAGCTCATCATTAATCATAAGGCTCTGGGTCTCAACCCTGCCCTGTGCAATTGGGTCCTGTACTTTCTGACGGGCCGCCCCCAAGTTGTGAAGGTAGAAACATCTCCACTTCGCTGATCCTCAACCCTGGGGCCCCACAAGGGTGCGTGCTCAGCCCCCTCCTGTACTCCCTGTTCACCGAAGACTGCGTGGCCATGCACACCTCCAACTCAATCATCAAGTTTGCAGACTACACAGCAGTAGTGGGCCTGATTACCAACAACAACGAGACAGCCTACAGGGAGGAAGTGAGGGCACCTGGAGTGTGGTGTCAGGAAAACAACCTCTCACTCAACGTCAACAAAACAAAGGAGATGATCATGGACTTCAGGAAACAGCAGAGCGAGCACCCACCCCCCCAATCCACATCGACGGGACAGTAGTGGAGAAGCTGGAAAGTTTTAAGTTCCTCTGCATACACATCACGGACAAACTGAAGTGGTCCACCCACACAGACAGCATGGTGAAGAAGGCGCAAAATCGCCTCTTCAACCTCAGGAGGCTGAAGAAATTTGGCTTGTCACCTAAAACCCTTATAAACCTTTACAGATGAACAATCAAGAGCATCCTGTCGGGCTGTATCACCGCCTGGTGCAGCAACTGCACCACCCCTAACCGCAAGGCCTTCCAGAGGGTAGTGCGGTCTGCACAACGCATCACCGGGGGCAAACTACCTGCCCTCCAGGACACCTACAGCACCTGATGTCACAGGAAGGCCAAAAAGATCATCAAGGACAACAACCACCCGAGCCACTGCCTGTTCACCCCACTATCATCCAGAAGGCGAGGTCAGTACAGGTGCATCAATGCTGGGACCGAGAGACTGAAAAACAGCTTCTATCGCAAGGCCATCAGACTGTTAAACAGCCATCACTAACATAGAGAGGCTGCTGCCAACATACAGACACAAATCACTGGCCACTTTAACAAATGTATTTAATAAAGGTATCACTCGTCACTTTAAATAATGCCACTTTAATAATGTTTACATATCCTACATTACTCATCTCATAAGCTTATACTGTATTTAATACCATCTATTGCATCTTGCCTATGCCGCACGGCCATCGCTCATCCATATATTTATATGTACATATTCTTATTCCATCCCTTTACATTTGTGTGTATAAGGTAGCTGTTCTGAAATTGTTAGATTACATGGTAGATATTATTTCACTGATAATTAAATGTATCACAATTCCAGTTGGTCAGAAGTTTTCATACACTAAGTTGACTGCCTTTAAACAGCTTGGAAAAATCCAGAAAATGATGTCTTGGCTTTAGAAGCTTCTGATAGGCTAATTGACATCATTTGAGTCAATTGGAGGTGTACCTGTGGATGTATTTGAAGGCCTACCTTCAAACTCAGTGCCTCTTTGCTTGACATCATGGGAAAATCAAAAGAAATCAGCCAAGTCTTCAGAAAGAAAATTGTAGACATCCACAAGTCTGGTTCATCCTTGGGAGCAATTTCCAAATTCCTGAAGGTACAACGTTCATCTGTCCAAACAATAGTGCGCAAATACAAACACCATGGGACCACGTAGCCGTCATACGGCTCAGGAAGGAGACGCATTCTGTCTCCTAGAGATGAACGTACTTTGATGAGAAAAGTGCAAATCAATCCCAGAACAACAGCAAAGGACCATGTGAAGATGCTGGAGGAAACAGGTAAAAAAATGTATCGATATCCACAGTAAAACGAGTCCTATATCAACATAACCTAAAAGGCCGCTCAGCAAGGAAGAAGCCACTGCTCCAAAACCGCCATTAAAAAGCCAGACTACGGTTTGCAACTGCATATGGGGACAAAGATTGTACTTTTTGGAGAAATGTCCTCTGGTCTAATGAAACAAAAATAGAACTGTTTGGCCAGAATGACCATCCTTATGTTTGGAGGAAAAAGGAGGAGGCTTACAAGCTGAAGAACACCATCCCAACCATGAAGCACGGGGGTGGCAGCATCATGTTGTGGGGTTGCTTTGCTGCAGGAGGGACTGGTGCACTTCACAAAATAGATGGCATCATGAGGTAGGAAAAGTATGTGGATATATTGAAGCAACATCTCAAGACATCAGTCAGGAAGTTAAAGCTTGATCGCATTGGGTCTTCCAAACGGACAATGACCCCAAGCATACTTCCAAAGTTGTGGCAAAATGGCTTAAGGACAACAAAGTCAAGGTATTGGAGTGGCCATCACAAAACCCTGACCTCAATCCCATAGAAAATGTGTGGGTAGAACTGAAAAAGCGTGTGCGAGCAAGGAGGCATACCAACCTGACTCAGTTACACCAGCTCTGTGACTCAACTTATTGTGGGAAGCTTGTGGAAGGCTACCCAAAACGTTTGACCCAAGTTAAACAATTTAATGCCAGTGCTACCAAATACTAATTGAGTGTATGTACATTTCTGACCCACTGGGAATGTGATGAAAGAAATAAAAGCTGATATAAATAATTCTCTACTATTATTCTGACATTTCACATTCTTAAAATAAAGTGGTGATCCTAACTGACCCAAGACAGGGAATTTTTACTAGGTTTAAATGTCAGGAATTGTGAAAAACTGAGTTTAAATGTATTTGGCTAAGGTGTATGTAAACTGTAGAAGCACAAGCATTTCGCTACACTCGCATTAACATCTGCTAACCATGTGTATTTGACAAATAACATTTGATTTGACATTCCCATCACTACTGTGCTGCTAAAGGAAACAGAATAATCTCTTTTTGCAATTACGAATTAATCTCAGACACGTCTTTCAAAGGTATCCCCAAATTATTTCCTTTATAGTTGTCGCTAAGTATATCATATTGATATGTTAGCTCCACCTCGGGTCACAAGGTCAACGCTTTCCCATAAGTGGATACGACATAGTATCGTTCTGGCAAAACAAATTGCCCAAAACATTGGAGTCTTGACTCAAGCGTGTCGATGGGCTTGAAGAATTGTTTAATTTCAGAGCTTGGCTGAGGCAGGGCGTCCTCTGTATTTCCTGCGGTGAGGTCTTCGCTGGCTGCTAATAGAGATCTAATTGATGGCTGAAGTCCCGTTTCCGTGCTCCCCTCCTTTTATTGCGCCCTGGCGTCTGCTGTAAAATATAACTATAATCGAATTGTGCTATTCCACCAGGGAGGAGAGAGTGAGAGTTTACGGCTGAAGGGAAGGGGGAAAAATCGTTATTAAAAAAGTTAAGTGCAGAGTACAATTCGACATAGTGTTGAGGCTTGATGAAAAAGGGGGAACATGATACCACTGACAGACCTTAGCCTATATGAGACATATTCTCCATAAATAACCTTTCTTGATGTAGCTTTGCACAATATCCTATAACTCTTAGACGATTGACAGATAGAGGCCATATACTGTATGCTATCTATTAAAACCCCCAAAATCATTATTTTCTAACAGAAGTGATCATTATTCATATAACTACTATCACTATTATCAGGAATACATATATATGGGCCTACAGTATATGACAGATATATTCACAACATCATGATTAAACTAAATGCAATAGCTCAACCCTTGTTAATCACTGCACAGTCATGCACTCTATGGTACGTCTGTCAAACCATCAAACCCATCAGAAACGAGAGTGGCAGCCTGAGAATCACACCAACAGACTGATGACCCCCCCCCCCCCCCCTCAATTTCAATTTCAATTTACGGGCTTTATTGGCATGGGAAACATATGTTTACATTGCCAAAGCAAGTGGAATAGATAATAAACAAAAGTGAAATTAACAATAAAAAATGAACAGTAAACATTACACTTCCAAAAGTTCCAAAAGAATAAAGACATTTCAAATGTCATATTATGTATATATACAGTGTTGTAATGATGTGCAAATAGTTAGTCTCTCTCTGTCTCTCTATCTCGCTCTCTCTCTCTCCCCTATAGAGTTTCCTGGAAGGGTGCTGCAGTGCATTGGAGGCCTGTCTCCGCTCTGGTAGCAGCCCTGGAGCCCAGATGATTGATGAAGGCGAGGGCAAGGCCGAGCGCTGGCAGCATAAAGCCCCATAGACGCATCAATAAAGCCTGGCTAGTGGAGGGCCTGGGCCTGCTCAATAGCCACCGCCTACGAGGATTCAGGCAAGCAAGCGGAGAGGGGAAGGTGCTCTGTTGTTCCCTAATCCGTTTAGCCATTGAGCCACCAGCCGTCTGAGGCTGGATAAGTGCAGCGACGGATGTGTGCGGGGGTGAAAATAGCAGGGAGTGGAGGGCTGGAGAGGACCCGCGGGGGGAGATATAGTGGGACGCATACAGTTCACACACAACTGATTGAAGGATAGAGGGAGAGGGAGATGGAGAAAGAGGCTGATGATTACCCAGCTTCCTCCAGGGTAGAAGGGAAGGGAAGAGCCAGCCATCATGGGTTGGTGGGTGAGGGAATAATGGTTGGTTAGTGTGCATTTATTTCATGATTGCATACCGGACAGTACAGGTGTTTGTAATTGCTTGAGTACGTAACACATATTATTTATCTTAACATGTTATGACTAAGTTCAGTTCTAATCTAACCAAAAAGGCATATACTCCTCAGGCAATATAATGGAGAAAACACAGAGGCAAAACAAGAGAACATCTTGGACAATAGTTCAAGAGTTATTTCCCTTCATGCACATCTATAAGCAAGAATTCCAAACAGGCACCAGCTAATCAAAAGGCCTTTTTAAAAGTATTACACTTGCGCCAAGCAACAGGAGTCCAATTGGTCAGCCATTGACCCCTGCTCCACAGACCCCTACCCCACTGAAGCTTGGGGAATCCCTGTCATCCTAAAAATGCATTTGTCCAGTGTGTCCACCACAGTGGCCAGCCAGACCTCATGCAGGCCATAGTAACTCCAGCGTACCACATTCCTCAATGGCACAATTAGGCTGCAATCATCTCCTACCAAGCCAGCTTTTCACTGACCCCAGGCCCAGTGCAGCTACACGGTACCCTGCAGCACGGCCTGGTTGGAGATTGAGGGAAGAGAAGGAGGGAGGGAGGAGGGAGAGTGATGGGGCCTGTGCCCTGTGGCCCCAGTCTGCCCTATGACACTCACTCCCAGCAGGCCTCAGATGTTAGTAGAATGGACATTCCCAATCAAAGCAATGTCCCATGATAACGGGACTATCTGGACATTCTATTTCTATGTCTCAGCTGAGCTCTCCACTGATCCCTCTACCTCAGCCACTCTCCGACTCGTGCAATTTCATAAAAAGGGGCAATTCAACCCAAAATCCAAGTTTCTAAGATGATGATGTTTCCAGTCATTTGGGGTTGATGTCTACAGATTTATCCTAATTCATGTTTGATGTAGAAGGACACATCTGGTATGTTTTAAATGGTTTAATTTGTTTATATCTTAGAGAGGATGACAGTTTTGAAGATATGTTTTCTCAAAAAAAAATCCCAAAAAGAATTTGTTGTGTCTGTAATAACTACAAGTATATGTTGCCTAATAAAAATAATTTTCATATAAACTGTGTAGTTATTTTGTCATCATCAGCACCCTAGCTAACAAAAAATGGCACACCAAACCATGTTAAAGCAGTCATTCAAGATTCAAGTTAACATTTCAACAGGTTGATGAAACCATAAAAGTCAAGGTTGTCTCTGTTCATTTGTGATTAGTAAAGAAGGAGTGGATTCACGGGGTCCCTGTAACTCAATTCCGCCTCGGGTTGTAATTGTTTAATTGGAGTGATTATTTAGCAATGGGAAACAATTCCACCTGTTCTATCAGAAGGGTGAATCTGTCAGCCTCTTGTTCAAATTGCCAATCAATTGATAAGATTATGGATTTAAATTTGGATTTGGTTCTCGATGATCAAATTAAATGATCAATAATCATATTTATCCCGAATGAGTAAGAGTATAATGATAGAGTAGGTATTTATCATGGTTGAATAGGAGTATTATGGCAGTAAAATCAGTAAATTGAGTGTGGTGGTAAGCTGAATATATATATATATATATATACTCCTGTGTCTTAGTATTAAAACATAAAATCCAATTATATTTGTCACATGCGCTAAATACAACAGTTGTAGACCGTACAGTGAAATGCTGACTTACAAGCCCTTAACCAACAATGCAGTATAAAGAAAAATAAGTCTTAAGTAAAAAAATAGATAAGTTAAAAATAACAAATAGTTAAAGAGCAGCAGTAAAATAACAGCAGCGAGGCTATCTACAGGGGGTACCGGTACAGAGTCAATGGGCGGCGGCACAGCTTAGTCAAGGTAATTGAGGTAATATGTACATGTAGGTAGAGTTAAAGTGACTATGCATAGATAATAACCAGAGAGTAGCAGCAGCGTAAAAGAGGGGGTGGGGGACGACGACAATGCAAATAGTCTGGGTAGCATTTTAATTAGCTGTTCAAGAGTCTTATGGCCTGGGGGAAGAAGCTGTTAAGAAGCCTTTTGTACCTAGACTTCGCGCTCCGGTACCACTTGCCGTGTGGTAACAGAGAGAACAGTCTATGACTAGGGTGGCTGGAGTCTTTGACAATTTTTAGTGCCTTCCTCTGACACCGTCTGGTATAGAGGTCCTGGATGGCAGGAATCTTGGCCCCAGTGATGTACTGGGCTGTACGCATTACCCTCTGTAGTGCCTTGCAGTCGGAGGCCAAGCAGTTGCCATACCAGGCAGTGATGCAACCCGTCAGAATGCTCTCGATGGTGCAGCTGTAGAACTTTTTGAGGATCTGAGGACCCATGCCAAATCTTTTCAGTCTCCTGAAGGGGAATAGGCATTGTTGTGCCCTCTTAACAACTGTCTTGGTGTGTTTGGACCATTCTAGTTTGTTGGTGATGTGGACACCAAGGTACTAGAAGCTCTCAACCTGCTCCACTACAACCCCGTCGATGAGAATGGTAGTCCACAATCATCTCCTTTGTCTTGATCACGTTGAGGGAGAGGTTGTTATCCTGGCACCACACTGCCAGGTCGCTGACCTCCTCCCTATAGGCTGTCTCATCGTTGTTGGTGGTCAGGCCTAACACTGTTGTGTTGTCGGCAAACTTAATGATGGTGTTGGAGTCGTGCCTGGCCATGCAGTCATGGGTGAACAGGGAGTACAGGAGGGGACTCAGCATGCACCCCTGAGGGGCCCCCGTGTTGAGGATCAGTGTGGCAGGTGTGTTGTTACCTACCCTTACCACATGGGGTCAGCCCTTCAGGAAGTATAGGATACAGTTGCAGAAGGAGGTGTTTAGTCCCATGGTCTTTAGCTTAGTGATGATCTTTGAGGGCACTATGGTGTTGAACGCTGAGCTGTAGTCAATGAATAGCATTCTCACGTATGTGTTCCTTTTGTCCAGTTGGGAGAGGGCAGTGTGGAGTGCAATAGAGATTACATCATCTGTGGATCGGTTGGGGTGGTATGCAAATTGGAGTGGGTCTAGGGTTTCTGGGATAAGGGTGTTGATGTGATCCATGACCAGCCTTTCAAAGCACTTCATGGCTACATGCCTGAGTGCTACGGGTCGGTAGTCATTTAGGCAGGTTACCTTAGTGTTCTTGGGCACAGTAACTATGGTGGTCTGTTTGAAACATGTTGGTATTACAGACTCAGTCAGGGACATGTTGAAAATTTCAGTGAAGACACTTGCCAGTTGGTCAGTGCATGCTCGGAGTACACCTCCTGGTAATCCGTCTGGTCCTGCGGCCTTGTGAATGTTGACCTGTTTAAAGGTCTTACTCACAATCGGCTACGGAGAGCGTGATCACACAGTCATCCGGAACAGCTGATGCTCACATGCAAGCTTCAGTGTTATTTGCCTCAGAGAGCATATAAGTAATTTAGCTTGTCTGGTAGGCTCGTGTCACTGGGCAGCTCGCTGCTTTGCATCCCTTTTGTAGTTTGTAATAGTTTGAAGGCCCTGCCACATCCAACGAGTGTTGGAGCAGGTGTAGTACGATTCAATCTTAGTCCTGTATTGACGCTTTGCCTTGGTTGAAGGGTCGTGGGAGGACATAGCGGGATTTCTTATAAGCTTCCAGGTTAGAGTCCCACTCCTTGAAAGCGGCAGCTCTAGCCTTTAGCTCAGTGCGGATGTTGCCTGTAATCCATGGCTTCTGGTTGGGGTATGTACGTACGGTCACTGTGGGAACGACCTCATCGATGCACTTATTGATGAAGCCAGTGACTGATGTGGTGTACCATCGGAAGAATCCCGGAACATATTCCAGTCTGTGCTAGCAAAACAGTCCTGTTGCTTAGCGTCTGCGTCATCTGACCACTTCTTTATTGACCGAGTCACTGGTTTTTGCTTGTAAGCAGGAATCAGGAAGATAGAATTATGGTCATATTTCCCAAATGGAGGGCGAGGGAAAGCTTTGGATGCATCTCTGTTTGTGGAGTATTGGTGGTCTAGAGTTTTTTTCCTCTGGTTGCACATTTAACATGCTGATAGAAATTAGGTAAAACGGATTTAAGTTTCCATTCATTAAAGTCCCCAGCCATTAGGAGCGCCGCCTCTGGATGAGAGTTTACCTGTTTGCTTACAGCCTTATACAGCTCATTGAGCGTGGACTTAGTGCCATCTTCGGTTTGTGGTGGTAAATAGACATCTATGAAAATGGATGAAAACTCTCTTGGTAAATAGTGTGGTCTATAGCTTATCATGAAATATTCTAACTCAGGCGAGCACAGACCTCTTACAATATACACAGTATACACAGACCTCTTACAGGAGGCAGCTGTTCTATCTTGCCGATGCAGCGTAAAACCCTCTAGCTGTATTTTATCGTTGTTCAGCCACGACTCGGTGAAACATAAGATATTACGCTTTTATTGTCCCGTTGGTAGGATATTCGTGATCGTAGCTTGTCTATTTTGTTATCCAATGATTTTACATTGGCTAATAGGACTGATGGTAGAGGCTGATTACCCACTTGCCATTGGATCCTTACAAGGCACCCCAACCTATGTCCCCAATATCTCCGTATCTTTCTCCTGCGAATGACAGGGATGTTGGCCTTGTTTGGGTGTCTGAAGTAAATCCTTTGCGTCCGATTTTTTAAATAAAAAATCTTCATCCTGTACAAGGTGAGTAGTCGCTGTCCTGATATCCAGAAGCTGTTTTCGGTCATAAGAGACAGTGGCAGAAACATTATGTACAAAATAAGTTACAAATAAAATGGGAAAACACACACAATAGCACAACTTAAGAGCCCGTAAAACGGCAGCCATGTCCTCCATTCATATCCTTATAACGTAGAGGAACTAACTATACACACAACTATACACAAATGTTTGACAATACTATTTTCAAACAAACAAAACAAAAATGTTGAATATCACATCATTCCACAGTATAGCATATAACATAACAAACAGGTATTAGATCACAGTGGTGGACATTGGTCAAAGCATTACTTATATCATAACAGCGTATGTAGGTCTATGTGTTTTGGTTTGTGTGTGTTGGCGACCAGTAGCTGGTGGGTGGGGGTGACTAAAAGGCCATGAAGATTCCAGCCACACGAGGAAACATTGGCACGAGAGGCGGAGAATAATAAAGAGCTAATCGGATTCCCAGAATTGATAATGGAGGCTGGCCGGGCTAAATCTGAAGAATTCCAGACAAATTTGTAGGAATGAAAAAGGACTCCCCCTGACATAATGGCACGGTGCTAGGCTGCCTCTAATGAGGTGTAATTTATCTAAGAGCCTCTCTCTTTCTTTTTCTATGCCCCTCTCTTGCCTCCCTCGTTCCACTCAAGGCTCAGGTTCACCTCAGAGAATACCCATTATTCCTCTAGCTCTCTCGTTCTCTCCATCTCTTGCTCTCATCAGCTCCTTCTCTCTTTTCTTGAGGGGGTGGGGTGTGTGTGTGTGTTTCATAAGTGTGTGGCTGTGTTGTTACTTGAGAGAGAAGGGAAGATGAAGAGATACGGATACATAGCAAAGTTGAGATGTGCGTGCTTATGAGAGAGCTTTGGAAGTCATTGCTATTATGCTAATTCAGCTATGATCCTTTGTATCATGTAAAGGTATACACTTTCATCTGTTAACGATATAGCAAGTAACATAAAGGCCATGCACCACTAGTCGCTATGAGATCCAAGACCCACCAGTCAGATACTTCCACTTGTCTCTATGGGTGGAATAAAGCCCCCTCCCTCCTCCTCCTCTCCCCACCACCTCCCCCTCCTCCTCTTCCCACCTCCCTCCTCCTCTTCTACCCTCTACCTCCACCCTCCTCCCCCCTCCTCCTCTCTCCACCACCTCCCCGCTCCTCCTCTCCCCACCTCCTCCCACCACCATCCTCCCAACCGAGACACCAGTAACTGCCCTGGCCCCAGGCATTCCTGACAACTTCCATAAATTATTGGATATTTTCATATTTCAAATTTCATCTGCATTCATGCGTTGCGGCCGAGGGGAGCGTTGGTCAGGCTGCCGGTGGAGGAGAAGAGGCCCCCCTCGGTAGCATAGCGGCTCTGCTCTGCCACCGGCTGCCTGGCTCAGTCGCCCCAGAGACCCCAGCTAATTGAATTGCATCCCCTGATTAGATTATCCTTGCGGCAGCTTGCTGCCAATCTGAAGTATGGGTGCCTTCTATCCTACTTAACCCTTCTGCCCCCCACCTGCTGCTGACACACACACACACACACACACACACACACACACACACACACACACACACACACACACACACACACACACACACACACACACACACACACACACACACACACACACACACACACACACACACAATCATAGGCAGAGTGCCCAATATATGCAGGGGCCATCAAAGTTTGGCAGTGTTGTTATTTTTCTTTTGTATTGTCTTCCCTTGTAAAAGCGTCCATCATTCACCGCATGGTCCCTACAGTTCGTTTCCCTCCCTCCAGCTACTCCCAGCACACTGGAATCAAAAAAAATATATATATATACAGTGGGGCAAAAAAGTATTTAGTCAGCCACCAATTGTGTAAGTTCTCCCACTTAAAAAGATGAGAGAGGCCTGTAATTTGCATCATAGGTACACTTCAACGATGACAGACAAAATGAGAAAAAAAATCCAGAAAATCACATTGTAGGATTTTTTATGAATTTATTTGCAAATTATGGTGGAAAATAAGTATTTGGTCAATAACAATACTTTGTTATATACCCTTTGTTGGCAATGACAGAGGTCAAACGTTTTCTGTTAGTCTTCACAAGGTTTTCACACACTGTTGCTGGTATTTTGGCCCATTCCTCCATGCAGATCTCCTCTAGAGCAGTGATGTTTTGGGGCTGTTGCTGGGCAACACAGACTTTCAACTCCCTCCAAAGATTTTCTATGGGCATGAGATCTGGAGACTGGCTAGGCCACTCCAGGACCTTGAAATGCTTCTTACGAAGCCACTCCTTCATTGCCCAGGCGGTGTGTTTGGGATCATTGTCATGCTGAAAGACCCAGCCACGTTTCATCTTCAATGCCCTTGCTGATGGAAGGGGGTTTTCACTCAAAATCTCACGATACATGGCCCCATTCATTCTTTCCTTTACACGGATCAGTCGTCCTGGTCCCTTTCAGAAAAACAGCCCCAAAGCATGATGTTTTCACCCCCATGCTTCACAGTAGGTATGGTGTTCTTTGGATGCAACTCAGCATTCTTTGTCCTCCAAACACGACGAGTTGAGTTTTTACCAAAAAGTTCTATTTTGGTTTCATCTGACCATATGACATTCTCCCAATCTTCTTCCGGATCATCCAAATGCTCTCTAGCAAACTTCAGACGGGCCTGGACATGTACTGGCTTAAGCAGGGTGACACGTCTGGCATTGCAGGATTTGAGTCCCTGGTGGCGTAGTGTGTTACTGAGGGTAGGCTTTGTTACTTTGGTCCCAGCTCTCTGCAGGTCATTCACTAGGTTGCCCCCGTGTGGTTCTGAGATTTTTGTTCACCGTTCTTGTGATCATTTTGACCCCACGGGGTGAGATCTTGCGTGGAGCCCCAGATCGAGGGAGATTATCAGTGGTCTTGTATGTCTTCCATTTCCTAATAATTGCTCCCACAGTTGATTTCTTCAAACCAAGCTGCTTACCTATTGCAGATTCAGTCTTCCCAGCCTGGTGCAGGTCTACAATTTTGTTTCTGGTGTCCTTTGACAGCTCTTTGGTCTTAGCCATAGTGAAGTTTGGAGTGTGACTGTTTGAGGTTGTGGACAGGTGTCTTTTATACTGATAACAAGTTCAAACAGGTGCCATTAATACAGGTAACGAGTGGAGGACAGAGGAGCCTCTTGAAGAAGAAGTAACAGGTCTGTGAGAGCCAGAAATCTTGCTTGTTTGTAGGTGACCAAATACTTATTTTCCACCATCATTTGCAAATAAATTCATTAAAAATCCTACAATGTGATTTTCTGGATTTTTTTTCTCATTTTGTCTGTCATCGTTGAAGTGTACCTATGATGAAAATGACAGGCCTCTCTCATCTTTTTAAGTGGGAGAACTTGCACAATTGGTGGCTGACTAAATACTTTTTTGCCCCACTGTATATATATATATATATGTTTTCGGTCCCCCTTTTTGGGATGGTTAATGTGTTGCCTGCTATTTTGGGAATTGGCTCATAAGCGGTGTAGTTCTAAGATGTGGTGTCATATCGCCCTATGAGGCTAATGTGGCTACCAGCTCTCACAGTCTCACGTGAGAATTAGACGTTAATCCATCTTTCTCAAACTTCAAATTTTGAAGTTGTTCCAAGTGTCACATTTCTAAGTGTTTAAGGTTAAGTTTAGTGCCCAGTGACGCGAGCCTAGCAGACAAGCTAAATTCCTTTTATTCTTGCTTCGAGGCAAGCAACACTGAAGCATACATGAGAGCACCAGCTGTTCCGGGTGACTGTGTGATCACGCTCTCCGTAGCCGATGTGAGCAAGACAGTGAAAAGGCGACTCATGGATGCTGGCCTTCTAGGCAGAGTTGTAAAGAAAACCCATATCTCAGACTGGCCAATAAAAAAGAAAAGATTAGGATGGGCAAAAGAACACAGACACTGGACAGAGTAACTCTGCCTAGAAGGCCAGCATTCTGGAGAAGCCTTTTCACTGTTGATGTTGAGACTGGTGTTTTGCGGGTACTATTTAATGAAGCTGCCAGTTGAGGACTTCTGTGGCATCTGTTTCTCAAACTAGACACTCTAATGTACTTGTCTTCTTGCTCAGTTGTGCACCTGGACCTCCCCCTCCTCTTTCTATTCTGGTTAGAGACAGTTTCCGCTGTTCTGTGAAGGGAGTAGTACACAGTGTTGTACAAAAATGTTAGTTTCTTGGCAATTTCTCGCATGGAATAGCCTTCATTTCGCAGAACAAGAATAGACTGGCGAGTTTCAGAAGAAAGTTATTTGTTTCGAGCCATTTTGAGCCTGTAATCGAACCCACACATGCTGATGCTGCAGATACTCAACTAGTCTAAAGCAGGCCAGTTTTATTGCTTCTTTAATCAGCAAAACAGTTTTCAGCTGTGCTAACATAATTGCAAAAAGGGTTTTCTCATGATCAATTTGCCTTTTAAAATGATAAACTTGGATTGGCTAACACAATGTGCCATTGGAACACAGGAGTGATGGTAGCTGATAATGTGCCTCTGTACACCTATGGAGATATTTCATAACAAATCTGCAATTTCCAGCTACAATAGTAATTTACAACATTAACAATGTCTACACTGTATTCAACTGTTCTGCCTGCGGCTATGGAACCCTGACCTGTTCACCGGACGTGCTACCTGTCCCAGACCTGCTGTTTTCAACTCTCTAGAGACAGCAGGAGCGGTAGAGATATTCTCAATGATCGGCTATGAAAAGCCAACTGACATTTACTCCTGAGGTGCTGACTTGCTGCACTCTCAACAACTACTGTGATTATTATTATTTGACCATGCTGGTCATTTATGAACATTTGAACATCTTGGCTATGTTCTGTTATAATCTCCACCCGGCACAGCCAGAAGAGGACTGGCCACCCCTTATAGCCTGGTTCCTCTCTAGGTTTCTTCCTAGGTTTTGGCCTTTCTAGGGAGTTTTTCCAAGCCACCGTGCTTCTACACCTGCATTGCTTGCTGTTTGGGGTTTTAGGCTGGGTTTCTGTACAGCACTTTGAGATATCAGCTGATGTAAGAAGGGCTATATAAATCAATTTTGATTTGATTAGTATTTCTGATCAATTTGATGTTATTTTAATGGACAAAAGAAATTGCTTTTCTTTAAAAAACAAGGACATTTCTAAGTGACCCCAAACTTTTGAACGGTAGTGTACGTACATATGATTTCAAGTAATATTTAGTGATATAATGTTGTTATTGGGGATCAATATTGATCATGTGTCTACAGTTGAGTTAAATGAATGATCCAGTACAATGTAATAACGATTAACCCAAAAATATGCACACTGACAAGCAAGATAAAACGAAGCTAAATGTTCAGTTTCTCTATACAATTTTTGTAACATCTATACTCTACACAGCTTCATACAATTGTTATGAAAAATAATATGTCCTACAGTATCTGTCTATTTCTTAGTGATGTAATCTGCAAACCTTCAATGCAGAACTCTAAGGATGGGTGTTTGATGGAACCACAGTTATTTTGACATGTTTAACATTATATAGACAAGTATCGCAAAATACACAGTTGAAGTCGGACGTTTACATACACTTAGGTTGGAATCATAAAAACTTGTTTTTCAACCACTCCACAAATTTCTTGTTAACAAACTACCGTTTTGGCAAGTCGGTTAGGACATCTACTTTGTGCATGACACAAGTAATTTTTCCAAAAATGGTTTACAAACAGATTATTTCACTTATAATTCACTGTATCACAATTCCAGTTGGTCAGAAGTTTATATACACTAAGTTGACTGTGCCTTTAAACAGCTTGGAAAAATCCAGAACATTATATCTTGGCTTTAGAAGCTTCTGATAGGCTAATTGACATCATTTGAGTCAATTGGAGGTGTACCTGTGGATGTATTTCAAGGCCTACCTTCAAACTTAGTGCCTCTTTGCTTGACATCATGGGAAAATCAAAAGAAATCAGCCAAGACCTCAGAAAAAAAATTGTAGACCTCCACAAGTCTGGTTCAACCTTGGGAGCAATTTCCAAATGTCTGAAGGTACCACGTTCATCTGTAAAAACAATAGTACACAAGTACAAACACCATGGGACCACGTGGCCGTCATACCGCTCAGGAAGGAGACGCGTTCTGTCTCCTAGAGATGAACGTACTTTGGTGCAAAATAGTCCAAAACAATCCCGGGAACAACAGCAAAGGACTTTGTGAAGATGCTGGAGGAAACAGGTACAAAGTATCTATATCCACCGTAAAACAAGTCCGATATCGACATAACCTGAAAGGCCGCTCAGCAAGGAAGAAGCCACTGCTACAAAACCGTTATAAAAAAAGCCAGACTACGGTTTGCAACTGCACATGGGGACAAAGATCGTACTTTTTGGAGAAATGTCCTGGTCTGATTAAACAGAAATAGAACTGTTTGACCATAATGACCATCGTTATGTTTGGAGGGAAAAGGGGGAGACCTGCAAGCCGAGGAACACCATCCCAACCGTGAAGCCGAGGGTGGCAGCATTATGTTGTGGGGGTGCTTTGCTGCAGGAGGGACTGATGCACTTCACAAAATAGATGGCATCATGAGGGAGGAAAATTAGGTGGATATATTGAAGCAACATCTCAAGACATCAGTCAGGAAGTTAAAGCTTGGTCGCAAATGGGTCTTCCAAATGGACAATGACCCCAAGCATACTTCCAAAGTTGTGGCAAAATGGCTTAAGGACAACAAAGTCAAGGTATTGGAGTGGTCATCATAAAGCCCTGACCTCAATCCCATAGATAATTTGTGGGCAGAACAGAAAAAGCGTGTGCGAGCAAGGAGGCATACCAACCTGACTCAGTTACACCAGCTCTGTCAGGAGGAATGGGCCAAAATTCACCCAACTTATTGTGGGAAGCTTGTGGAAGGCTACCCGAAACGTTTGACCCAAGTTAAACAATTTAAAGGTAATGCTACCAAATACTAATTGAGTGTATGTACACTTCTGACCCACTGGGAATGTGATGAAAGAAATAAAAGCTGAAATAAATAATTCTCTCTACTATTATTCTGACATTTCACATTCTTAAAATAAAGTGGTGATCCTAACTGACCTAAGACAGGGAATTTTTACTAGGATTAAATGTCAGGCATTGTGAAAAACTGAGTTTAAATGTAGTTGGCTAAGGTGTATGTAAATTTCCGACTTCAACTGTAATAGTTCTCAGACACCAGTTTGTCCCAAAATAGGTAGCTTAATTTTAAATGTATGTATTGGAGTTCCATAACCTTGCTTCAACACCTGCCAACCTTCACAAAAGGCTAGGTTTCTGCCCTGTCATGCTGTACTTGCCACATCTCAACTTTACTGCAATGCATAACAGATGAATATAGGAGAGATCATGTTGTGATGTAATTATCATCTATTGCTTCCTGTAATTGTATCAGGTCTCTTTTGAACAATAATCTCATGTTGAATGTCTGGAGCTGGGTCCTTTTACTGTTTATTGTTCTCCACTCTGGTAAAACACAATTGAATTGAAGACTGCACTATTGGATTTTTTTGCTCTGTAGAATAAACTGAAATTGTATTTTTGCTGGAAATGATCAATACATCTTGCAGAGGGAAAGTAAGAAGACAGGCATAGAACAGAATAGACCCTGGGTATTGGAAGGGAGAGTTAGATAAAAAGCTGGAAGATAAAACGAGTGGATGGATAGAAGAGAAAGCTTTTTTAGACATTACAGTATGTTGAAGATATTTATTAACATAGAACATCACACAACCTGTATGTTTTCATATCTATGTTTCCTAGTCTAGTTAGCAAACATCACATTACCTGTATGTTTTCATATCTGGTGGGGCTATGGTTGGGCTGAGGTCTCCGGCTCGAAATGGACAACAGCCGTCAACCATTATTATGGGAAGCTCCATGGTTAGATTGGTGGAAGTCCGAAATACCCATGCACTTTGTTTTCCTGGAGCTAGGGTAGTTAGATTCACAGACTCTGTCCCAGATTGGCAGTCTATCAGGTGATTGTGAAATCTGTGCGTAAAACTAGTTACAAAAGCAAAATCGGATTATTATGTTAATTCACTATCTGAATATACAGGGAACCCAGCTACATTTTGGGAAGCTGTTATTTCACTGAAGGATTGTGTCTCCTCTTTTCTCCCCCAATAAATACATTTAGATTCTGGCCCTATTACTGACAAAATTGATATAATTAATGCATTTAATCCCCATTTTATCTCTGCGGGCTATATATTTGAATATTTTTCTTCAAAACCAGCTCTTGAAAGAGTAGTTTGGATGTTGATGGTGAAAATCTATTGAATGATATTGTAAATGCTGGT
The DNA here is from genome assembly GCF_029448725.1 of Salvelinus fontinalis. NCBI lineage: Eukaryota > Metazoa > Chordata > Actinopteri > Salmoniformes > Salmonidae > Salvelinus > Salvelinus fontinalis. Next base: position 60,513,009 of record NC_074670.1, on the reverse strand, counting down.
CAATAATTTTATTTTTGGAAATTCACTGATAAATAAGTCCTGGCTGCTTTGCTAACATTAGACAAAACTTCCAAAAGCATAGAAATCCGCATATGTGCTGCCACTCCATAAGGGTTGGGATACAAATGATCTTGTTAAGTATCACCCCATTTCAAGACTACCTTCTATAGCTAAGATTCTTGAATCGTTGGTTAATGTACAACTTCGTTCTTTTCATCTGATAATTGTATGTTTAATATAAACCAATCAGGGTTTAGGCCTGGGCATAGTACTACCACAGCAACCACGCTAGTTGTTAACAATCTTGTCAATGCCTTGGATGCTAAAATGAGCTGTGCTGCCTTGTTTATTGACCTGTCAAAGGTGTTTGACACGGTTGATCATTCTGTTTGGCTGAAGAAGTAATCAAAATAGTCTAGTTAGCAAACATCACAAAACCTGTGTTTTCATATCTATGTTTCATAGACTAGTTAGCAAACATCACAAAACCTGTGTTTTCATATCTATGTTTCATAGACTAGTTAGCAAACATCACAAAACCTGTGTTTTCATATCTATGTTTCATAGACCAGTTAGCAAACATCACAAAACCTGTGTTTTCATATCTATGTTTCATAGACTAGTTAGCAAACATCACAAAACCTGTGTTTTCATATCTATGTTTCATAGACTAGTTAGCAAACATCACAAAACCTGTGTTTTCATATCTATGTTTCATAGACTAGTTAGCAAACATCACAAAACCTGTGTTTTCATATCTATGTTTCATAGTCTAGCTAGATAACAAGTGTAAATCAAGAATTTCTGCACAATCACTGCCATCATTGTTCAGGTTATTGTCTGTACATTGATGATGTTTTAACTACAAGGAAGGAGAACTCAAAATGTAAACATAAAAAACCCCTCTAACACACGTCAAAACAGTTGATATTGTTGATACAGCTCAGCATTTAACACCATAGTACCCTCCAAACTCGTCATCAAGCTCGAGACCCTGGGTCTCGACCCCGCCCTGTGCAACTGGGTCCTGGACTTCCTGACGGGCCGCCCCCAGGTGGTGAGGGTAGGTAACAACATCTCCACCCCGCTGATCCTCAACACTGGGGCCCCACAAGGGTGCGTTCTGAGCCCTCTCCTGTACTCCCTGTTCACCCACGACTGCGTGGCCATGCACGCCTCCAACTCAATCATCAAGTTTGCGGATGACACTACAGTGGTAGGCTTGATTACCAACAACGACGAGACGGCCTACAGGGAGGAGGTCAACAAAACAAACGTCAACAAAACAAAGGAGATGATTGTGGACTTCAGGAAACAGCAGAGGGAGCACCCCCCTATCCACATTGACGGGTCAGTAGTGGAGAAGGTGGAAAGTTTTAAGTTCTAGCCACTTTAAACTATGCCACTTTATGTTTGCATACCCTACAGTACTCATCTCATATGTATATACCGTACTCTATACCATCTACTGCATCTTGCCTATGCCGTTCTGTACCACCACTCATTCATATATCTTTATGTACATATTCTTTATCCCTTTACACTTGTGTGTGTATAAGGTAGTAGTTGTGGAATTGTTAGGTTAGATTACTTGTTGGTTACTACTGCATTGTCGGAACTAGAAGCACAAGCATTTCGCTACACTCGCATTAACATCTGCTAACCATGTGTATGTGACTAATAAAATTTGATTTGATTTGATTTGATTTGAACAGTTGATATTGTAAGAGACATTCTTTCACTTTGTGGTTCTAGGTTTTGTTATGTTTTTGTGGGGGGTTCATTCCAATACCGGACTTTGGCACAGTTGGAAAAACCTAAGCACGACTTAAAATATTATTATCTTGAAACACTCTATATGTTTCACCAACTGCTCTCTGGTCCTATTGGACTAAATATAGCAGCTATTTTTCCTAATACATTTTACAGCAACTTTATGGATGCTAAAAGAGCCTTATCAATCCTCCATTTATCAAATAACCATCAGTTTGCCATACGTTTATTGGCTGCTATACATCCAAGCTGTCATAGCAGGAATCAGGAAGTTAGTCTGACATAACCATTAGGGAGAAGGAAGTGAAGGGACCTGGCATGCGTACAACACCCCTAACGTTCTGAACACTCCCGAATCCACAAACCATCCATCCCTGCCTTCCTGAGTTACTTTTCATAATTATTGAATTACATTCTTCGTAACCCATTAAGCAGGACATTTTCTTCTTAACCACCTGCTCTTCTTCCTCCACCCCATTTTACGCCATCAATCTTTCAGCATTACCGGACCCCTAAAAGCTTTCTGACTGGCCTATAATGGGGGACACCAGGGGGTCAGGGGGGGCTATAGGACAGGACTGTGTGCTCAGGAACTGTGATGCCTCAGCATTTGTGTTGGGGGTAAGGGAGGAGGGGATGGTGGGGGTGAGAGGTGGGGGCCACTGTCAGTCTGGGGTTCTGGGGGGGGGTTGTTGGAACAGGTTACTCACTGTGTGGCTGTGTGGACCCACGATGGGGACTACATAGTGTGAGGGGGGGGGGGGGGGGGGGGGGGGTCAGTTGAGGAATGGATCATAGACCATTCTGTTATAATGATGACGTTGTCTTGTGCCTCAGGGCACTCACAGGGATGATGGGGACATTGACCCCCAATGTCTGGCTATGGCTGCAATAGACAGGGGGCAAAGCTGAAGGCGTGGTGGTGCCACTGGAGCTATAACTTAACCTCTCTCACACACTCAGTTGAACTTCGAGGGGACGACTGAGGACACAGCTTTACTTTACTCTCTCCACAGTAACATCCATTGTAACTGCAGGAAGGTTGAGAACAGACAGTGTTTAGTCTAAATGGGTGACAAATCAATGAACGACTGAACCAACATCAGTAAATGCTGTATGATGATGTTGTGATGTATAATGTGGTGTGTACTTTGTGGGCTGGTTTTAACATTTGTATTGTGGATGGATTGTGTGTGGTTTATCCTGTTACCCTGCTTGCAAACCAAATTTCCCTCTAGGGACAGTAAAAATGTATTGATTGATTGGCTAATTGATTGATTGGTTATTCTCATACCAATATGAAGCTTGAGTCACAATGTAATATTAGTAAGGTGAAGACTACAGTGGTACATCAGTTGATTGATATGAGCAATACTGACATGTTGGTATGCAATGGTCTTTCAGTGTGTGCTGCCCAGAAGGTGATTTCAGAAATCAGTGTTAGAGTTTTTCTCACGTACAAGCAATTGTTGGTCTGTGTTGAAACGTATCAATAGAAGAACAGCAATGATCAAATATTCAAATGCATTTACAGAACATCCAATCATTGTGTTCCCTGTTTCCGATAATCAGTAAATACTACTGCACAAAATTCTAAATGCTTGTACACGATTGAGAAAACTGGAAGTGAATGTTAAAGTAAAAAATTGAGGTTTGTCTCTACACACATGACCACTGCCTGGTTGTCAATATCCCTGCAGTGCAAATCCATAAGGCCAACAGATATGGCTGTTATCTCAACATCTGTTGTGTGTGTGTATATGTGCATGTTTGTGTGATCAATTGTGTGTGTTAGAGATGTTTATCGGGGTGTATGTATGCCTATGTGTACACATACGGAGGGCCTCTGCGTACTGTGTTAGTGATCATCACTCACCTCACAGCATGAACATCATTACCTAATGCTCATAACCCATTGCACATTATTCATCTCTGAAAGATCACACTGTTTTGCATAACACACACCCACGTGCACTCACACATTCGCATGCACATACACACGCATACACTCACACACACACACACACACACACACACACACACACACACACACACACACACACACACACACACACACACACACACACACACACACACACACACACACACACACACACACACACACACACACACACACACACAGTTATGCAGATACACACAGACACCGACACATAGGCATGCATGCACATATAGCCTATCAATAGTCAAACACACACCATCAATACCCTTTCTCCTTTGATATCTCTCTCTATTACGCATGCATACACGCATGCACACACGCACGCACGCATGGACACACACACACACGCACACACACACGCACACACACACACACACACACACACACACACACACACACACACACACACACACACAGTTATGCAGATACACACAGACACCGACACACAGGCATGCATGCACATATAGCCTATCAATAGTCAAACACACACCATCAATACCCTTTCTCCTTTGATATCTCTCTCTATTACGCATGCATGCACGCATGCACACACGCACGCACGCATGGACACACACACACACGCACACACACACACGCACACCATATAAGATATGAACAACCTTAATAACACCTCAAACTTTTTCTCCCTTCTTCTTCTCCTCCCTGTTTAAATCCACATCTCCTTTAACGTTTCCCTAATCAGATTATCTAATGGCTTTCCTTCTGCTGCTCGGAGACGCTCTGGCCAGACCTTGGAAAGGGAAGACACACGTGGGTGTGCTACTGCAGAGAGATGGAGGGAGCGGTGGAGGGGGTGAAGAGCTACATCCAGGCAGGAGCTCCACTCCAACCCTCCCTCCCCTCCTCTACTCCTCCCCCCACCCCCACCATCCTCTTCCCACCCCCACTTCAGCGAAATCTATAGGGAGAGAAGGCAGAGACAGGTGCATTTTCGACAAATCGAGTTAGCCAAGACATGCCACATCCAATTGGGCTAAATTGATGTGAGAGTTTGCGATGTCTGCCGTGGGTATTACAGCAAAGGTCAGTGTGCCGAGACAATGACATCAATCTGCCTCCACGTGGCCAACTAGTGCTCCGTCCCACATGATTCAGATTCAAGGGATGGAAGCACGTCGGTCGCACAAACATGGACATAGGGGGAAGGAGAGGAAAGACAAATATGCGAGGGGAAATAGTGTTTATAGGCCTAATGGTGGGCAGGTATATTGAAGTCTCGTTACTGATCCTTAGAGTATGACTACACCTCAATCTCATAATTGTATATATTCTGCTCACTATAAACTCCTGCACACTTGCTCCATGTTTTTAATAGATTTCCCCTTTAAAGTAATCTGCACAGTGTTTGTTAACATTTACTTTGTTAACTAAACAAACATATATTTTGGGTTCTGATTGGGTACAACAGTTGAACTAAGTTCATTAGGCATAAGTTATACTCTTTAAGAAACAATGGGTACATATCATTAATTTATAAATCTGAAAATTGATGTAGCAACTGCAGATTGCCCCTTTAAAACAACTTTTTGGCACTGACCATATACAGGGTTGTCCCGCCAGTGTGGAAGAGTTTCATTTTTACAAAAATTCTCTATACTTTTCCAAGCACTTTGACTTTCAATTAGGTGTGAAAATATTTGTATGATATACAGTTGAATTCAGAAGTTTACATACACCTTAGCCAACTACATTTAAACTCAGTTTTTCACAATTCCTGACATTTAATCCTAGTAAAAATTCCCTGTCTTAGGTCAGTTAGGATCACCACTTTATTTTAAGAATGTGAAATGTCAGAATAATAGTAGAGAGAATTATTTATTTCAGGTTTTAATTCTTTCATCACATTCCCAGTGGGTCAGAAGTTTACATACACTCAATTAGTATTTGGTAGCATTGCCTTTAAATTGTTTAACTTGGGTCAAACATTTCAGGTAGCCTTCCACAAGCTTCCCACAATACGTTGGGTGAATTTTGGCCCATTCCTCCTGACAGAGCTGGTGTAACTGAGTCAGGTTTGTAGACCTCCTCACTTGCACACGCTTTTTAGGTTCTGCCCACAAATTATCTATAGGATTGAGGTCAGGGCTTTGTGATGGCCACTCCAATACCTTGACTTTGTTGTCCTTAAGCCATTTTGCCACAACTTTGGAAGTATGCTTGGAGTCATTGTCCATTTGATAGACCCATTTGTGACCAAGCTTTAACTTCCTGACTAATGTCTTGAGATGTTGCTTCAATATATCCACATCATTTTCCCCCTTCATGATGCCATCTATTTTGTGAAGTGCACCAGTCCCTCCTGCAGCAAAGCACCCCCACAACATGATGCTGCCACCCCCCGTGCTTCATGGTTGGGATGGTGTTCTTCAACTTGCACGCCTCCCCCTTTTTCCTCCAAATATAACGATGGTCATTATGGCCAAACAGCTCTATTTTTGTTTCATCAGACCAGAGGACATTTCTCCAAAAAGTACAATCTTTGTCCCCATGTGCAGTTGCAAACCATAGTCTGGCTTTTTTATGGCGGTTTTGTAGCAGTGGCTTCTTCCTTGCTGAGCGGCCTTTCAGGTCGATATAGGACTCGTTTTACTGTGGATATAGATACTTTTGTACCTGTTTCCTCCAGCATCTTCACAAGGTCCTTTGCTGTTCTTTTGGGATTGATTTGCACTTTTCGCACCAAAGTACGTTCATCTCTAGGAAACAAAACGCATCTCCTTCCTGAGCGGTATGACAGCTACGTGGTCCCATGGTGTTAATACTTGTGTACTATTGTTTATACAGATGAACGTGGTACCTTCAGGCGTTTGGAAATTGCTTCCAAGGATGAACCAGACTTGTGGAGGTCTACAATTTTTTTCTGAGGTCTTGGCTTATTTCTTTTGATTTTCCCATGATGTCAAGCAAAGAGGCACTGAGTTTGAAGGTAGGCCTTGAAATACATCCACCGGTACACCTCCAATTGACTCAAATGATGTCAATTATTCAATTAGCCGATCAGAAGCTTCTAAAGCCAAGACATAATGTTCTGGAATTTTCCAAGCTGTTTAAAGGCACAGTATGTAAACTTCTGACCCACTGGAATTGTGATACAGTGAATTTTAAGTGAAATAATCTGTCTGTAAACAATTGTTGAAAAAGTTACTTGTGTCATGCACAAAGTACATCTCCTAACCGACTTGCCAAAACTATAGTTTGTTAACAAGAAATGTGTGGAGTGGTTGAAAAACGAATCTTAATGACTCCAACCTAAGTGTATGTAAACTTCCGACTTCAACTGTATATTTTGAAGTTTTTTGCAGGGCAGGCTGAAACTTGAATCAAAACCAACATGATTTCCTGAGCACGGTATCAGCAATGAATAAATAGCCTATCAATTTCCCCTAGCATATATAGTGGTGGTTTTGGGAGGTTTTTAGCATCCGCCCTCAGAAAATCTAATATGATCTTGCTGCAGGATTTTGTTTCATCATACTGCCACCTCTTCCCAGGGTCTGTAAATAGAGATTTCAGGCTATCGCTTCCATCCCACTTTTATTCAGAAAATCTTTTTATTTTATTGCATTAGCTTTATTGCAACTCTTAGGCTTTGCTCTGTCTTCCGAGTGATACTTTATATCACCCCAGGGATATTGGTTTTCATTCTGTGGGTTGGTTAAATCTTAGACCAAGCGCTAGCCAAGCCAACATACAGTAGCTGAAGTCATATAAAAGCTGTTCATATGAGCTCCTACACAGGTCATAACGTGGGAGGTCATTGCGTTAATGGAAAAATGCATGAGAGAAAGTTTTTGAACACAACAACACACCAGGCTCCCGAGTGGCGCAGCGGTGTAAGACACTGCATCTCTGTATTAGATGTGTCACTACAGCCCCTGGTTCGATTCCAGGCTGTATCACAAATGGCCATGATTGGGAGTCCCATAGGGCGGAGGACAATTGGCCCAGCATTGTCTGGGTTAGGTTTTGGCCGGGGTAGGCCGTCATTGTAAATAAGAATTACTTCTTAACAGACTTGCCTAGTTAAATATATATATATATTTTTAAACATGATTAGGTGATGTAGCTACGGTACATGGCCAAAAGTATGTGGACACATGCTCGTTGAACATCTCAATCCAAAATCATGGGCATTAATATGGAGTTGGTCCCCCCCATTGCTGCTATAACAGCCTCCACTCTTCTGGGAAGGCTTTCCACTAGATGTTGAAACATCGCTGCGGGGACTTGCTTCCATTTAGCTACAAAAGCATTAGCGAGGTCGGGCAATGATGTTGGGCGATTAGGCCTGGCTCCCAGTCGGCGTTCCATTTCATCCTAAAGGTGTTTGATGGAGTTGAGGTCAGCGCTCTGTGGCCAGTCAAGTTCTTCCACTCCGATCTCGACAAACAATGTATGTATGGACCTCACTTTGTGCATGGGTGCACTGTCATGCGAAACAGGAAAAAACCTTCCCCTAAACTGTTGCCACAAAGTTGGAAGCACGGAATCGTCTAGAATGTCATTGTATGCTGCAGTGTTAAGATTTCCCTTCACTGGAACGAAGGGGCCTAGCCCGAACCATGAAATACAGCCCCAGACCATTATTTCCTTCCACCAAAATATTTACAGTTGGCACTATGCATTCAGGCAGGTAGCGTTCTCCTGGCATCCGCCAAACCCAGATCCATCTGTCGGCCTGCCAGATGATAGAACATGATTAATCACTCCAGAGAACGTGTTTCCACTGCTCCAGAGTCCAATGGCGGCGCGCTTTACACTACTCCAACCGACGCTTGGCATTGCATATGGTGATCTTAGGCTTGTGTGCGGCTGCTCAGCCATGGAAATCCATTTCATAAAGCTAACAGTTATTGTGCTGACGTTGCTTCCAGAGGCAGGTTGGAACTCGCTAGTGAGTGTTGCAACCGAGGACAGAAGATTTTTTACACGCTACGTGCTTCAGCACACGGCGGTCCCATTATGTAAGCTTATGTGGACTACCACTTCGCGGCTGAGTTGTTGTTGCTCCTAGATGTTTCCACTTCCCAATAACAGCACTTACAGTTGACCTGGACAGCTCTAGCAGGGCAGAGATTTGACAAACTGACTTGTTGGAAAGGTGGCATCCTATGACGGTGCCACGTTGAAAGTTACTGAGCTCTTCAGTACGGGCCATTCTACTGCCAATGTTTGTCTATTGAGATTGCAACAATGGGTGTGGCTGAAATAGCCAAATCCACTCATTTGAAGTGGGTGTCCACATACCTTCGGCCATGTATTGTATAAAAGATCCTATGTATTCTATGGTTTGAGCTATAATAGATCAAAACTCTTCTGTAATTGCAAAACCAGTTGGATAAGAAATCTATTTTGGCTGCACTATTGTGCTTACTCAACAAATTGTCTTGTTGTATAAGACAATGTGAATACCAAACAGTAGAAGCCGGTTCTGGAAAGCGCCTGTGTATTCTGGATTTGGTTACATAATGATTTTAAGTCAATACCTTGTCTATTTCTTCTCTGAAGTGAACTTTCTGTGAGCAAAAGTTGGATGGGTATATCTGAACAACACCAAATATTAGATAACCTCTATCTTCTTTAAGTATGTTCTTTGGAAATGTTTTGCAATTAACAAGATGAGTGGACCCAGTACTCACCCCTGTGGAATCCCAAGCCAGATGGTTGGCTGAGAGGCAATTTACTCTCACTTACCAGTGAGAGTTGTGCCTGATGCATAAACATAATCTCTGATACACCAATTCATCATCAGATAGCTTGGGGATTCTGTGTGTGTTCTGATCAAATTTGCGCCCTATGATGATGAGAGGCATGTTGGTTTCGCTTCAGAAAACTGCACATCCAGCAATTTGTCACACACGTCACACTATCTCATGGGAGGCTGGGAGAGGGAAGTACAGGAGCGTTTTCTGCTTACTGAGAGGGGCCTTCTGGGAACAGGAAGTGAATCAGCGGCTCAGCCAGGCAGACTGCATCCGATTGGTCCATCTTGCTATTCTTTAAGGATTACATCCAATCAAATTAGCGTTGATTGATCAACAGGCACTACGATTGGCTGGCGGCTGTGGGAATTGAAGGCACTATTCAATCAAAACCAATCATAATTGGGTTAAGGATACATTTTTAAAACAACAGTGAGAAAATGTGTATGTTAATATGCAGTAGAATTTATTCTGGTTCAAACTATATTGTTTTATTGAGTATGAACCTGAACCTGCAGTGCAAGAAAAAATTGGTTTTGGACTTATCCTGGAAACCCAGTTTGTGTTTTTTGGGGAGTGATGCCTCAGCTGAGGTTTTGAGTTCCAGAATGAAGTTAGGGTTAAATGAGGTGGAAATAAATAAACGCACTAGTAGATTACAGTATTTTAGGTGATAGACTGGATAGGTTACCCAGTCAAGCCTATTTGTGAAAATAGATACCTTCTGCAGGCTGAAACCTTAGATTCAACAATTTAGCAATATGCAAGTTAATTACCAATATAAATTAAAGCAATTTGTGGAATGTGGAATATAAGACAAATGTGTTGAATATATTATTGTAATAAATTCAACATTTGGCCCTATAGCAACATCCGACAAACATATGTGCATGACATATTGTACGAGTTGCAGAATGTGAATAGATATCATTTTTATTCAAGAATTATGATGCCGGGATATTATAGCCTGACTAATTAATTATATTAACACTTTCCTCTTTTGGGCTAATTTTGAATTATTCATGATGATTCATTCATAAAGGGCCAGTATAATAATTAGCCTAAAGGGATGTCTCATACAAACATAACTGTAATGCAGAAGTTACAAGTTAAGCCATCAAACCTGAAAAGAATGAAAACAAAGAGGTCTACTGCTTGAGGCGAGACAAATTGGTAAGCTTTTGTGATGCATGGCAGGTGTTTACATGTGTGTATCTTTGGAATAGTTATAATAGCAAAGCAAAAAAACATTACAATGCACTGGGATACAATAATCAATATAATTTCACAATGACCTTGACGTTTTATGATGGATTGGAAGAGTCGGTTCACTGTAATTGCCGCTCCCCTTGACGCCCCACCAGTCAGCGCGACATCCGCTCTCTCATAGGCCAATTTTTGTTTTTAACATTAAAAAGCGCTCCATCATTCTCGATGCGGTGCCCTGTCGCCCTAGACGGCCATTAATCGCTTAATTCCAGTAAACCTACGTGTACACAATGGCCCGCTGTCTCTTGCTAATGCATGTGTGATTAAGCTTTTAGCCCGACCACAGGGCGATATTAGCCAGCAGGTCTTTGCCTTGTATTGAGCCCCAAATGCCTTCAGGGGGCCGGGGGAGGAACGCGCTGGGATTCGGGGGGATAGTTAATGACACTGACCCTCACTTCACCAACAGCCATTCAATTCAACAATAATAACGCTCCACGCAGCTGATTTATGAGACTGGAGCTAATAATTGTCAATTGCTAATGTGGGGGGAATAATGCCAGTATAGTCTATGCTAAATAAAATATGCCCTCTCCTTGCCCGCCCCTGCCTGACACATGACGACCCCACCCGGCTACTTAGGGGAGAAATAAACAGACAACTAGGCTTTGACAGCTTGAGTTGAAGTAGTTCCCAAAAGTACATTTGGGGTTTACATGTGAAAAACGTTGAACAAACACATAGGCTCTATGCGTAAAATGCGTGAAATAAGGCTTCCTAAAGTACAAATTAGTAGGCTATCAAATACATTATATTTGTTTGTATAAAATAAATAAAACAAACAAATAGGCCAAAATACATGAATGCATATTATCATAAAACTGTGGACTATATTTTATATTTCCCGATTTTATCTCATGGAGTAGGCATGTAGTCATATCCGCCAAACTGCGATAAACAATGTATCGAGGAGGGGAGGATTCACTAAGTTTATTTACAGATGGAAATCGCATGAAGGCCATTGACCAATGTTAAACAGAACGAGATGAAATGATGACAAGGGACTCCGATAAGAATTTAATACCATCTCATTTTGGACGACTTTATTAATCAAATTCTTGAACACTGGCAAGAGATTTAATGATCACATCTTTTCATAATCTTATTTCAAGCCGGACGATGGCATTCCTCTCCGTTAATGTCGATTTAGAGGTTGAAGTAATTTAGTAATTGATTCTTATCCTAGCTCTCGCTCGTGCCTGGGCCGCGTTTGAGGGCAATGTATTTGCTAATCTTATCCTGTGGAATAATATGTTTATGCTAGTCTAGTCGCTGGTCTCTTGGTCACGTGGGCCTCATATGCAGAGGAGCAACCCGGGGAGGGCAGACAGACCACAAGCCTTCGACCCAGGCAAGTGACCGTCAGTAAGCCAAAGCTTGACTCTGGAAGATATGGATAACCTCATAGAGAATATTAGATGCTATATCTTGCAATTGGATCATATCAACTTGCTTTGATCAACTCACGAACGAAGATGGCTGATTAATGCTCAAGATAATCATAATCATCACTATTATCATCACCACACACTATTATCGTCATCAACATATCCTAAATTTCACCATATCGTCATCACTATGCATCAGGCCTCCCACAACTAATTGCAAAATAACAATAGTTATCAAAAGACCAGGTTATTTTGGTATTTTATTAGGAACCCCATTAGCTGTTGCGAAAGCAGCAGCTACTCTTCCTGAGGTCTTCGACAACAAAGTGCCCACCCTGTTCTTGTCTTCAGGACAGTGCACCACACGTTTTTGTGTGTGTGAAACCTTTCGAGCATATATCGAAAAAGCGGGCCCGCGCTCTTCTAATTGAATGTATTACTTCCCCAGATGTCACTTTTCATCTGTGCACGTGGAAACGTGTTGAGCCTAGTGACGTGCCACAGATCCTTTTTCGCAGGAAAATCCTAAAATCACATTCTTACGCCATCAGCATCTTCGTCGCAGTCTCTTGACTTGTAGGCCTATAAAAGCATTATTTTGACATTGGAAATAATGGCAGTTCAGATGTTGTGTCTATGGATGTAGGAAATAAAGGGGGAAAATAGGCTAGGTCTAATAAGGAATTCTTATGTGCCAAATTATTTTTCATATTGCTATAGATTCGATATCGAAAAACATTCACATATTAATTAAATTCGCCCATAATTCCTTTATTATACGAGATTAGTGTGATTGCTACATTTTGCACTTGAAAAATACCACAAGTCTCCAAGGGCACTGCATTGCACAGTGGTAAAATTGTAAACAATTCTGAGCCCATATTCGTTTATTTGATCTTTGGTGCTGTGCGTTTTCTTTTCCCTTAGCACTTGAGTATAGGCCTTTCTAATCTCAATATCAAATTGAGATATCAGACGAAATTGTCAGGAGAACAAGCCAAATGAATATTTTATGTTGCGCTTTGTCATCAACATTGCCTTAGGGTTGTGATTCGACCCCTCCTCAAACACATACGCCCTTATTAATAACCGTTTTGATAGCGGTACGTTTTCCTCAGCCCGAGTAAGACATTATGTTCAATGTGACAGAGGTTCCTCCCATCCCAATGTCTACATCCCCCTCTGTGTTTCCCCTTTTTGTGAGTGTGATACCTCCAATCCATCCACAGACAATGGCATTTTGTTCCTCTTTTTTGTCCTCCTGTCGACCCGCATTCCCATATCGCTGAGCAACGATAGCGCACACTAAAAGGAGAGGAGTTCCTTCTCCGCCTTTTAAATGTCTCCGGCTATTGTGTGGCACTTGCAAATGAAAATGTAGGGTCTCGCACGCATCGCATTTGTCCTGATTTATTTAAGTGATAGCATATGGTCGCTGCTATTTATGTGTCGTTTGGTCACAAATTAACCGCAGGTTCACTTTTATTAAATAGCCATTAAGATACTGTAAATCACGGATTCCATGCACTTGTGATATTTGTTTTCCAGATGGTGCTTAATTTCAAGTGGGAGATCATATATTGACTTGTTAGCATCATAATGCCGAAAGTGTAATGCGTAATTTTATTCCAGCCACTTCGAATCTTATTTAATTTAGTTAAGGCCTATTTGAAAACGTGTGTGTAGCCTATAGGCCGTGTGTGCCTGTGGGTGTGTCTTACAAATGTAGTGAGTGAGGACGGGCTTAACATTCTCTAATCAAAATATCAAAGGTTTTAACTCTGACATTTAATTCCGCCCAACAGATTTGGAAACCAGTTGATAGAATAAAGGGAGACGTTGAAAATTTAAAGGAGGGCGTTTCAGTGGTTGGTGGACTATGGTGGACTATAGGCCGGTCGAATAAAGAGCCGTTTGAATGAGAGAAACGGATGGCAAAAGCTATAATTCTATTTGCCTCGGCAAAATATCAGAAAGGACTTCTCGGTTCTTTGTCAGTTATTAGATTAATTCCTAGAGATGGCTTCTTTTGCGGTGCCAGACGCGTGGAGGGAGGCCGGTGAACCAGTTGGTCTTTGGTTTCAATAATCAAATTAACCATTTGGTAGGCTACAACTTTTAGTCACAACTCTCGTGTAGAATGAAAAAGAAAGAGAAACCATTTACATAAAAGGGTCTAGGTTGTGTCAAGAAAGAATTAACTTTTTATTGTCGTTCATCATTGAATGGGTAACGCGTAAAGAAAAGAGGGAAAGACACTGAAACGCGTCAGCAATTGTGGAAAAAAAAGAATCGATTGCATAGGACTTTATTAGCATAGCATTTTCAATGTTATACCCATTTTGTTGTTCAATGCACCTTTCATCTACTATTTTGAACTTCAGAAAGAAATGCATGGGCCTACTTTCTTTTCTGGAGACACCAACAAAGGGTCAAACGGTAGTTATTTGACTTTTTGTTGCTAAGTCTTTCTGACTCCTTTGTCCGTTTATTTCAAAGAATGAAAGATCTATTTTGGCCGATGCCTTCATTTCATTTTCATGGTAAAAAAACGGAGATAAATACTTTCAATGATAGCTAACCCTCAAATTGACAATCTTATAGGGGCTCTTTTGAGTTGACCAACCCTACATATATGTGCAACATGTCAATTCATTTTTCATAGCCTCACGGCGAACATCCGTTTCAATTGATGCGGAAAATATAATTGTGCCTAGACAGACACAATTTTGATACACTCCCGTTAGATACTATTTCAGTGGAAGAAAAATAAACATTGTGCAACAAATTAAATGTTGCTACACAGCATTTTATTTTTTTAGAAAGGCAAGAATGCGTTTTGAGAAATAGTGCGTGGACAAAACAGAAACGTCGACATATGCAGGCTATAGGCACGAACTTGATCCAATGATAGAACAACAGGATCGGGTAAACACCTTACCAAAGACAAATGAGCCTAATATCAGCCTAAAAGGTCCGATGACTTGCTCACGACTTAGTTACTTTCATTAGAAATAAGTTATTGGCTAAATGAAGAAAATAATTAATGCAATAAAACGAATTACAGCCCCACACCCTCCCCCCAGATAAAACGTATTCTGTGGCTTTAACGTACGGAATTAAAATAATATATCATAATTGTTCTATAGGAATAGCCTATACCCATCCATTATCTCCTATAGGAATAGCCTATACCCATCCATTATCTCCTATAGGAATAGCCTATACCCATCCATTATCTCCTATAGGAATAGCTTATATCCAATAATGGGCATTTAAGACATTTAACATTACAGGCCTACCATTCTGGTTTTCATTTAGACTGTTTTCATTTAGTTTGTTGAGACAACAAGAGACAATAACGTCGGCAGGGTTAGACGATGGCAGGGTTAGGATTAGGGTTGGACGGTGGCAGGGCAAAATAACAACAATAGCCCAATAATAGTAGTAACTATAATAATAATAATAAACAAAAAAAATACAATCCACCCTTCTGTAATAATGTTACATCATGCGTAATGATCTGCACTTCAAGCCAAGAAAGAGAGAGGGAATACTATCAGAAATTCTGCCTAAGGTATACTGTTGGTTAAAAGGCTTAAAAGCTTGGGGAAAATTGGATCAGAGAGAATCGTCACCCAACTTTCATTATTTCCAAGTGGTGTGATTGAATTAAAGAGCAAGACCGTGGTTAGAGAGGAGGGTGGATGGCGCGCGGGGAGGGGGGGTTGGGCTTGGCGCATAATGGTGTGGTATTAAATTCTAATTAGAGATGCAGGGGATCAATGATAGGGAGGTTGGACAGCGCGGGCCCCCAGTGCCAGCCCAATAGACTGATGAGTTATTGTCATGTAAAAGCGCTAGCAATAAGACCAAACGCTTTGCCATTGTCCAAGAGGAAAGAGCCAAGTTTATTATGAGGACTATATGCTCTAGAGACCTGAGGCTAGGCGGCTCTTAGGGGGCTTTTCATAAAACAGGGCGAAGCTCCTATAAAGGAGGCCAGTTTTGGAGCAGGCGCCGAGCAGTGCACATCTACCCACGGTCTAGCCTCTTTCCAAAACAGTCAAATCCAAGCAAGTCAATTCTCCCCATTTCATCTCGTGTCATTATCATTGTTTTTGTAATCAAATTTGAAGTTTAGATTTTTTTTCCTGGGAAGTGCTGCTCTCTTTATCCACTGAGCCTTTTCAAATGTATAAAATGGAGTATTCTTACCTAAATTCCTCTGCCTACGAGTCATGTATGGCCGGGATGGACACATCGAGCTTGGCATCAGCCTATGCGGACTTCAGCTCGTGCAGTCAAGCCAGTGGGTTTCAGTACAATCCGATCAGGACCACGTTTGGGGCTACCTCCGGCTGCCCGTCTCTTACGCCGGGTTCTTGCAGTCTGGGGACACTGCGGGACCACCAAAGCAGCCCATACGCCGCAGGTAAGCAACCGCCAACTTTATTCACCACTCCCCGGTCTGTACCCGGGTATATAGGACGCCTTGATTGCATTTGAAAATGGAAATGTGTTTAGTATTTACCAAACGAAATTTGCTTACACAAATGAAAGAATTTATCACGTTAGAAGCGATTGCAGGCAAGCGGTAATTCAGTTACGGGGTTACACTATCCCAGTCACACCCAAACCGCCAACAACATTATCTTAAGCTGCCAAAATGATAGGCATAATTTATTTACTTTGCGATGAGATATAAAGCTTCAAATAATTAGATAACCAAAGACTAAAGCTCATTATTGACACAGAATTGGAGTTACAGTAGCAACAACCGGTACGGATGGCAACATTATGACAAGTTTCCAAACTTGAACCCCAATATCAAAGCAAAGATTTGTTTATCATTACAGTTAACCACATTACAGTACATCAATGGTCTCATTTAACACTAACCCACAAGTATTCTAACAGATTATAGAATATAATAACAACATAACTCGATTTTCAACAGAATCATTCTTAATTCGGATAGATTTTTATCTGACAACTTTGTAATTACATGTTATCATATGTTACTATTACTCTACAGCTATTGCCGTTGCAAATACGTTTAACGTTGACATTTCATTCCCGCAGTTCCTTACAAACTCTTTACGGATCATGGCGGACTGAACGAGAAAAGAAAGCAGAGGCGCATTCGGACCACTTTTACCAGCGCACAGCTCAAGGAGCTCGAGAGGGTTTTTGCTGAGACCCACTACCCAGATATCTACACACGTGAAGAGCTGGCGCTCAAAATCGATTTGACTGAAGCCAGAGTGCAGGTAGGCTATGCTATCACCTCGTCAAAGTGTACCATCTTTTCCAAACTCGAGTCATTCCACACACTAAGAACAAGGTACCCTACTATTATTGTGGGGTTTTAAAACATTGATATGGTTTAAAAATACTTTCACCAACATTAGGCCCATACAGAACTCATAGGCTTACACTGTTGTTTGATTATGTGTGAATAATTACACATTAGAGAGTTGTTTTCCGACGGTCAATGTGCGGATACAGTATCATATTGCATCATCTAATATTGACAACATGACTGGTTTCAGTCATTTACACATACAGTAGGACTATTTAATCTAATGGACCCGTTTTTCGTTTTCTAGGTGTGGTTCCAAAACCGACGCGCCAAATTCCGTAAGCAAGAGCGCGCGGCCTCTGCTGCTGCTGCCGCTGCCAAGAACGGCTCCGGGAAGAAGTCGGACTCTAGGGAAGAAGACAGTAAAGAGGCCAAATCTACCGACCCTGACAGCACGGGAGGACCGGGGCCCAACTCTGTCCCAACCTCTAACTGCGGCGGGCCCAGTCCAACCGGTGGCCAGGTCAACGTTTCCAGCGGAAACGGACAAGTGGACCAAGTGAAGACGTCGGTGGCTCCCGGCATGTGTGGAAACACACCGAGTCAAGGCTGGGCTTCCGCCCCGGGTACCATCACCTCCATCCCGGACTCATTGGGTGGACCGTTCGCCAGCGTACTGTCCTCTTTGCAAAGACAGAACGGAGCCAAAGCTACATTAGTAAAGACCAGCATGTTCTAATACAGCGGAGACCCACTGACAAAATCAAACAAGAGAAACATGGTTTACTCAGGTGACTGAGGAGTGTTGAGTCGTGAAATGAGGGATGTTACAAAAAAGACTGAAGGACACTGATAGGCCTATCATAACCGCAGTTGTAAAAAGATGAAGATGACTACTTTGATTTTTTTGTCTCAGTCCTTCCCGGTTATCGTCCAGTATTGTGGTCATTCTGCACTTATAGCTGTCTGGTTCAAGTAACCACAAACTGCTATGAGTCAAAAGCAGTGTCCCATCATACGACCAGATGTCATCAAAATGTCAGACACTGTACAACTGCTTGTTTTGTTTAGGTAGCCAACATTCTGATTTGACTGAAGATCTTCGATATATGGAATGTCTCTGTTTATTATCGAACGAGACAGACTATTTTGTTTTTTCCTGATGCAACTTACTAAGTGTAAGTAGCCTATACACCACTGTTTCAGGGCTCGTGAAGAATTTCGTTTCTTTCAGTTGTTGACATCAAATGAACACCCTTATTTCTTCAAAAAAGGCACAAAGTACAAAAGTTCACTGCTGACAGGAATATGTAATTGTATTGTGAGTCTTTCTACAGCTGTGTTTTTGTGGCTCAAATTGTATAGTGTTAATATGTATTATTGTATCTATCCTATAGTTGACCTTAAGCCACACTCCCCAGTCCCTTTAGAATCACGAAGTATTTTTGACGTTTTACAAAATTACCACTGTCGAATTTATTTTGGGTAAAAAAAGGGGAATGTATGCAAACAGTGTTATTTCACTATTATTTGCATGTCTTTTTGTCCGATTTTATAATCATTTCCCCCCATTTTGTGAGCATAATGTAACACGTTTTGTCCAGGATTTGAAAGTTATTTATATGTAGGTAATGAATGCTTATATTTAAGGAAATATTTCTACATGTGCACATAGTTTTCCAGGTGTACCATTGAAATGGTTGTTGATAAAAATAATCAAAGTTGCTTTGTCATGTTTTTCTTTGTTGATCTTTAGACAAAAAGGTACAAACAGGCTAGGCTACTATTCTGCATGCATTAGATGTACAAAGGTTAACCAAATTCGCACAAATTACTATTCTTTTCTGATTCCCCAATCCATGTCAGATTTTGTTCTCACAAAAGTATCACATTGTTTAAAAGCTATTGTCATGGATTCTATTATGTATTACTATGTACCTCTATTATACAATTCACCTACAATGAGACACGCCTTTTTGGTGGCCGTGGCCCATTCCAAGGACTGGGCATTTACTTCAGCACCATGGATAGCGGCTTGCGACAGAACGCAGGCTTTGGGATAGGCGTTACTTTCACAAAGGTCTGACTGTTCAGCAGTAATACAAAATAGGCTTCAACTTCGAAACAGTCGTGGTTAGCCTTTCCCATTCTCTGTCTGCCTTTAGCTGGCTAAATCCAGAAAAATACTGACCGTTTTGCTTTCATCCTCGTCGCAGCAAAAAGGCATAGGGCCGAATTGAGCTGAGTTGACTACATGCAGGTGCCCCACATTATTTCATTATCTTATAACTACAGAAAGACACGGACAAGCTCATTCATTCATTTGTTACATTTTATTTATAAACATACAGTATGCTATAAAGCCAATGCATTTGAACATCACATTTATCTTTCTTCGGGTAATGTTCAGGTGAATATTACAATAAATACAGAACTTAGACGTAAAGTATCATTCCCAAACTATTCATCCAGCTAAGACAGGTATCGATATTTCTGACACAAAGATGCCCCCCTGCAGAGTATCAGCTGAGATGTATTAATTTCTTAAGTAAAAGTAAAAAGACAATCAGATCTGAAGCCTAAAAATATGGTAGGACTATATCAGAAAAATAAACCCAGACGAGACAGGGAAAGTTGTAAGCTACAAGTTGAGAATGGATCATATGTCTGACAGAGTAGGCTATGGATCTATTTCAAGATAGCATTTGAACATACATTATATCCACCACTGGACCAATGGAGCGATTTCAGTGCCAACAGACATTTTATTTGTAATGCATGAATTGAATCACTGAATTCATAAATTGAACTTATGGTAAGTATTGCATTCATTGTCTGTGAATCAAGTTTACAAACCATCATTTCAAGTTAATCAAAGTTTCATATATTCAGCTTCAGCTCTCTAAATTCAGATTCAAAACCTGAGACAACATCCTGGTACTTTGCCAACCAGGAAGGTAGAGGAGAACAGATAATCAAATGCTCACTCTGGTAAACATAAAATTCATGCAGTTTCTGAAGCCAATGTGGCATGTTGAATTTATTTTCTTCCTATGAATTTAGCTCTAACATTTGAACCGTCTTGGCTATGAGCTATTATGACCCCATTCCTGAAAGCTAAGACTCCCTGGAGCCTTCTGTTCCCTTCTATGATGAAAACAAACGGAGTTAGAAGAGTGTCACAAAAAAAAAACGCATTTTGGCCCCCATAAGAATATAGTTGAATAGTCCAGTCATAGCCCTTCTAAGGATAGCCTTTCCACTCCCTATTAAATCTTGCTCTTGTGACTGAGTGGGGTTGAACAAGGTCTCCTACATGTCACAAGACTGTGTTAGCCCACTTAGCTAAAGCTGAATTCAACGATTACAAATTCAAAAGTATTACAATCAAATTCAAAATCCTAATACAAATTCGAAATTATGAAATTCAAATACAATTTCTGTTGGCACTGAAATTGCTCCATAGTAGCCTATAATTTCACAATTGACTTTCGAACTGCTGGCCCTAGCCTTTAGCAGCCAAATGTTAATCAAGTGCACCTGCTGGTAAGAACATTTTAGCCATAATTTCACAACGCAACAAGTATGCTTAATTTATATTTTTGTTGTTGAAAATGGGTTTCTATTGCTGAGCAATTACCAAAATCGTCATCACTGTCAACAGGGCATAGAGAGGCCTATATAGAGTCATTATAATAATGTCAAAACATTCAGATACACAATTTAAAAAAAATCAAATGGTCATCCTATTTTTTGCTGGGAATGGCTGCTATTAAATATGTCAACCATATATCCTAGATATATTTTAGATTCCGTTTTGAAACTGGAAAGACTCACTGCAAATCATGAAATCATGAGAAAACAAGGTTTGGTAGACTGTGACATGAGTAAAAAATAAAGGGGAATATCAACAAAACAAATTGGTGGGGTGATTTTAAGCTCTCGTGCAGTTTCTCCTGCATTTTGGACAAAAACCTCCCATCCTACCCAATCACACTTAAAGGAAAACTCCATCCAAAAACGATAATTTGGCATTTGTTTCATTAGTCTATTGTTGATATAGTCTCAAAATGTTTTGCTTGTTAGCAAATAAGTTTTTAAAGACATGTAACATACAAAATAGAGAAATCATCCCTATATGATGAATATGGCTGATTTCTGTATTTTAAGTGATATCTTGATAATGTTTTGCTTGTCAACAATCAAGTTGAGACTATATCAGCAATGGACTAATGAAATAAAAACCAAAAGATAGTTTTGGGGTGGAGCTTTCCTTTAAGTGGACACCATCTTTGGGTTCCCTTCCCTTGAGTGTGCAATCACCTGTTTACCTAAGGCACGTTTCATGACATTCCAAGCGTGAAATTCCTAAAGAGAACCAGTTAAGAGTTAACGGAATGGTTTAGTACAGTAGCATGAACCCATAATGACGGTTGTTTACCTCCACAATCAGTTTTCATGCATCAGTTCGCGTTATTGCTCTAAAATCAAGTACTACATCTAACTTTGTGAGCGGACATCTGTTTTGAGCAAAGAAAGAGAGGAAAGGATAATGTTGTCAGGCCGACGTGCGAAGTTACTGTAATGTAGGCCTATAGCCTAGTGACAGCACAGTATTTCTTTTAATTATCCAGTAGGCTACTAAAGCAATAGGAAAGAAATAAAAGATAAGACAGTGTTGGAGCTGCCTGGAAAGAAGATAGGCAGCTAAACGATTTAACTTTCAGAATTTAAACCAGAGTTTGGGTTAATTGTGGTTTAAGTGAAAATCGGGAGGAACAAAGCAGGCTTTTCTAAGCCTTTAGTTGACCATCGAGAAAAAACTCCTACAGATCTCAAGTCGGCAAAATGGAATACACTTCTATTACTTGAAACTTTCATTTTAAATCATGACAACCTTCTCTAGCAACCAAATTAGAAGCTTAAGTTACAAACTAAAGACTAATAAGGCCTATCTAACAACCTGGATACCAGAGAATAATTCAATTCAAATAAAGGGTATACTTTACAAACAAATATTTTGTCTAAGTGTCAAATTTGTTGGTTGGATTTCATTGCATTAGTGTTTTCATGAGTTTCCTATACTGTTTTGAAGTGATGGAGGCTGTTATACTGTATACACCATATTTACAGTATCAGAGCTCAGATTCAAAATGTCCACCATCCTCGAGGGCTTGTGGGTGCATATGGAAACGAGGAAGTGAGAACCTCTGAGCTGTGATCATACAGAGCCAATAGAATCAATAGGCCGACTATGATCAGTCGGACTAATATTCTATGCACACACAACTTTCCAATGTCAGGCATTATTTGGACCATTTCAATAAACCCGATAGGATGTGAATTGCAGACATTGCGAAAATCCCCACATAGGCATTGACAGACAAGACACATTCCACACATGTTGATTATATGGAGAAGCAGGAAGAAGGGAGACAATTTCTCTGTGTGCTTTCCATTGACCCAACGTTGTCACAATGTGGTTGGCTGGCCGGCTGCTGAAAATAGAGCAACAATACAATAAGGACAACCGTAAATTCTCTAATAGTTGATTATCATATTTAATGGGATTAAGGAAAAATACATGTATTTCTTGAGGCAATTGGATACACAATACTCTTATATCCATTAAATTAAAACTGTGAAAAGGGCAATGAACTAATCAGTGTGTGATGTACCTATTTATCATGTGAAAGCGAGGGAGACAAATGTATAGGTGTGTGTGAGAGTGAGTGAGAGAGAGAGAGAATGCAAATGTGTATAAGTGTGTGTGCATGCACGGATGTGATTTTGTGTGACTCACAACGGGAGCGGATGTAGCACTGGTGGCAGTTGAGGAGGCCGTTCCGGATCCTCACGTCTGTCCCCGTGGTGGTGTCACCCAGCTGTCCCTTACAGACCCCACACTGCAGGGGGAAGAGTGAGACAGAAGAGAGATAAGGGAAAGGAAGGAGGAAGAAAAGTACACTACATGACCAAAAGTATGTGGACACCTGCTCTTAGAACATCTCATTCCAAAATTATGGTCATTCCAATTCATCCCAAAGGTATTCGATGGGGTTGAGGTCAGGATTCTGTGCATGCCAGTCAAGTTCTTCCACACTGATCTCGACAAACCGTTTATGTATGGACCTTGCTTTGTGCACGGGGCATTGTCATGCTGAAACATGAAAGGGCTCCGCAGTCCAATGGCAGCGAGCTTTACACCACTCCAGCCGACGCTTGGCATGGTGCATGGTGAACTGAGGCTTGTGGGCGGCTGCTCGGCCATGGAAACCCATTTCATGGAGCTCCCGATGAACAGTTCTTGTGCTGACGTTGTTCCAGAGGCAGTTTGTAACTTGGTAGTGAGTGTTGCAACCGAGGACAGAAGATTTTTTACACGCTATGCGCTTCAGCACTCAACGGTCCCGTTCTGTGAGCTTGTGTGGCCTACTACCTCGTGGCTGAGCCGTTTTTGCTCCTAAATATTTCCACTTTGCATTTACAGTTAACCAGGGGAGCTCTAGCAGAAATTTGACGAACTGACTTGTTGGAAAGGTGCCATCCTCTGACAGGGCAGACTGAAAGTCACTGAGCTCTTCAGTAAGGCCATTTAACTGCCAATATTTGTCTATCGAGATTGCATGGCTGTGTGCTCGAATTGATACCTGTCAGCAACGGTTGCGACTGAAGTAGCCGAATCCACTAATTCGAAGGCGTGTCCACATACTTTTGTACACATAGTGTAAGACATATGCTTTGTTTGAAAACTTTGAAAATGCATAATTCTTTCCTTCCCTCCTTGTAGTAATCACTGATCTGACATTGGTGAGTGTGTTAATCAGAGAGGATTGGAAAGGTTTAAGCAATATGGTAATTCTGTCACCTTGCCTTCTGATTGGTCGGGTGGGACATCTGCCATATTGCTTACACCTTAGCCTCTGAGTCCCCAACCACCGGATGTTCTGGTTTTCAGTGGAAATGGAAAGAGAGTCTGTGACGCGACATCCGCTTTTGGAAATTAACAAGGCGACACTCCATCTTAACTCCTCCTCCACATCTACTGGATTGGTTGAACAGTGCGGAAGACAACCTCCCTATAGTTTATTCTTCTTGTCAAGACCAGTACGTAGGGGATCTAGTTTCAGGTGTTTCTTTAACCCATGCTACGGTAGGTTACTTACACCTTATAACAGTGGAGGCTGCTGAGGGGAGGACGGCTCATAATAATGGCTGGAATGGACACAAGGAAACCATGTTTTTGATACCATTCCACTGATTCCGCTCCAGTCATTACCACAAGCCTGTCCTCCCCAAATAAGGTGCCACCAACCTTTAAAGATCAACAAGGAGTTTCTTGGAGGTTGGGTCTAGGGCTTGGATTGGAATTCACCATCAATTACATTAGTTACAGTCCTGTGGTTAATAACTGTGGATGGGTGTGGTGTTGTGGTGAAAGGGTTCTGACCTAACACAGTCTGCTACTAACTGTGGTGGTGTGGTGAAAGGGTTCTGACCTAACGCAGCCTGCTACTAACTGTGGTGAAAGGGTTCTGACCTATCGCAGCCAGGTACTAACTGTGGTGGTGTGGTGAAAGGGTTCTGACCTAACGCAGCCTGCTACTAACTGTGGTGGTGTGGTGAAAGGGTTCTGACCTAACGCAGCCTGCTACTAACTGTGATGGTGTGGTGAAAGGGTTCTGACCTAACGCAGCCAGCTACTAACTGTGGTGGTGTGGTGAAAGGGTTCTGACCTATCGCAGCCTGCTACTAACTGTGGTGTTGTGGTGAAAGGGTTCTGACCTATCGCAGCCAGCTACTAACTGTGGTGGTGTGGTGAAAGGGTTCTGACCTAACGCAGCCAGCTACTAACTGTGGTGGTGTGGTGAAAGGGTTCTGACCTAACGCAGCCTGCTACTAACTGTGGTGTTGTGGTGAAAGGGTTCTGACCTATCGCAGCCTGCTAATAACTGTGGTGTTGTGGTGAAAGGGTTCTGACCTATCGCAGCCAGCTACTAACTGTGGTGGTGTGGTGAAAGGGTTCTGACCTAACGCAGCCAGCTACTAACTGTGGTGGTGTGGTGAAAGGGTTCTGACCTAACGCAGCCTGCTACTAACTGTGGTGTTGTGGTGAAAGTGTTCTGACCTATCGCAGCCTGCTACTAACTGTGGTGGTGTGGTGAAAGGGTTCTGACCTAACGCAGCCTGCTACTAACTGTGGTGGTGTGGTGAAAGGGTTCTGACCTAATGCAGCCTGCTACTAACTGTGGTGGTGTGGTGAAAGGGTTCTGATCTAATGCAGCCAGCTACTAACTGTGGTGGTGTGGTGAAAGGGTTCTGATCTAATGCAGCCAGCTACTAACTGTGATGGTGTGGTGAAAAGGTTCTGACCGTAACACAGCCAGCTACTAACTGTGGTTGTGTGGTGAAAGGGTTCTGACCTATCGCAGCCAGTTACTAACTATGGTGGTGTGGTGAAAGGGTTCTGACCTAACGCAGCCAGCTACTAACTGTGGTGGTGTGGTGAAAGGGTTCTGATCTAATGCAGCCAGCTACTAACTGTGATGGTGTGGTGAAAAGGTTCTGACCGTAACACAGCCAGCTACTAACTGTGGTGGTGTGGTGAAAGGGTTCTGACCTAACGCAGCCAGCTACTAACTGCGGTGGTGTGGTGAAAGGGTTCTGACCGTAACGCAGCCAGCTACTAACTGTGGTGGTGTGGTGAAAGGGTTCTGACCTAACGCAGCCAGCTACTAACTGTGGTGGTGTGGTGAAAGGGTTCTGACCGTAACGCAGCCAGTTACTAACTGTGGTGGTGTGGTGAAAGGGTTCTGACCTATCGCAGCCAGCTACTAACTGTGGTGGTGTGGTGAAAGGGTTCTGACCTAACGCAGCCTGCTACTAACTGTGGTGGTGTGGTGAAAGGGTTCTGACCTATCACAGCCTGCTACTAACTGTGGTGGTGTGGTGAAAGGGTTCTGACCTAACGCAGCCTGCTACTAACTGTGGTGTTGTGGTGAAAGGGTTCTGACCTAATGCAGCCTGCTACTAACTGTGGTGGTGTGGTGAAAGGGTTCTGACCTATCGCAGCCAGCTAATAACTGTGGTGGTGTGGTGAAAGGGTTCTGACCTATCGCAGCCTGCTACTAACTGTGGTGGTGTGGTGAAAGGATTCTGACCTAACGTAGCCAGCTACTAACTGTGGTGAAAGGATTCTGACCTAACGTAGCCAGCTACTAACTGTGGTGGTGTGGTGAAAGGGTTCTGACCTATCGCAGCCTGCTACTAACTGTGGTGGTGTGGTGAAAGGATTCTGACCTAACGCAGCCAGCTACTAACTGTGGTGAAAGGATTCTGACCTAACGCAGCCAGCTACTAACTGTGGTGGTGTGGTGAAAGGGTTCTGACCTATCGCAGCCTGCTACTAACTGTGGTGGTGTGGTGAAAGGGTTCTGACCTAACACAGTCTGCCTGAGTGACACTGACCTTAAAGCACTGGATGTGGAAGTAAAGGCTGAGGGTCTCAATAATCATGGCCGCCCCTTTTCCCAAAGGGTGACCGCAACTGGAGCACAGCTTCTTACCGCTCACCGACCTGCAGGGGAGAACCCAGTTCAGGTTACTAGACTGACCACTGAGCAGCACAAACTGAATGACCGCAGTGCCAAATGAAGTATGGTCCAGTGGATATATGGTCCAGTGATAGTGAATGAAGAACTCAGGGATTGATGCTTTTAGATTCCTCAGATTCATATCTAGTACAGTATATTGATCTAAACATTTAATACAGTAGTGTGAGATATGGACTCAGACCAGTTAGAGATATCAGCAATGTCTTCTACAGAGCTGACATGATACTTTTCACAGAGAAGCACAGATCAAACCTTGTACTTTCAGCAAGTTCAATATCCTTCTCAATATAACAGATGACAAAAGCAGCAGTGAGTGGCCTCAAGGACTTGAGTTTGGCGCCCTCTGATGGCTGTACCTGTTTGGAGATTGAGGCATATCGGATGTGCATGTGGTGGGTGAGTTTGATGGACTGCGCCCCATGGATTCAATGGAGCCACACCTGAAGATGAAAAGCAACATGAAGGCCTGCCTAGCAACATGGACATGATTGAAACCTTTAGTATGAATTGGACCAATCAAAACTATATGAGGCGAACAAACAATATTTAAGGTCCTATAGGTGAAAATACGTTGTTACCAATTACGTGGACCATACAGTGTGCAATACAGCAGCATTTGACAAATTCCTACTATAAGCAGTAGGTTTACCAATACGTGTTCTTACTCTCTTGAACCACAAATAAGAATCTGTTTTAATTGGTTGAACTATAAAATCAGGGGACTTTTTTGTAAATTCCTAAATATAACACCTCTGTTGTCATTTCTCTATAAAGCCTCATCGTGAGGCAACATGGGGCCACCTACGGGCCATCTGAGTAAAAGGCATGTCCGTGATGGAAGATGTGGTGAAGCATTAATAACAAAAAGAGAAGGCCCCCTGCATAACATAGTGAATATTGGCTTGTGAATGATAGAACAAACTCACACCCACACATGAACACACCGTTCCCCTCACCCACACATATGCAGAGCCAAAGGGGTGTCCCGGGTAGCACTGGACATCCCTGACATCTGATTTGGCACCCCAAAATGTTATTCGCTACTGGCAGTTTGATGCTGATTGACATCTCATTTCACCTCTTGTTGAAAGAAGCATTTTATGTTGACGTTCGGGGCACATTTTTCAAATCGAGGATGAGAGAATATTAACGTTGGTGGCGAGATACAGAAGAATAAGAAGAACATACAGAAGAGATAATATTTCCACAGCTCCACAAGCTCTTTTCGCGATTGACGAAAGCATCATATTTGAAGTAAGTTTTAAAGTTTAGCATCGGGTTTAGATTTCCTAATCAACTTTTAGGAAAGTTGAGTTGCTTTGTAAGTCAATGGAGCCAAAGGTTTAATGTTAACAGACAGCTAATCAGATAAGAGATCGGTTCCCAATTTAGCCTAACATTATGTTAACATATGTGCTAGTAATACACTCATATACAGTGCAGACATACAAATGTTTAGCTAATGTGGGGTAACTAGTAGGCTACAGCTGTCAGTGTTGAGCAAGTTAACATTCAGAAATTTGAAATCAGTTAACTTAGATTTTCGTACTTGAACTCAAAACGAACAATTATCAATCTGTTAACGTTACTCAAAAGACTACCACAATTTGCAGATAGCCTGTTTGCTATCGTAAAGGTGTAAGAAATTACAGCCAGCTAAGTTACTTACCGCAGAGTAGTCCTAGCCATGATATAACTAGTAACTTAGGCTAGTAGTTGATTTTAAGATACAGTTATGATAAAGGGGATTTGTAATTGAGATTGGACTAAAATGTGGGAAATTGGATGCTTACGTGCAACCATAGATTGTCTTATTTTTGCATAGGGTCAATTAAACATGAAAACAGGGAGAGACTTCTGTTCCAAAAGGACCCAATGTTAGACCTGGCCTATACTTTAAACTACACATTTTAGTTAGCAGCTGTTAGCATCTAATCTTGTGGATCCCTTAATTATACATTTTTAGAGACTTTATTTAACGTGTACTTCAGACATGTCAAGATCCAGAGAATGGTTCCTGTACAGCCGTTTGAAAACATTTCCCAGAACTCAGCATGGTACTAGGAAAAGGGCTTTCAACAGCTCCTGGTATAAGGACAATTCGTGGCTTGAATATTCTGTAAGTCAAGATTCGACTTGTTTCGCCTGTAAGCGTTTTCTCTGCCCAATACACCCGAATCTGCCTTCACATCACAGTCAAATTTTTGTAACTGGAAAAAGGCGCTGTTTAAAGATTCTGGGTTTAAGCTCCATTCGAAGGCCGAGCATCATATCAATGCCATGTATGCTTGGAATCAGCATAAAAGGGCTATTTGCAGCAACTCATCAATGTTAGACGTCATAAATGAGGACTGGAAAAGTGGAGGAAAACTGTACTTACATTAAAACAATTGCAGATGTGCTCCTATTAACTGCCACTCAAAATATAGCGCAGAGGTCATTGAGAGTCTGATGACTCTCACAACAAGGGTAATGTTTTGACAATATTAGAAGAAATAGCAAAGCATGACCCTCTCATAGAGAAAAGGATGAATGCATGTGGCAATGCTATAAGTACACAAGCCACCAAATCCAGAAGGAAGTTCTTGAGGGCTGAGCTGAGATGGGAAAAGTGAAATAATAAGAGAAGTAAAAGAAAGTGAAGTTTTTAGTGTAATTGTAGATGAAACCAAAGATGTAAAGAAAAAAGAACAAATGTCTTTAGTTGTGAGGTACTATTACAACGAGGCCATCCACGAAAGCTTTTTACACTTTCAGTCAGCTGAAAGCTTAGATGCAGCAGGTCTCACAAAAAGTATGATCTGGCAATTGCCTTGAAAAACATAGATAATCTTGTGTGGCAAGGCTATGACGGTGCATCCGTCATGAGCGGAAAGCATTCTGGTGTGTCTGCACGGATTAAAAACAGTGCAAGATTTGCATTTTATGTGCACTGTAATGCACATTGTTTGAATTTGGTTCTTTTCAATGCTGTAAAATCAGTGCCTGAGGCAGTTAACTGTTTTGCTCTCCTGCAGAAGCTTTATAACTTTGTATCTGACTCATACGTTCATCTCAAGTGGCTTGCAGTTCAGAAAGAGCTGTATCCACAGCAGCAGTCCAGGGAACTACAGAGACTTACGGATGTAAGGTGGGCATGCAGATACATGGCATGTCGCAATCTGAGGGACAGGCTTCCAGCAGTTCTGAGAGTGCTACAGAATATCACACTTAAAAATAGTGGTGATAGATCAGTGGAGGCAAGGGGCCTTCTTACTCAGATAGATTTACATTTCATAGGGCTTTTGGTTACCTTTTGTAAAGTGCTCGGTGATGCCAAATGTCTCTCTGACATCTAGTAGGTGCCCTTACAGACACATTACAGGACTACAGAAATGAGGGTTACTTTGGAGAACTATGGAAAGAGATTGAAGAGTTTGCAGAGCACTGCAAAATAAATGGATAAACAGTGTATCAAAGACTGCCTAAAAACAAGCTTAAGATTTCCCGACTCATTGATGAGCACTGTAGGATAGAAAAATAGTGACCAAAGTGATGGCGAGAGCTTCCAAAGAGCTATCTTTTATCAGGTGCTTGACAGACTCACAGCTGAGCTGCACAGAAGAATTGCGAAAATGCAAGGGGTCCAGTCTCTCAACACAAAGACTACAACATTCTTGAATGAGGAGCCTCTGTTTGCCTTTGCTCAGACCTTTGAGTCAGATTTAGAGGACCTCAAAGCAAGCGGCTTCTTGATAAGAGAGAAAAGCGGAAGGGACAGACCGTCTACTCTCCTCGACATTATTATACGTTTCTAGAAACACAACAAAGAGGTCTTCCATGAGCTATTTCGACTTTGTAAGATTTCTGTTGTTACACCAGTTAGCGGTGCTTCTTGCGAGAGAAGCTTCTCAGCTTTAAAACTGATTAAAACCCACCTTAGGACAACAATAGTTGATGACAGGTTAAGCCGACTCAACACTGAGAATTCTGAGGCAAGGAGGGCATGCTCCCTCAACATGGATGAGTTTGTGAAACAGTTCTCACCAGAACTGCAGAATTATGCTGTTTTTAAATCTAACTAGGATCATTGGGCACTTAACCGGTCCCTCTGGTCATGATTAAAACCTGTACTGTGTACTAGCTAGGACAGTGACATTCTAATATGATAAATCCAAAGGGTATCATGTCACACAGATTTAATTTGGTCTTGATTAGGCCAATTCCAAAACTTTTCTTTGATATTAGTTAACACACACACACACATATATACACACACATATACATAAATATATACATACACACACACATATATACACACACACACACACATATATACACACACATATACATAAATATATACATACATACACACACACACACACACACACACACACACATATATACACACACACACACACATATACATACATAAATATATACATACACACACACACACACAAATACACTATACTGTAAGAGTGTAATATTGATTGGCAGCAAAATTATTTTTATTTTTCAAGTCTGTTTCTGCTTGATACCTGGTATGTCAAATTGCATTGTGTACATTTTTGTAAATAAACTGCAATTTATGTAACACACAAACGCTATCTTATCTCCTTGGTGCTTGAGCTTTATTTTCTGAAAATATTTTGGATGTGCAACACTTAGACCCAGATTATATATTCATGAAAACAGAGTGACCCAAGTCTCTCCAGTATGTGAGTACAAGTGTGTGTGTGTGTGTGTGTGTGTGTGTGTGTGTGAGAGAGAGAGTGAGTGAGTGAGTGAGTGAGTAGGATTCTTTCATGCTCCTTAGATGCCAGGTTAGGGTTACACACTCATTTTCTGTCATGGACTATGGACCCCCTGAAGTAGCCTTGGCCACCCCATGTATAAAATTCTAGTTCCGCCACTGCACATACCTCCTGTCCCGAGAGGGCGCCTGCTGGCTGGGTTTGGTGCAGTCTAGTAAGACCTCTGTATTTTGTTTCTTGTTGGGGGGCTGGGGAACGGCCATGGTGGGTGGTGCTCTCTGACCATTCTGCAAACTCGGCGTCAGCTTGTCTGTCTGACTGATGTTCTGGCTGATTGAGCTGTTGATGATTGATTAAATGCATCATTCATTTCAGTTTCATTAATGACATTATATAGAAAGTCATTATTCTCATGACCATTGTAGGGTTCAAGGTCACACACACACACACACACACACACGCTCTCAGACTGACCTGACTGCTGTTTTCAGACTATCATCTCTGGACGCTGTGCTGATGTCACTACTCCTGTCGTTATCTTGTCCTTTCCATACCACTCTCTCTGTGTTCCCCTGGTGGATGAAGATAGATGAAGACAGTTTCAAAGGGTTAGTTACAATCACCCTAAAATCCCCCAAAACACAAAACCCATTGCCTTACGGCATATTAACTGTGGTCATATTAGCTGTTTTCAAACGAATCCGCTTCTGATACTAAGATCTTTATAGTTGAATCCTTAGGATCTGCTGTGATATATACTGCATGTAAACGCACAGTGTTTGGTGCACAATGGCTTGACAGCTATGTCAGTGAACTAAATATGATTGATACACCAAGCAACAGAGCTTTCAAATTTGGAGATGGGAGAATTGTCCATTCTACCAAGAGAGTTAAGATACCAGCAAAAATTGGTCAGACTAAGTGTCACATTGAAACAGAGGTGGTCCCTACGGATATCCCCATACTATTAAGCAAAGCTTCCCTCAAGAAGGCGTGGGCTGTACTAGACATAAAAAACGATAAGGCAGTGACGTTTAAACAACCAGTGACCCTTGAACTTACTACCTCTGTCTAAAATGTTTACACAATAGTGGCCTAAGACATCACACAGAGTCCATGTTAAAATTAGATTCAGAGCACATGGAGATTCTGACAGTCACAGAGAACATGAACACAAAAGGAAAAACAAAGTATTGTTAAAACTTCAAGCAGTTTGGACATGCTACAGTTGACAGACTTCAGAAATTAGTTCTAGGAATAATGATGAGAGTATTTCCATTCTACAGCAGATGGTTAACAGTTGTGAGACATGTCAGAAATACAGAAAACCTAAGCCCAGCTGTTGGTTTGCCACTGGCTTCCAAGTACAATGAAACAGTGGCTGTAGATCTACATGAGCTAGGACCAAGTGTGTGGTACCTTCACATAATCAACCACTTCATACGCTTCAGTGCTAGAAGCACTGTGAATACAAAGAAACCCAGTGAAATCGTCAAGCACTTCATTCATTCCTGGATAAGTGTGCATGGCCCGACTCAGAAATTGTAGTGACAATGGAGGAGAGTTCAATAATAATGAAATAAGAGAAATGGCAGAGAAATTCAACATGGAAGTAAAGACAAGTGCTGCATACAGTCCATGGAGCAATGGACTTCTGGAGAGAATCAAATACTCAGAGATCATGCTGAAAGTGAAGCAAGACAATGGATGTGACTGGAAAACAGCCCTAGATTGGGCTTTGATGGCAAAAAACTCAATGCACAATGTTCATGGTTACAGCCCATATCAACTAGTGTTGGGGCAGAACCCTAATCTTCCCTCTGTACTGGTTGACAAGCCACCAGCACTAAAAGGGACCAGTGTGTGCAGCACTACATGCAGCAAGAAAAGCATTCACTGAAGCAGAGTGCTCAGAGAAAATGTGCAGGGTTCTGCGTAAACAGCTTCGACCCACCGATGAGAAGTACGAG
The DNA here is from genome assembly GCF_029448725.1 of Salvelinus fontinalis. Taxonomy (NCBI): domain Eukaryota; kingdom Metazoa; phylum Chordata; class Actinopteri; order Salmoniformes; family Salmonidae; genus Salvelinus; species Salvelinus fontinalis. Next base: position 60,479,271 of record NC_074670.1, on the reverse strand, counting down.
ACCGGAAACAAAGTGTACTTCAAACGAGTTGACTCAAGAGTGGAAAGGACCGGGAGTAGTCATTGGCCAAGATGGTGTGGTGTTATTTGTGAGGCACGGAGGCACCATTGTGCATCACTCAAGATTGAGGAAAGTAAATGATCAACAAGGTTAGAGGGGCTGTAGCTGAGAATCAGCCTCCTAATGAAAATGACAAAAAGGACACAATAACAGACACAAACCTACCAGATGTCATATCCAATGACATGGACACTGAAACTGACACAGGAAATGGAGCAGACGCCTTCAACCATGCCACAGGTAATACTGTTGAGCGTTCAAATTAGGAAAACATTCAACAGCCACATGTGTTAAGACAACATGGTTGTTCCAGTCTGAAAACTGGACAAACTTAAATACATGGACAGAGAAAGTGGTATTCCACATACAGAAACCTTCATTGGAGGAGCAGGAAAAGCCAAAGAAAAACACCAGACTGGTACAATTTGCAGTACTCTGAACCAGCTACACTTTCTGGTACAACAGGGTCAGCTGACCTGCCACTTGTAGATAATATCAGAATTGAACCAATGGAAAATCGAGAAAAACAGAATGACATTCAAAATGATGATGTACTTGAAACAAAGGACATGTCATTTGACTAAGTGAAGCTAGACGAGCTCAGTAATTGGAGTAAAAATTAAGTGTTTGAGGAAGTCAAAGAAATGCCTCAACAAGGTAGGTGTGTACCCTCAAAGAATCTTTAACTGGAATAGTGCCAAAAGCACATCTAGTGGCTAGAGGAGCTGGCTGCTGAAGAACTCCAAAAGACTCACCGACAGGTGCCTCAGAGTCACTCAGATTGCTGATGACAGTGATCTGCCAGAAAAAAATGGAAACTTCATTCCATGGATGTCAAATCTGCATTTTGGCAGGGAACAGAGCTGTCAAGGGACATTCACATCTGATCTCCGCCTGAAGCTAAGAGCGAAGGAACACTGGAAACAAAAAAAAAGTGTGTGTATGGACTGGCAGATGCATCACTCTACTGGTACAACGAAGTCAAGGCAACAATGCTGAATACAGGTGGAAAAATGTCACAAGTGGATCCTGCAGTCTTCTATTGGCTTGATCAAGACTGCAATGTGACTGGAGTACTTGCCTGTCACGTTGATGACTTTATCTGGGGTGGCTCACAGACCATTGCTACAACTGTGAATCCACACCTCAAAGCTGTTTTCCAGGTCGGCTGTGAGGAGCATGATATTTCTTTTTAATGTTGGCATAGCGTTTATGACAGTTGATAGAACAATACTGATGCAAAAGGAGAGCAAAATCAAGAATCTTCAACCCATCCACATGGATTCTTCAAGAGCCGTACAAAGGAATTCCCCTCTATGTGGAATTGAAGCTGATCAATTGAGGTCAAAGACAGGTCCTATTCTATGGGTTGCTAGACAGAGTAGACCTGATGCTATGTTTGATGGCTGCAACTTGGCATCCAACACAAAACACGCCACTGTACAAACCATTCATGATGCAAACAAAGTTGTTCGTAAACTGAATTCACATCAAGTGACTAAAGTTTCAGCATGTTGGAAAAGATGACTCAAACTACACTCAGCAATAAATGAAACATCCTGTCACTGTCAACTACGTTTATTTTCAGAAAATTTAACATGTGTAAATATTTGTATGAACATAAGATTCAACAACTGAGACAAACTGAACAAGTTCCACAGACATGTGACTAACAGAAATGGAATGTGTCCCTGAACAAAGGGGGGGGGGGGGGTAAATCAAAAGTAACAGTCTGCAGTACTGCAGTGCATCTCCTCCTCATGGACTGCACCAGATTTGCCAGTTCTTGCTGTGAGATGTTACCCCACTCTTCCACCAAGGCACCTGCAAGTTCACAGACATTTCTGGGGGGGAATTGCCCTAGCCCTCACCCTCCGATCCAACAGGTCCTAGACCTGCTTAATGGGATTGAGATCCGGGCTCTTCGCTGGCCATGGCAGAACACTGACATTCCTGTCTTGCAAGAAATCACGCACAGAACGAGCAGTATGGCTGGTGGCATTGTCATGCTGGAGGGTCATGTCAGGATGAGCCTGCAGGAACGGTACCACATGAGGGAGGATGTCTTCCCTGTAACACACAGCATTGAGACTGCCTGCTATGACAAAAAGCTCATTCCGATGATGCTGTGACACACCGCCTCAGACCATGACAGACCCTCCACTTCCAAATCGATCCCACTCCAGAGTACAGGCCTTGGTGTAACGGTCATTCCTTCGACGATAAACGTGAATTCTACCATCACCCCTGGTGAGACAAAACCATTACTCGTCAGTGAAGAGCACTTTTTGCCAGTCCTGTCTGGTCCAGAGACGGTGGGTTTGTGCCCATAGGCAATGTTGTTGCCGGTGATGTCTGGTGAGGACCTGCCTTACAACAGGCCTACAAGCCCTCAGTCCAGCCTCTCTCAGCCTATTGTGGACAGTCCGAGCACTGGAGGGATTGTGGGTTCCTGGTGTAACTCGGGCAGTTGTTGTTGCCATCCTGTACCTGTCCCGCAGGTTTGATGTTCGGATGTACCGATCCTGTGCAGGTGTTGTTACACGTGGTCTGCCACTGCGAGGACGATCAGCTGTCCATCCGGTCTCCCTGTAGCGCTGTCTTAGGCGTCTCACAGTACTACGGACATAGCAACTTATTGCCCTGGCCACATCTGCAGTCCTCATGCCTCCTTGCAGCATGCCTAAGGCACGTTCACGCAGACCAGCAGGGACCCTGGGCATCTTTCTTTTGTTTTTTTTCAGAGTCAGTAGAAAGGCCTCTTTAGTGTTCAAAGTTTTCATACTGTGACCTTATTTGCCTCATTTGTGGTTATTCTTGTAACTGTTATGGCCAACTATGGTTACACCCCTTGGGTCTTTTCCGGAACAGGGTACGTTCCCTTTTTAGAGGAGTCAGCAGGATAACATATATTGGTTATTCCTGTAGAGTACCAAGGTCTGTTGCTTTGGTCCTACATGCATTCAACTATTTCTGTGACTCTACAGGTTGCATGTCCTAATATGAAGGCAATATGATAACGGTGGCTAAATGCCAGCGGTGATGAGCCATTAAGAGGAGTTACTATGAGTATGACGTAAGGAGGACAAATGTATAAAACATGTGTGCCAAGGCTGGAAGGCAGTTGTCTTTATGACGCAGCTCGGCTTTTATTATGGAGTAATAAAAAGTCTATTGAACTCACATGCTCCAATATTTGTGAAATATGATTGACCAAAATATTTCCACGATATTTCCACGACAAACCATCTCCAAAAGACACCTAAAGACTCTCAGACCATGAGAAACAAGTATCTCTGGTCTGATGAAACCAAGATTGAACTCTTTGGCCTGAATGGCAAGTGTCACGTCTGGAGGAAACCTGGCACCACCCTCCCGTGAAGCATGGTGGCGGCAGCATCTTGCTGTGGGGATGTTTTGCAGTGGCATGGACTGCGAGACTAGTCAGGATCGAGGAAAAGATGAACAGAGCAAAGTACAGAGAGATTCTTGATGAAATCCTGAGCGCTCTGGAACAGGTTCTCAGACTCGGGCGAAGGTTCACCTTCCAACAGGACAACGACCCTAAGCACACAGCCAAGACAAAGCTGGAGTGGCTTCGGCAGCAATGCGCCCCATCCAACCTGGCAGAGCTTGTGAGGATCTGTAGAGAGGAATGGGATAAACTTCCAAAATACAGGTGTGCCAAGCTTTTAGCGTCATACTCAAGAAGACTTGAGGCTGTAATCTCTGCTAAAGGTGCTTCAACAAAGTACTGAGTAAAAGGTCTGAATACTTATGTAAATGTGATATTTTAGTTTTACATTCTTAATAAATGTGCAAAAATATCTAAAAACGTGTTTTTACTTTGCCATTATGGAGTATTGTATGTAGATTGATAAAGGGAAAAAAAACGATTTAATCAATTTTAGAATAATGCTGTAACGTAACAAAATGTGGAAAAAGTCAAGGGGTCTGAATACTTTCCAAATGCACTGTATATACATATTTACAACACGGTATTTTAATTTGAAAGGTAACCCAATATAACTTCTCCTCTCACCCCCTGCCTCTCCAGCAGCTCCTGCTTGCGTTCCCAGTCGGCCAGCGACCGGACGATGGTGTCCTGGGGGTCCATGGGCCCGGGGGTGTCCCCCCGGATGGGCGAGGGCAGGGTGGAGGAGAGGGGGGTCAGAGGGGCCACAGTCTCCTCTAGTATCCTTCGCTCCTGTGGAAAAAGGGAGGGAATGAGGAAGAGGTAAAGAAATAGGGAGGGAAATAGGTAGGGAGGGAGAGAAAAAGGGAGGGAGGGAGAGAGTGAAAAGGGAGGGAGGGAGAGGGAGAGAGAGAAAACGAGAGGGAGAGAGGGACATAGGGAGGGAGGGAGAGAGGGGAAAAATAAGGAGGGAGGGGGAGAGAGAAATAGGGAGGGAGAGCGAGAAATAGGGAGGGAGGGAAATAGGGAGGGAGGGAAGGAGGTAGAAAAATAGGGAGGGAGGGAGAGAGAAATAGGGAGGGAGGGAGGGAGAGAGAGAGAATAGATAGGAAAGGAGGGAGGGAGAGAGAGAGAAATAGGGAGGCAGGGAAGGAGAGAGAGAGAAATAGGGAGGCAGGGAGGGAGAGAGAGAGAAATAGGGAGGGAGGGAGAGAGAGAGAAATAGGGAGAGGGGGAGGGAGAGAGAGAGAGAAATAGGGAGAGGGAGAGGGAGAGAGAGAGAAAAATAGAGAGAGGGGGAGGGAGAGAGAGAGAGAAATAGGGAGGGAGGGAGAGAGAGAAATAGGGAGGGAGGGAGAGAGAAATAGGGAGGGAGGGAGAGAGAGAAATAGGGAGGGAGGGAAAAAGGGAGAGAAATAGGGAGGGGTAGAAAAATAGGGAGGGAGGGAAGGAGGTAGAAAAATAGGGAGGGAGGGAAGGAGGTAGAAAAATAGGGAGGGAGGGAGAGAGAAATAGGGAGAGAGAGAAATAGGGAGAGAGAGAAATAGGGAGGGAGGGAGAGAAATAGGGAGGGAGGGAGAGAAATAGGGAGGGAGGGAGGGACGGAGGGAGAGAGAGAGAGAGAGAGGGATGGAAAGAGGGAGAGAAATAGGGAGAGAGGGAGAGAAATAGAGAGGGAGGGAGAGAAATAGGGAGAGAAATAGAGAGGGAGGGAGAGAAATAGGGAGGGAGGGAGAGAGGAATAGGGGAGAGAGAGAAATAGGGAGCGAGGGAGAGAAATAGGGAGGGAGGGAGAGAAATAGGGAGGGAGGGGGGAGGGAGGGACGGAGGGAGGGACGGAGAGAGAGAGAGAGAGAGAGAGAGGGAGGGAAAGAGGGAGAGAAATAGGGAGGGAGGGGAATATGGAGGGAGGAGTGAGTGAAATAGGGAGGGAGGGAGAGAAATAGGGAGGGAGAGAAATAGAGAGGGAGGGAGAGAAATAGAGAGGGAGGGAGAGAAATAGAGAGGGAGGGAGAGAAATAGAGAGGGAGGGAGAGAAATAGGGAGGGAGGGAGGGAAATAGGGAGGGAGGGAGGGAAATAGGGAGAAAAATAGGGAGGGAGAGAAATAGGGAGGGAGAGAAATAGGGAGGGAGAGAAATAGGGAGGGAGAGAAATAGGGAGGGAGAGAAATAGGGAGAGAGAGAAATAGGGAGGGAGAGGAATAGGGAGGGAGGGAGAGAAATAGGGGGGGAGAAATAGGGAGGGGGGGGAATAGGGAGGGGGGGGAGAAATAGGGAGGGTTTGTATTCATGAAAGTGACTGCTGACTATTCGCACACACACACATGCACTCACACACCTCCTCATGGTATCTCCTCTCCTCGTCTTCCACCTCTCTTTGCGCTCTCTCCCACTCCTGTTTCAGCTTCTCCTGCTCATGCTGGTACTTCTCCTATTACCATGGCAATGAGAGATGGCACACATTCATCATCAATGACATGTCATACAGACAGACGGATGGAGAGATGGTTAGAAAAGATGCCTATTAGGCCATACCTGGCCATAGAGCATATCGGGATTTGCCACTTTCCGTGTTTTAGTAACTAACACAGTACTTATCACTCTCCCTAAAACATGATGATGGCTGATGACACTGCTTCATGAAAATCCAATATCTTGAAAACTTGACTGCTGACATGCAAAACATGTTGAGATTGTATCAACAAGGAACTAATGAAAAAAATACCAAAAGATAGTTTGAGTGTCTTTTTCCTTGAAAGATGGTGTGAAATGTGGAAGACTCAACTTCAGAATCATTTTGAAATATGAAAACATCTGATTAACTTCGATTTCGAGTGAACTATCCATTAACATTGGATTTCATCTAAAATAAATATATTGTGTTAGTTCAGGTCTGTATTAAGTACCATTGAGAAGCATGAGCCAATCATGTGACAGGAAAAAGTGGGCATACACAAACATAGCATGCGTGTATGATGAGGGTTGTAAAGAAAGAGAAAATACATTTAAAAAGCTGCCAACCAAAGAAACAGACACACCATGCACTGACAAGGTGGTTTAAGGGTCCAAGGTGACAAGGGTTCATGCATCAGCAAAGCAAACCCTGTGGGTGGACCTCAATAGTCTAAAATGGCTTTCTTTTCTCCTCACCTTCATCTGTAGATCTATAGATCTGAGAATATAGGTTAGGTGAGGATGAAGGAAAGAAAACAAGGAGACAAGGCTATTTGGAGTATTGAGACACCCTATGATGGGTAGAGGAGGAGAGCGAAGTTGACTGGTGGCAGATTTGGGGCTCTGGCGAGTGAGTGTGAGACACACAGGTCATGCCATAGCACACAGCTTTTATTGTGCAATGCTGCCGCTGTGTGGCCACTGTGTGCACAGCAGTGAGTAGCAAATTGGGGGTCGACTTCAGACTCAGAGCAGGCAGGTGACTAAGCAGGATTGTGGTTAATTGAAATGTGTCTGCAAGCTAAAAGAAAGTTAGCACCTGCTTTGGGTAAATGTAACTGGTGCTGCAGACCATAGATTCAGTAATCAGTAGGCTTATTCGGGCCTATCTTTAGCTAATGTCAATAGGACATCATGCTAACTCAGGCCTAGCTTTAGCATGCTAACTTTGGCCTTTTGTTAACATATTATTAGCCGTATGCTAACTCAGGCCTAGCTTTTGTTAATGAGTATTTAGCAGCATGCTAAATCAGGCCTAGCGTTTTAATGAGTATATAGCAGCATGTTAAATCAGGCCTAGCTTTTGTAAATTAGTATTGTGCAGCATGCCTAGCTTTTGGGTCTTTAGTAGCTTAACTCTACCTGAAGCATGCGCTCCTGCTCTTGCTGCCACCTTTCCTGACGCTTTCGCTCCTCATTTGGGTCCCAAGACCAGCGGTCACCCCGCTTAGCATGGGCCACTACCGGGGATGACACCTGAGTGACCTGATAGAGCCCATCCAGAGCTCACACACGCACGCACACACGCCGACCCACATATTCATAAGCCAAAGTACACACACATCCACAGAAAGGGAAGAGAGGAGACAGTTGATCTACAACAGCACTATGTCCATGCTAGCCAAAGGTGTCCTACTAAGGAGAGAGAAAAGAGCAAGAGATGAGGGGATGAAGAGCACGGCTGGGCACTTTGTACATAATCCTCATCTGATTGGTCATTGTTCATTGGCTCAACCTATCAAGCATTGGGTCTTAGGGAGGTCCTAAATATATTAGAAAAACAATAAATGGATTGTGCTCAGTAGACAAAATGGAAGAACACGCTCTGAAATGGAGTGAAACGGGGAGCCAATAATTAACTTGCCCAATAAGAACAGTTTGTTTTGGTTTCACGGTTTTGTTACTGTACTAATGAACACAACCCTGGATTGTCTGTTAAGATGCATTGTATCCAATGCATTGTGGACGGTATTGACACCATTTTAAGATTTTTGTCTCAACCAGATGAGAACTAGTAAAACCACCTTTAGAACTCTACCAGGAAAGATGAATAGCAGATGTAACAGTTAGAATGGACTCACCGCTGCTGTACCACGCTCCTGCTCTGCCCCCTCTATGAAATAGAGATACAGTGAAAAGGTAGTCGGTTAGAAAACAAACATCGTTCAAAACACAGGAACTGATGCGGAGTAGACATGATCTTTTTAGTCAATACACTGTCTGTGTGAACGCATGGAAAAAGCTATTTCAATAATGAATGTCAGGTAAAGGAATGAGGGAATGAAGCGAAAGGTGGCAGGGTACAAATACAGGTGATAAGGGAACAAATCAAGGTGATAAGGTATGATGGTGAATATTGAGTTGCTGAAAAGCTACAAGCTGTGTGGTATTTGTCAATACTGAGTGGCTAACAATTCCAGTGTCCTGTGCAAAAGTACACCAAAAATCTACAAGTTGCTCTTATTATTTTTTTAACTCTTACTTAATGACATTATTGTCCCCATGGGTAAATGTTGTTGCAGTGTCATGTACACGTTTAAAGTGTCGTTTAAATACAAAACAAAATTGACAATACAACTTTCATAACAGCTACATACCAATAAAACATTTTTTTTTTTTTTTTTTTTAAGACTAGCCTGCTGGCCTTACTGGAGTCGATATGAACATTAGCCTGAGCTATTTAGGAGGGATATTACACCTGGCACAAATTATTGTCTAGTTCTGTTTTTCCTGCCGAGGGGTGCCCTATACCTGCGCCCAGAGGGGAGTAGTTTAAAGTCCGGGTACAGGGGGTGGCTTGGGTCTAAAATTATTTTGTGAGCCTTGGAGGGCCCTGACCTTAAAGATCTCATCCAGGCCTGTCTGTTTGACTCCAAGTACCTTGCTTACTGTGGTGATAATCCTTCTCAGCATATTTCTCTGGTTGACAGTGGCATTACCAAACCAACAAACAATACAAAAAGTTTAAATACTCTCAATGAAAGACTTGTAAAACAGAGTCAGTATAGTCTACATTAAAAGATCCCAGCTTTTTGAGAAAGGACAGTCTCTGTTGGCTCTTTTTGTAGATCAGGTCTGTACATTTACTCCACTGAAGCTTATTGTCCAAGAGGACACCCATGTATTTGTATTCCTCTACAATCTCTATATTCTGACCTCTGATAGATGCTGCAGAGGTAGGTGTTGTGCATAGACTTCAGGAAGTGTACATCTCTTTGGTCTTGTTGGTATTGAGGACCAAGTGTGATTCCTCACACCACTCTACAAAGTCCTCTAGGACCGGGCCATGGTGTTCCTCATCATCATGCAACATGCTGATTAAGGCAGTGTCATCAGCAAACTTAATGAGGTGTCGGTCAGGATGGGAACTAGTACAACTATTAATATACAAGATGTACAGGAGTGGGGACAAAACACATCCCTGAGGAGAGCCTGTGTTGGTATTGCGTATGTCCGACACATGGGGACCTATTTTGACTCGCTGTGAGCATGGGTGATGCTGAGAAGAGAAACTTGTGAAAAGTCATAAAGGCGACAGGGCGGTAGTCATTCAGCACAGAGGGATTAGATGCTTTAGGAAAGGGTATAATTATTGAGTTTTTCTACAATACTGGCACAGAGGTGGTCGAGTGAGGATTGGAAAATGTCTGTAAAAACACCAGCCAATTGTTCAGCACAGTGCTTTAACACATGTCCACTTATTTTGTCTGGGCCTGGGCTTTTGTGCGTGTTGCATCCCCTGAACAAATTCAAAACATCAGACTGTTTAACAACAACTCTCCCAAACATTTGTAATGATGCTTTCAATTGTTTTACCTCCGACACAAAGTTGTCTGATTCAAATCTTAAGAAAAAATTCAGTTCATTAGCCATATACCTGTGTAGTAACACTGTAGTTATACGTAGCAATGTTGTACTAACATTGTTACTATAGTAATTACAGCATTATAAGAGTCCACAGGACTCCAATAATAAATGAGAAAACCAGTAGAGTGAGGAAACAGGTTTCCAATGCTGTCACCCAGCCTCCGGGGAAGCCATGGGGAAACCCTGTACTATGTATGAGTACGTGAACCCCAAAGAGGGTTACAGGCAAGCTCAACTAAACAGTGAGCAGTTTACCTGGCGTGGTGAAGAATTCCCAACGTAGGCCTAACCTAGGGTTGCCGGTTCCTGGTGGGTAACTGGCACTGTTAGCCAACTCTACAGCACAAGCAAGGAGGGGGGGGGGGGGGGGGGTAAGGGGGTAAGGAGGAGAAAAGGAGGGGATAGATAGAGAGTTCACAAGCAAAAATACAGTGCCAGTTGGAGACGCAAAGGAAAAAAAGAGTTGGGTGTGTGATAGCATAGCTGAGAGGGCTGCGGGAAATAAAGACTATGGTGGAAAAGGCAGTTTGAGGTTAATTCTGTTCTGAAAACAGATTCTGCTTACCTGTTGTGGGAGCTTCACATGGTGCTTTGTTTCTGACAGGTCCTGGATCAGCCAAGGTAGCAACTTCATCTGCTCTCTGAGAAGACTCCAGGCTGGGCTCACTGACCTAAGATCATCCCAGAAAAGTCAGAAACACAATGATCAAAACATGACCAGGGGATTCTTCAAAAATATTTATAGTTAGAACGTAGCAGAGAGAAATTAAATTTATAGAGTTTGTGATACCCTATTCTACACAGTATAGAATCAGGTCTGTCCTACATAATGCATTTCTATCTGAAAGTTCTATGGCGCTGCACACTCCTGGGTACGGCTTCTGCTTGAGGTAGAGCAGCGCACAAATGATTGGCTATTCGCAGCATTGGAGGCCATTGATTGGTTGGCAGGTGATCTCACCGGTGCGGTCATTGGTTGAGCTTGTTGTGTGGCGTGCTCTGATAGGACTGGACGGAGGACAGTGGCGTTCTGTCTAGTCGCTGTGGCATTCATACACACTTCTGTTTGTTCTTTGGGAGCTTGTTGTGATTCTGAAAACCAGACAGACACATGTCTAGATGAATCAGAGCAAGGCTCTGCATCAGAGTCTACGGTAAGCCCAGACAGTGGGTCCTAATGTGACTTTAACCACAGGAAGAAAAAGTTGAATAATTTGTTTAGCAGCTTAAAGTGTTCATTTGCTCATCAGACAATGAGTAATAAATGACTAGAATGCACATCGAATAGCAACAGGATTTGATGGGTTATAGAAACAATATAAAAATGGCCACCACTAGGTGTCAGAGTAGCAGCAGTTAGTCTCCTAGGTAACATAGGAACAGACCTGTAGCTGGAGAGGGATGTACTGCAGTCTCTGTTGTGTTGGGCTCCTCCCCCAGTGGGCCTGCAGCAGACCTGCCTCCCGCCTCCACAAGACACTCTGTGCTCTGCAGCTCCTGTAGGGACACCCACAGGAAGAAATACTCTGATTATGAATCCTCCTCCTTCCTTTTGTTGAAGTCATGACCTTTCTGACACAATGTTGCTTTATCCTATCTATGGACTGTAGATTAAGAACCACACATAGTTCTGGCTTGTATGTAGGCTTTCAGTCAGCAGTTTGCAGTGGTGGAAAAAGCACCCAATAGTCATACTTGAGTAAATGTAAAGATATCTTGATAGAAAATAACTTGAGTAAAAGTGAAAGTCAACCAGTAAAATCCTGCTTGAGTAAACGTCTAAAAGTATTTGGTTTTAAATATACTAAAGTATCAAAAGTAAATTTAATTGCTAAAATATACTTATGTAACAAAAGTAAAAGTATAAATCATTTCAAATTCCTTAAATTAAGCAAACCAGACAGCACCATTTTCTTGTTTTTTAAATTTACAGATAGCCAGGGGCATGCTCCAATACTCTCACATCATTTACAAACGAAGCACGTGTTTAGTGAGTCCGCCAGATCAGAGGCAGTAGGGATGACCAGGGATGTTCTCTTGATAAGTGTGTGAATTAGACCATTTTCCTGTCCTGCTAAGCATTCAAAATGTAATGAGTACTTTAGGGTGTCAGGGAAAATGTATGGAGTAAAAAGTACATGATTTCCTTTAGGAATGAAGTGAAGTAAAAGTTGTCAAAAATATAAAGAGTAAAGTAAAGTACAGACACCCCAAAACGACAGGGTTGGTGAATCCCCAGTGGACAGTTGAGCTAACTTAGACTAATGTGATTGTATGAGGTTGTAAGTAACAAGAGAATTTCCCAGGACAAAGACATATCTGATATTGTCAGAAAGCTTAAATTCTTGTTAATCTAACTGCACTGTCCAATTTACAGTAGCTATTACAGTGAAATAATACCATGCTATTGTTTGAAGAGAGAGCACAGTTATGAACTTGAAAATGTATTAATAAACCAATTAGGCACATTTGGGCAGTCTTGATACAACATTTTGAACAGAAATTCAATGGTTCATTGGATCAGTCTAAAATGTTGCACATACACTGCTGCCATCTAGTGGCCAAAATCTAAATTGTGCCTCAGCTAGAATAATACATTATGGCCTTTCTCTGGCATTTCAAAGATTGTACTTTTAGTTTTTTTCTTTGTATTATCTTTTACCAGATCTAATGTGTTATATTCTCCTACATTAATAAAAAAATTCCACAAACTTCAAAGTTTGCATATCCTTGCTACAGGCAGTTCGATTTGGGTATGTCATTTTCGGTGAAAAAAAGGGGCGGATCCTTAAGAGGTTTTAAGTGATACTTTCAAGTATTTTTACTTAAGTACTTTACACCACTGACAGTTTGTTAAGATGCAAGCCACAATTTACATTGTTCCAAGTCTTTTCAGACCCTTTTGATAACGTATGTTTTTTCACAGAAACAAAGCCTGCTTGGCTGCATGTATTGAGTGCTCACCGAGGGCAGTGAGGTGGGCCGGCTAGGCGGGGTAGACTCCTGTGCATTGCCCTTCTCCTGGGCATCACTTTCTGCTGGCACTGAAGAAGATGTCACTGCGGTGCCTGTGCCACACTGTGCCACAGCTGGTAATGGGCTTGCCCTGGGGGAGGGGCTATGTGTGGGTGGGGGAGTGGCCTCACATGGGTGTGTGTCGGAACCATCAGGGGAGGCTGTAGGTGTGGCAGGGGAGGGGTAGAACTGTAGAGGGGAGGTCCTTCCCTCGCTCTCTGGAGTGGTGACCTCCTCATTTCCCATGTCGCCGTTCACTCGCAGCAAGCCGTCCACCTGAGTACACAGGTTAGAGACTGAAGGCTTAGAGAACACACACATGTATGCACATACATACTACAAAGATGCATTTCAATGTATCCAACACTTAAAACACAATTTTAGAGACACTGTATCCTCACCAAAAATATCCTTCAGACAGCAATACAAGAACAGTCAACTGGGGTGAACTCTCCCAAATTCCACAGCAACAACTGCAATATGACCACACAGTTCTACTCCAGACCACCCAGACCAGAAGTTGCCCCATGTTGTAAATAAAACCGTAACTCATTCATGTAACTCTGGCCTATAAGCTATTCAGCTAGCCCGATAACATGCTGGGACTGAATGAAAGGCTGTAATGCATGTGTGAGGAGTGCAGAGTACTCCAGACACACAGGGGGGTTGTTGAATGAAGGGGGACACTACCCAGAATCACCCCCTCAGTCTGTGTGGTCCTCTCTGTCTGCCCAGAGACCCACTTCACATTGAGAGGGACTACTTGTCAACTTCTTAAGTCAATACGGAACAGAGCCCCCCATTCAGGCTCCCCTCAGCTCCAAATAAGAGATTCCAGACACAGAAGTGGGAAGAAGTCCCGGTTTGTTCCCATAATAACCCCAAAGCATGTTATCTTCCTTTGGAATAGGCCCATTTGGCAAATGGCTCTGAGGATGAAAATGAACATCCTGTTATGCGGAATTGAGATGTTGCAACAGACTTCGGGGAAGACAGAAAAGGGATTTATATCTTTTTGTCTGAAAACATGGCACCCAATCTCCATAGTTTATGTCTTCTATTCTAATTTAAATGCCAAGATCAGGGTTCCATTTACACAATACATTTGTGTGCCCTTGGAAGACTAGGCTGAACAAAACATTCAAACTACTTTGAGGGATGAGTGGCGAACAAGCCCACGGCCCCCCTGGTAATTTAAACCTTTGTTCAAACACAATATTACAGTAAAATACACTAGTGATAACACTGATAAAACCCTGGCAATTTGTGCCTAACCTTGTCTGGCCTGGGTCCCACCAGCATCTGCATGCCCTTAGGTTGATTGTAAGGCTTGGGTATCAGCAAAGGCACAGACTTGGGTGAGACGGCCCGGATAGAGGGGTTTGGTTCAGGCTTGCGCGACCGAATCTGGGGGCGATGAGACAGACCCTGGGGGAACCCCACCACCTGGGCCTCAACAGTAGCGGTAAACTTGGGTGCCGGAAGCGACTGCTGCCTCAGGTACTTCAGGGGGCCATTTGTATCTTCTTCCGGGAAGGTGGGGGTGGGAGAACAGGAAGTGGGGGTGAGGGTGAGATGTGTGTTGGTGGTAGTGGTGGGATCCTCAGAGATGCTCCTGTCCAGCAGTTTGGGCAGTTGCAGGCGCTCCAGCGCCGCTTCACTGATGGTGAAGCGCTGGGCGTAGCGGTGGAGGACCAACGCCGCCTCCTCAGGGTTACGGGCCAACCGGTAGGCCTCGCGGAGGTCGTTCTCACGACGCTCCCTAGGGGAGGAGAGACGGGAGGACAAGATGAGACAGGGGCCATGTGACTGGCTACACACTGACAAAAGCATCATTGTTGAAACATGCCCTGATGCAATTCTGAAAATAGGTCGAGGCCAGGATGAGATAAAAAACAACAGGCTAGGAGAGAAGAGAAGTAGGTATAGGCCTATACTGTACATGGAGACAACCAACAATATGGAGACCAGGGTTCGATCTAAAATGGAGGATATCCTTGTGACGTACTTCTCCTCAACAATCTCCCGGTAGGTTTTGATGCTCTTCCTCCTCTGAGAGATGGCCCCTCCCTCACCCGTCATCAGCTTCTCCATCATCTTCCTCTCTTCCTCCTTCTTAATCAGGTCCTGGGAGACGCTTCTCCTGCGACTCTTCCACCGGGCTAGGTCCTAACAGACAGACAGTAGATGTATGACTGTATGAATGCGTGAGTGTGTAGGTGTGTGTGTGTTGTGCAACTGTGTGATAAAGTGTGAGTAAATGTAAGTGTTTATGTGTGTATAAAAGTCTATTAGGATGTGCGTGTGTGTGTGTGTATGTGTGTGTGAGAGAGAGTGCTTACGTCCTGCCAGTGGTCCTCTTCCTCCTTCATCATGTTGTACTGGTTGTGCATGAGCTCGTGGCGCACCTGGCTGTGGTGTGGCAAGATGGCGTCCTCCTCACAACGCATGTCAATCATACTCACACTCCTGAGAAAAAAAGGAGAAGACAAGAATATGTAAGGAGTTAGAGAGATTCACTGGGAGAAAAGTCATGTATATAGACAGGGTTCTTATTTTAAGGCACATAAGATGGAGTAATGTTTGGAGTTGCCATAGTGATGAAAGTTCAGCCAGGAAAGGTCAAACAGGGTCGATGACCAGATACACCTTCTGTACTCAAACCCCAAAAGGAACTCATGATTCTGACAATACCACACATATTATTGGATATTACTCTTCTGTATATATTAGTTTGTATTATACTGTGTAGAACCATGCAAAACAGAAGGCAGCAGAAATAACATTAATAATTAAAGACAGATTATAACATGTAAAGCAACATGCTATCAAAAGGTACATACATACAGTAGCCTATCTGTACAACAGCACAGAGCATCAGTTATACATTTGATCCAGGTTTTGTTTTGAGAACCACAGTGAGATCCTCAAACCTTGTACAGTGTTGGTACATATCCTTGTTTGTGAGTGAATGCAACATGCATCATATGGTGAGCTCTCTAGTCTCTAGCCTTCCACAATTTTCAAATGTTCTGGCTGAAAAGCGTCTGCACGTAATAGAACATCAGTTTGGCATAGAAGAACTAAGTCTCTGCTTACGTCACCATCTTATCCGCCTTGAATAAAATACTAAATAGTAACCTAGCAAGATGGAGATCACAGAGGTTATTTTTAATGAGTGCTTTTCGCAAGTGGCTAATTTACATCAACTACCTTCACTAAAACTGACCATCTGAAAATGTCTGAAATCCTTCCTCTTTAAAGAGTATCTTAAATAAATCCCATGGTGCCCCCCACCCCAAAAATAATGCATACACTGATGTAAGTCGCTCTGGATAAGAGCATCTGCTAAATGACTAAAATGTAAATGTTAATGTAAAACCACTGCAAGGTTTTGCATGCAAACTTTGGTTTTGAATCTTCATTCAGGCATGTCTGCCTCGTGATTTGTTGGGAGAGTTGTCAGTCTGAAGAGGACCCACCCCAGAACAATTTCTTCCCCCCTTATCGAAGTTGCCAAACGAGTCTGTCATTGAAATCAGACCCTAGTCACTGCTGTTGCCGAGGGTTTACGAGACTATGAGCTGTCCACAAGACAGGAGAGTGATCTAGACCTATTCCACAGCAGACCCTCGAAGGCTAAAAGAGACACAGCAACTCGGTGAGGCTGGATACGTGGCTCACAGACATCTTCCGGTGCACCCTTGCAGTTAGGATTCATGCGCACGTCTAGAGTTCCAGAGGTTGCTTTGAGAGTGAGTGTGAGACATGCAGATGACAGAAGCTGGTTACAAACACAAGCACCTTCATTTGAAGTCAACCGCTAGTTCCTCCCAACTTCTGGCAAATATGAATGAATAGGATGGGTGTAACATAGTTAAAAGTCCAATAGTCCAGAGTTACACCCATCAGCTCCTTACAGATAGACATGTCTAGAAGCTGGCATACTTGGAAGGTGTGGTTTAGCAGGGATGTGCTGCCGATGGGTAACAAAGAACCACTTACTCTGGGTCATCTGATACACTAGCAGCTTTGTGACTGAATCTACGAAAGCAGAGACATGGAGAAAGAGCACAAACACTAATGAACAAACACACAACTACACAATGCAATACATACAGATATGAGAATGTGTGATATAAGGAATATAGGGTGCGTGTTGAAAACACCTGTAGGTTTAGTCTATGAGTTACCGTGGACCACAAACAATTCAATAAAGTTTAATGAGATACTTACTATAGGTTCAGTATTATTACAAAATGAGCAATTACTGTCTTAAATATCAGAACGATGGGTTTACAGTATAATTGTTCTGGCTAGATCTACAGATTGATAAAAAGTGTCCATTTGAACACAAGGTGGCATTCTAAACAAGAACACAGCCAGCTCAGCACTTGGGGAAAAAAACCACTGAATTCACTGCACTAATATAAGCCTCTACAGCATATTGTATGGCGCAGATGGAAATGATCTCATGATGCAGTCTAAAATAAAACTAGCATTAAAAAGCATGCATATTTGACCCAAATTGGAAGTTTGGGTTAACCGGGTTTGGGTTTAAGTTCCGGGCCACAGAGGGCTTTTAAAAGCAGCCTTTCTGACTTTGGGAAGGGTGCGAGTTAAAGTGTGTCTTGTGGTCCTATTAAGACTGGCCACAAGATGGAGAGACGAGAGGTCTCACGAAACGAACAGCAGATAAATTGTTTTACGTGCTGTATGTATTTGTCATATCTGCCACACATAGAGCGAAAGGCCATTTTTCTACTACTACCAGTGCATTCTAGTAATAGAGTTTAAGTCTACTCTATGTAATATGTTTACCATGTAGGCACATTCATGCGTACATGCGTAGCCCTGTATATTCAACAATTATTAAATAGCAACACTCCTTGGACAAAGCTAAGAAAGTAATACAATGTAAATATGATTGAGGGAGTTGCTGTAACCAGTGTGTATTGGAAATGGTCAAATTTCAGAGGTCACCATGCAAGGTAATTTAAAGGTCACTGTCATTTCTTCACATGCGCAAAAACATACAAACCCAAATGAAAAATAAAATATGTATTTTTAAGTCTAAATAGATAAAGGTCATGCATGCTTCATGTTTGCCATCCAAAAGGTGTGCATCACTGCTCGAGGTCATGGCCACATGCGTATGAAGCAGGATTTCTAAACGTCTACTGAAGGATGACAGGTAATGTAGTTCTCTGTATCTGATCTGTGTAGGCTGGGAGAAACCCAATATGTTGTGGCTGTTATGGTGTGATGCTCTTCCCTTAGCCAACTGAGCATTTTGTATCGGTCTCTGAATCCTAGTCAATGGACGACAGGCTCACATTGGCGGGAGGTCGTCGTCAAGCCAAGATGGACATTTCCCCACCGCCGGTTTGTTGCCCTCGCGACCTTCAACATCCGACTTGCCCATGCGACCCTGGCAGGTGATGGTCAGCGTGGTGGTTGCCCCGGCTGAAGGAACAGGCAGGAACTGGTTTGGACCAGTGGTGCCGCCGTGTTTTGGCGAGGTAAGGGCACGGCGAGCCCATACGTCGTCATTCCTCCCCGTGTCTCTCGCCAGGGATATGGACAGCCCCACCTTCTTTTGCCCTGCCTCCTCCCTGTAAATCATGGTAGGGAACTTCCTGGTTGTGTCCAGGCTGGCCCTGGGGCTAAGGGGGCTCGTCACGATGATGGAGGTAGTCATGGGGCTGGTTGTCAGGGATGACGGACGGTATAGTTCCTCGGAGCATGAGCGGGCGGCGCTACTGCTGAGAGAGTGGTTCGGTTAGCATTGACCAAGGTCGTAGGGCATTTGACATTATTTCACTACTGAAATAACATAAAACAAAATTAAGATATCCAGATAGTTAAAATAAAAAAATAAAAAATTGTAGTCTCTTGACCAATCATAATTACGCAAATGCACATGGCAGAGATAAACAGCGGAAGGCTGCTTTCTCCAGTAGTTTTTGGCAAAAAAGCAACAGGGTCGTTCCATGTTATTTCATCAAGCCATGACACCTACCATCTCAGATTGTTCTGAAATGGTTTCTGTAGTTAGAAACAGATCATTCAGCAACTTTATTTTGTGGAAATATCATTTTCTCAGAGAAATTAAGCTAATTAATTGCACCCAAATTGACCATAAACATTTTTAAGGATTCATATAATATTCAATAATTATAGTACCCAACATCCAATTTGGACCACACATTCTTCAAACTTTGTTCACCTAATAGTAGGAACAGTACCATCTAGCGGTTAAAATCTGGTGATATCAGGATGATGGATGGGACATAAACCTAAAAACTTAAATTACTAGTTTCTCTGAACAGGGGGGGAAAAACTAATTAACTGAGAATACATTACATAGGATGAAGAAACAATACTCCGATCCGCAGCTCCATACTACTTGAGACAGAGAACTGATACTATATACTTGTTTTTGGGGTGAGATTGACGTGGGGTGTGGGGGGTCCGTGGGTGACTTGACAATTTCTTTGGATTCCTCATGTCTTACTCATTGTTAGAACAATATTTGGTACTATATTTATTGAATATTATCTGAATACTATAAATGAAAATGGCCAATTTGGGCACAACCAATTAGCTTAATTTCTTAGAGATTAAATTATATTTAAAAAAAAATGATGTTGCACAAATGCTTATCTTAACTGGTTCTAACAGAAACGATTTCAGAACCATCTGAGATGATCAGTGTCAAAACACTTTTTTGCTCTTTTTGAGGTGGAACGCCATAATATAATTGATTCTGTTACAAAAAGGTTTTCTGGTGAGTGTCTTGCATCGATCGGTTTCAGGTCTTTTGGAAACTCTGTTAGGTGCACGCTTGTAATTGCTATTTGAAGTGGGGAAAATAGCATATCGATGTCAGGGCAGCCTGGAGGGCTAAAAACGCCACTAAAAACTACATTAAAAAGTTTGTTTTATTAAGTATTTCAGATTACATGGTAAATCCTTGCAGGCAACAATATCACAAGGAGTATCTAATTTAATTCACAACAAAGCATTAAAATAGGCTGAACAAAAAAAAGTGATCCAAAAATGAACTCACTCAAGTAATCGAATAATAACATCCATTCAGATATCCGGATATTAGATAACCGTGCCCATCCTGTAATAATCGTAATATAAAGACATTGGCATAGACTCTAAAGGGTTTGTTCATAAGGGTTGTGGAACCATTTCAAACACAGATGCAGAATCATACCCAACCACACAATATCCGATTATAAAAACTCACATTAGTACAGGTGGAAGGTAGATTTGTGAAGAAAAGCAGACGAAACACTAGTGACTCACAAAGATTGTATTGGGAGAAAACCCACAATAGCTATAGCTAGTCTGCTTTGGTAAAGCCCACCCACAAACCCCGGGGAAAAAATTAATATATTATTTGCTTGACACATAGGCGGGGTAGGCTAGACAATGGCAAGTATTTGGCGTGTGCGTGCAAGGCTGTGTCTATATCAAACGTGTGTGTGTGCTTGAACAACCAACGTGTTTCCAATATACAAGGGCAGCATGGTGACTTGCTGATTATCCCAACCAGTGCCATAGACCCAGTCGGTATTAGATAGATCGTAGCAGGCCTGCCCATCTCTGGGGAAAACAACCTGTGGTTACCTAGGTTACCCCATTGCTCACAGCAAAAACGTTTAAATTAAATTTTCTTGTCATCTGCTTGTTTTAGTCAATTAAAAACAACATTTAAGAACTGTACAACACGTCTTAATTTAGGGCTGCAATCCCAGTAACGGGATCAATATGACAACAGCCAGTGAAAGTGCAGGGCTCCAAATTCAAAAAACAGAAGTCTCATAATTAAAATTCCTCAGACATACATGTGTCTTATACCATTTTAAAGGTAATCTTGTTGTTAATCCCATCAAAGTATCCGATTTCAAATATGCTTTTCAGCGAAAGCACTACAAACGATTATGTTAGGTCACACCAAACCACAATAAGCAGAGCAATTTTTCCAGCCAAAGATAGCAGTCACAAAAAGCACAAATAGAGATAAAATGAATCACTACCCTTTGATGATCTTCATCAGATGACACTCATAGGACTTCATGTTACACAATACATGTATGTTTTGCTTGATAAAGTTCATATTTATATAAAAAAATCTGAGTTTACATTGGCACGTTACATTCACAAGTTCCAAAAACATCCAGTGATTTTGCATAGCCACATCGTTTCAACAGAAATAGTCATCATAAATGTAGATGATAATACAAGTTATACACCTGGAATTATAGATATACCTCTCCTTAATGCAACCGCTGTATCAGATTTTTAAAAACCTTTACGGATAAAGCAAATCATGCAATAATCTGAGACGGCGCTCAGAACAATAGCCAAATTAGCCGCCATGTTGGAGTCAACAGAAACCAGAAATTACATGATAAATGTTTCCTTACCTTTGATGATCTTCATCAGAATGCACTCCCAGGAATCCCAGGTCCACAATAAATGCTTGATTTGTTCGATAATGTCTGTTATTTATGTCCAATTAGCTACTTTTGTTAGCGCGTTTGGTAAACAATTCCAAAGTCACGAAGCGCGTTCCCTAAAAGCTGACGAAATGTCCAAAAGTTCAGTAACAGTCAGTAGAAACATGTCAAACGATGTATTGAATCAATCTTTAGTTTGTGCATGTCAAATCGTCAATACAGGACTAAGATCGAATCATACTACACCGGCTCTGACGCTCGTCGGATGTGGCAGGGCTTGCAAACCATTACAGACTACAAAGGGAAGCACAGCCGAGAGCTGCCCAGTGACACAAGCCTACCAGATCAGCTAAACTACTTCTAGGTTCGCTTCGAGGCAAATGGCACTGAAACATGCATGAGAGCACCAGCACCATGCATGAGAGCACCAGTAATCCGCAGGGCCATACGTGCGAGGCGAGCATGTGCTGACCAACTGGCAAGTGTCTTCACTGACAATTTCAATCTCTCCCTGTCCGAGTCTGTAATACCAACATGTTTTAAGCAGACCACCATAGTCCCTGTGTCCAAGATCACTAAGGTAACCTTCCTAAATGACTACCGACCCGTAGCACTCACGTCTGTAGCCATGAAGTGCTTTGAAAGGCTGGTCATCACTCACATCAACACCATTATCCCAGAAACCCTAGACCCCACTCCAATTTGCATACCGACCCACAGATGCAATTTCTATTGCACTCCACACTTTCCTTTCCCACCTGGACAAAAGGAACACCTATGTGAGAATGCTATTCATTGACTACAGCTCAGTGGTCAACACTATAGTCCCCTCAAAGCTCATCAATAAGCTAAGGCCCCTGGGACTAAACAACTCCCTCTGCAACTGGATCCTGGACTTCGACGGGCCGCCCCCAAGTGGTAAGGGTAGGTAACAACACATCCGCCATGCTGATCCTCAACACAGGGGCCCCTCAGGGGTGCGTGCTCAGTCCCCTCCTGTACCGTGTGGTGCCAGGACAACAACCTCTCCATCAATGTGATCAAGACAAAGGAGAGGATTGTGGACTACAGGAAAAAGAGGACTGAGCACGTCCCCATTATCATTGATGGAGCTGCAGTGCAGCAGGTTGAGAGCTTTAAGTTCCTTGGTGTCCACATCGCCAACAAACTAACATGGTCCAAGCACACCAAGACAGTAGTGAAGAGGGAATAACAAAACCTATTCCCCCTCAGGAGACTGAAAAGATTTGGCATTGGTCCTCAGATTCTCAAAAGGTTCTACAGCTGCACCATCGAGAGCATCCCGACTGGTTGCATCACTGCCTGGTATGGCAACTGCTCGGCCTCCGACCGCAAGGCACTACAAAGGGTAAAGCAAATGGCCCAGTACATCACTGGGGCCAAGCTCCCTGCCATCCAGGACCTCTATACCAGGTGGTGTCAAAGGAAGGCCCTAAAAATTGTCAATGACTCCTGCCACCCTAGTTAAACTGTTCTCTCTGCTACCGCACGGCAAGTGGTACCGGAGCGCCAAGTCTAGGTCCAAGAGGCTTCTAAACAGCTTCTACCCCCAAGCCATAAGACACCTGAACACCTAATCAAATGGCTACCCAGACTATTTGCATTGCCCCCCCCCCCCATTTACACCGCTGCTACTCTTATCATCTACGCATAGTCACTTTAATAACTCTACCTACATGTACATATTACCTCAACTAACCGGTGCCCCCACACATTGACTCTGCACCGGTGCCCCCCCTATATATAGTCTCGCTATTGTTATTTTACTGCTGCTCTTTAATTACTTGTTACTTTTATTTCTTATTCTTATCTGGGGGTTTTTAAACTGCATTGTTGGTTAGGGGCTCATAAGTAAGCATTTCACTGTATGGTCTACACCTGCTGTATTCGGCGCATGTGACTAATACCATTTGATTTGATTTTAGTTGAAAGCCCCGACAGTCGTTCTGGATAAGAGCGTATGTTAAATGACTAGAATGTAACTGTAAACAACAGTAGCCAGACAACTAACAGGCAGAAGGCCATAAGAAGTTCTGACATCCGTCCTGTAGCAACAACTGCCAGGAACATAGAGCGACTCATCAGAAATAAAAAGAACAACCATTGCAGACTCCTGGCAAACACCAAAACGCCAAACTTCTGAGCTTGGTTATCACATGCAGCGAAAGAGGGCAGCTGTGTCCAACGCCAACAAAAACACTAGGCCACAGCACAGCTTATGTTTGGAATGTTCCCTGGACCTCCCCAGAATAACTCTTGGATATGTCCTAAATGGCACCATATTCCCTATATAGTGCCCTTACTTTTGACCAGGGCCCACAGTGCACTATATCAGGAATAGTGTACCATTTAGGATGCAGACTTGGAACATGCCCTGTACACAAGTCCTATTTCATCTTTTGTGTGTTTTGTCAGCCAACATAGTGACAAGCCAGGTCTTCAGATATCGAGGCCAGAGAAAGCAAACCTATTCATAGGGTGGATCCAAATTCAACTCACTACGGCCCCAAATAAGCATCAGTCATGTCCTTGTCGGAAAATAACAGGAAAGGTTACGCTCTTATGAAATGGTTCACTGAATCTCCCAGAGTTTGTGTAAGTAGTTGTCTTTAGAAATGTCTGCATGGGCGTGTTTAAAGGTGTCATCACCAAAACAATATAAGGAAATCAAGTTGGCACCTTGGTTCAATACATATTACAGGGAAATCCTAAAGAGGGTTAATTAAGTTAGGGTCATTGGAACTGTGGCTTGATGAGACAATAGAGACTAAGGGAAAGTTTCATCTGGGGATTGTTGGGGTAAGGGGTTATTGTTTTAGCTTTAGGGGTTAGGGCATACAGTGATTGGCACCTTTGCTCAGCAGTCACAGTCAGGTGTATAGCAGTCTCCCTGTGGGTGAGTGTGGGGGTCTGTGAGCGCTGAGGGGGGGTGTAGGAGTGAAGCTCATACTCCTCCTCCCTCTCCCGTCTCCACGGGCATGCCGCGGTCAACCTCCCTTCTTCCTCTTTCCTCTCCTCCATTTCTTCCTCACCCCTGTGTTGTTCTTCTGACTGATTCTGTGGTTGGGGAAGGGGTTGGGCTTGGAGCTCGGGGGACGTGGGCTCAATAGGAGCTATAACTGGGGGTACTTCTAGGTTGGGGAGTTCGGTTGGACTGTTACACACACACACACACACACACACACACACACACACACACACACACACACACACACACACACACACACACACACACACACACATGCGGCAATCACAACACCAACATGCAACGATAACACAGCGTAGCACAAACAAAGACACAAGACATGTGAAACACGCAAGCATTACCAAAAAACACAGTGATAATGTGATCATATGCACAATGACAATGGGAGTACCAAAAAGCAACACACCAATGGAAACATGTGGAAGGAAAAAAGAGAAAATAAACAGATCACACATTATAATGATGTAATAACAATCAAAACATTTGAATAAAGAGTCACTGAAAAGCAGAACAAGCTGAATGAAGAATAATGTGCTGTTTGGTATTGGTCGGTCAGGGACCCGATGACCTCGGTGAAAAGCTCAAGCCAATCTCATGATCTCATTCAAGCGCACACACAAATACACACACAGGTGTAGAAATGCACCGACACATGCACACGTCCTCATACCTTTACTCAGATAGAGTTAGCATGACCTTAGGATCTACAATTGCACACCCACATGTAAACACACACTTGCTTGCTCTGTTCACACTTGCTCCTTATTGACTTCCACTTACAGGTTTAACCCTTTCCAATTACAACCTTGCATTGAGACACACACACGTAGAGGAAATACAATTTCTGCTGAATGAATCCAGCTGGAAGCCAGTCATCCTTCCAACGCTATTGCGAAGCCTGTATCCGTCATCGTGTGAGAGTGGTGTAAACTAATAAGCTTAAAGTCAAACCATGCCATGTCAACAAGGTAAGATGTACTGTTGGAGCAAAGGCCCGATTTAGTAGGTGACGTCTAGTGTAAACAAACACACACTCGTATGTATGCATGTAAACTCAGCAAAAAAAGAAACATCCTCTCACTGTCAACTGCGTTTATTTTAAGCAAACTTAAATGTGTAAATATTTGTATGAACATAACAAGATTCAACAACTGAGACATAAACTGAACAAGTTCCACAGACATGTGACTAACAGAAATTGAATAATGTGTCCCTGAACAAAAGGAGGGGTCAAAATCAAAAGTAACAGTCAGTATCTGCTGTGGCCACCAGTGCATCTCCTCCTCATGGACTGCACCAGATTTGCCAGTTCTTGCTGCGAGATATTATCCCACTCTTCCACCAAGGCACCTACAAATTCCCGGTCATTTCTGGGGGGAATGGCCCTAGCCCTCACCCTTCGATCCATCAGGTCCCAGACCTGCTTAATGGGATTGAGATCTGGGCTCTTCGCTGACCATGGCAGAAGACTGACTTTCCAGTCTTGCAGGAAATCACACACAGAACAAACAGTATGGCTGGTGGCATTGTCATGCTGGAGGGTCATTGATGGAGGCATTGTGTGTTCCTGGTGTAACTCGGGCAGTTGTTGTTGCCATCCTGTAGCTGTCCCGCAGGTGTGATGTTCGGATGTACCGATCCTGTGCAGGTGTTGTTACACGTGGTCTGCCACTGCGAGGACGATCAGCTGTCCGTCCTGTCTCCCTGTAGCGTTGTCTTAGGCGTCTCACAGTACGGACATTGCAATTTATTTCCCTGGCCACATCTGCAGTCCTCATACCTCCTTGCAGCATGCCTAAGGCACATTCACACAGATGAGCAGGGACCCTGGGCATCTTTCTTTTGGTGTTTTTCAGAGTCAGTAGAAAGGCCTCTTTTAGTGTCCTAAGTTTTCATAACTGTGACCTTAATTGCCTACCGTCTGTAAGCTGTTAGTGTCTTAACGACCGTTCCACAGGTGCATGTTCATTAATTGTTTATGGTTCATTGAACAAGCATGGGAAACAGTGTTTAAACCCTTTACAATGAAGATCTGTGAAGTTATTTGGATTTTTACGAATTATCTTTGAAAGAGAGGGTCGTTTTTTTTTTTGCTGAGTTTATGTATGTATGTTTGTACAGTATGTATGTATGTATGTATGTATGTATGTATGTATGTATGTATGTATGTATGTATGTATGTATGTATGTATGTATGTATGTATGTATGTATGTATGTACTCTATGTGTGTGTGTGTGTGTGTGTGCACTCATGCAAGCACACTCACACACATGCTCGTAAGCGCACACACACCAGATTTCAGCCATCTACTGAAATATTACAAGATGAGTGGAACAAGCCATATTTTAGTTTTATGAAAACCTCAATACACTGTTTTGATAGCGGTTTCTAATAACACTCAACAGGGTCATATAGTAGCCAAAGTGGCTCACACATTTTATCTGTCTGTGAGCGGCATAGCAAACAGACACCTATCTGTGTCGGCATAGCAAATGTCTTGCCTGTTGCTGGCTTTTCTCTGAGTGCTTCGGCCTTGGCCAATCAAAACACACATCTGGTCTATATCAGATCCTCCGTTCATGCCACCACAATACTAAAAATATATATATTTTTCCTATTCTTAAAGACATGCTCCAGAACATTGGTGACTACTAACAATTTTTTAAACCTCACGCTTTGAGCTGGATGTGTCAATGTGTAGCTCATACACTAATAATCTATGAGCAGAATTACTGTCTTACCTTAATTAGCCACGAAATCCCTAGTTTGAAAGCAACTGTTTTTCTCGAAGCTGTGGCGTGCCACATTTTCCCCCATGTGGGCCAGCCCCCTAGCAATTCAAGCGCAACCAATGAGCTTCAGCCTATCGCCATAAGAGATACAGCTATCAATACACACGATGCACCCCTTGCAGAGGGAGAGCGAGCAATGATGTGGTGCACGTCTGCACATCCGGAAAATTGCGTAATACGTTAGGTAATTTTCAAAGACAATTATTGGCTCATGAGAACTACTTTCAGAACTACTGGCTAAATAGTATACAAAAGTACAGGAACATCTCTTTAAACATGCATGTTCAACATCAGACAAGACATTCCCAATCTCCTTTGTGCGTTGGGGGAATTACAATATGAAGGAAAATTGGCTGGAGGCAGCTGTTTTCGAAGTGCTGTGTCAGGTCTGGTGGAAGAAACAACATATCGGTGTTACGGAGAGAAGCAGTCCATCACCACATGCGGACACTTCTAGAAAATAAAGAATAAGCGAAGCGCTCCGAGTTTGTTTTGTCTCAATGCTAATAACAGAACGATCCATTAGCATTTTGGCTAATGTTTAGATTGATGGCCCATTAGGCTCCTGTTATCTGTAGCTAAAAAAGAACACTAGGCTAACGAGCTGCTAAGGTGTGTGCACCAACCTCCTCTCTTGCTGTGTAAATAAAGCTAATCATCTCAATATGGGCCTCATCCAGAGAATCGTCTCAGGAAGGAATCGAGTGGTGATGAGTATTTTGGAGAACAGTTATCACTTTGAACAACAGAGTATGGGAGGTACTTCCTCAATATATGACAAATACTATATTAGCATATATGGTGATGGTATCCTACTGCTATTGAAACACCTCCCACTATCTATTGGCTTGGGTCTGTCTGAACTGTCCTGTCAAAGTGTAGCAGGTGACATACATATGAGTTAAAAATATCAAGTTTTCCTGGAGAAAAGAGTGCCAACACATTTACCAAATTACACCATGGCTACGATCGAATATCCATACTAGCATTCCACTTAGTAGTGGTAGTAGACTCTGTTCCAATCTATCTCTCACTTTTACTACATAACCAATGCTCACCTGAAGGGTATATCGCCTCCTATGGGCGAGGTGGCGGTACTCCAGCTCTTGCGGTTGCCCCCACCCCCTCCACTGCTCTCCTCCCGGCCCTCGTGGTCACCCCTTTTCTTGCGCAGCGGTGTGGGCACGTAGCCACTGGCATTGCTCTTGTTGGGCAGGTACTGATTGAAGGGCACCATCACGCGGGGCTCGCTCACCGAGGTCCGCCGAGCCAGCATGTCATCCTTGCGCACGTCCGGCAGCTTCCTGCCTCCATGGGGTCCGGCGTCGGACTCGGAGTCGCTGCCACGGCCTGGTGGGTACAAAAGAGGGAGAGACTGACTTAAATCACCACAGTAAATCACCACATGAAACATTGCCCCACCCACGAGAGAGAGCAATAACTGCTTAGGTTTTTAAAATTAGACATCAGCGTTTCCCAATCCTTGTCTAAAAGGACCACTTTCTTCATTGGTTTTCATTTTAATGATGCTATCCAACCACTGACCTCTCAACTTGGATAGACGTTTCCGAGAGTGGTCAAGAGGTAAGCTATAAATACCCGAGCAGTATCAATTAAACAGACCATTGAACAGCAGAAAACCTTATAAATTGTGCCTTTAAGAGCTCTGAGTCTGATATAGCCATAGACCGTTAAAATGGAAATAAACCACAAGAATCCGTTTAAAAGAAAACCAGTACATTCAGGAGTCCCCCAGGACCTGGCCTAAATGATCATGTGACTTAGCAGTCTGCCAGTGAAGTCTCTTTTACCACCTTTGCTCTGTTATAATCTCCACCCGGCACAGCCAGAAGAGGAATGGCCACCCCTCATAGCCTGGTTCCTCTCTAGGTTTCTTCCTAGGTTTTGGCCTTTCTAGGGAGTTTTTCCTAGCCACCGTGCTTCTACACCTGCATTCTAGCGGTTTGGGGTTTTAGGCTGGGTTTCTGTACAGCACTTCGAGATATTAGCTGATGTACGAAGGGCTATATAAAATAAACTTGATTGATATGCACCTTTCTAGGCTTTCTTAAACAAACTATACAGTATACTTATTATGGGCGAAGGTAGATACTGTTTGATTGCTCTTGTCAACCATCAAATCAACCCAAAATAGTTGGAACAACAGTGAAGGGTATTAGACAGCATATACGATATCAATCATCTTTAAGATTGAGTCTTTCGTCAAGCTCAAAGCCACTAAATTGCGACCCCCAGTTGAGAAGAATGACATTGGGATTTATTTATTTATTTTATTTCACCTTTATTTAACCAGGTAGGCTAGTTGAGAACAAGTTCTCATTTGCAACTGCGACCTGGCCAAGATAAAGCATAGACAAATGTATGGTAGGATGTGAATACAGTGGAGGTAAACCTAGGCATTGAGTGATGATGAGAGAGATATTGTCTCCAGAACATCATTGAAACCAGGTGATGTCATCGCATATGTGGGTGGTGGAACTGAAAGGTTGGATAAGGTATAATGAGCAGGGCTAGAGGCTCTACAGTGAAATAAGCCAGAAAACACTAACCAGAACAGCAGTGGACAAGGCATATTGACATTAAGGAGAAGCATGCTCAGTCGAGTGATCATAAGGGTCCAGTGAGTAGTGAGGTTGGGGTAACGGCGATTCAGACAGCTAGCCGGGCCATGGGTAGCAAGCTGGCAGAGGATGGAGGTCTATGTCCAGAGCTTGCGGTAGAAATCCGGGGATATGGAGAAAAAATTGGTCCGGTATGCTCTGGTCTGAGTCGCGTTGCACAAAACTGGCGATAGCTTTTCGAGCTAAAGGATAGCTGATGACCGCCAACCATGGTTAGCTGAAAACTAACGTTAGCCAGTGAACTAGCTAGCTTCTGGCTAGCTTCTGTTGTGGATTTCAGAATTGAGGTGAATAATACTTTTTAAATTTTTTTATTAATTGGTGAGGTGGGTTTGCTGGAGTGTGTTTTGAAGTTGAGTTTTTAGAAGAAAAAAATATATATATAAAAAGATATGCGATGAAAATATGTAAATATATATATACATACACACACACACACAGGACACGACAAGACGAGGACAAAGGACAAAGGACGTCTGACTGCTATGCCATCTTGGAAAGCTGGGATCAGGGATGCCTGGCTGTGAAGTGATCAACACAGTCAGCTTTCTATGTCGCCAGTAACACTTGGTTGTGCAGAAGAGCATCGCTTAAGGTCTTCCCCCCCTCTCCCTGCCACATAAATTCATCCTTTAAGGTCCTCTCTCTTCTCCACTTAGAGATTTATGCTTCCCAAATGGCACCCTATTTCCCCTTCAAAGTGCACTACTTTTGACCAGAGCCCAGGGGATGCCATTTGGGACGCAAACATTCACTTTTTGACGGATGAAGACTATAGAGGCCTTAAGATTCTTCTGCTTCAAATTGACCGTAGGTTGTAAAGTGGATGAGTTTAACCCTTCAACAGCTTCAATTGGAACCATAAGCAGGTGCCACTCATGCATGCAGCCCATACCAACTGACCTGTGGTCGCCTGTCAACCTGTGGTCGCCTGTCAACCTGTGGTCGCCTGTCAACCTGTGGTCGCCTGTCAACCTGTGGTCGCCTGTCAACCTGTGGTCGCCTGTCAACCTGTGGTCGCCTGTCAACCTGTGGTCGCCTGTCAACCTGTGGTCGCCTGTCAACCTGTGGTCGCCTGTCAACCT
The DNA here is from genome assembly GCF_029448725.1 of Salvelinus fontinalis. Taxonomy (NCBI): domain Eukaryota; kingdom Metazoa; phylum Chordata; class Actinopteri; order Salmoniformes; family Salmonidae; genus Salvelinus; species Salvelinus fontinalis. The sequence goes on along the minus strand of NC_074670.1, from coordinate 60,448,455 downwards.
GTGGTCGCCTGTCAACCTGTGGTCGCCTGTCAACCTGTGGTCGCCTGTCAACCTGTGGTCGCCTGTCAACCTGTGGTCGCCTGTCAACCTGTGGTCGCCTGTCAACCTGTGGTCTCCTGTCAACCTGTGGTCTCCTGTCAACCTGTGGTCTCCTGTCAACCTGTGGTCTCCTGTCAACCTGTGGTCTCCTGTCAACCTGTGGTCTCCTGTCAACCTGTGGTCTCCTGTCAACCTGTGGTCTCCTGTCAACCTGTGGTCTCCTGTCAACCTGTGGTCTCCTGTCAACATGTGGTCTCCTGTCAACCTGTGGTCTCCTGTCAACCTGTGGTCTCCTGTCAACCTGTGGTCTCCTGTCAACCTGTGGTCTCCTGTCAACCTGTGGTCTCCTGTCAACCTGTGGTCTCCTGTCAACCTGTGGCCTCCTGTCAATAGTAAACCACATGTTAATAGTAAATGGCAGGTAGCATAGAGGTTAAGAGTGTTGGGCCAGTAACTGAAAGGTCGCTTGTTCGAATCCCAGAGCCTACTAGGTGAAAAATATGTCGATGTGCCCTTGAGCAAGGCACTTAACTCTAATTGCTCCTGTAAGTGGCTCTGGATAAGAGCATCTGCTAAATAACTCAAATGTAAACATGTGGACTCCTGTTAACAGGGAAGAATAGAAGAGGGAGGAATAGAGAAGAGTGAAGACTAGAATAGAGAAGAGTGAAGACTAGAAGAGAGTACAGAAGTGGCCTCTTGCTAGTAACACAAAGATGTCTATTTATCCACAGTGTGCATTGATTTACATAACCCCTGACAAAAGAGGGCTGCCAATATCACATTTCTTTTGGAGATGAAATTAAAATCCTCAGTTAACGTCCACAGTGAGTTTGAGAGTAGAATGGTGGTAGCAGCATAAGGAAGGCCTGGAACATGGAAAACTGTAGCTATTTTGTATAAACAGTCATGATTGGGAGCCTCATCATTGGCTGATCTCTGTTCTGCCCTGCTGTTCTCAGACCTAGTGTGTGGGCCTCCAGGAGGTCTCCTGGAACTGTTCCAGAGTCAGTTAGAGTTGGATGAGCCCAAGGCTGGAGATGGCCTGGACGAGGCACTGTGGTTAGGACAGTGAGCATCTTTAACGTACAGCTGGCCTCTAAAACCACTCAATGTTAACCTACATGGCCAACTCAGCATCAATTGCTCAACGTTTCCCTATAAACCAATACAAAAAACCCCACCAACAACTCAATGTTTCCTTTCAATCCAATAGGAAAACAAACCACTCAATGCCTTTTGCAATAAACCAATAATAACAAAACATCTTTACAAACGAATAGCAAACACATCAACCAAACATCAATTCAGCGTTTCCCTACAAACCAATAGCAAACACAAAGTGGTCCTGTGTGGCTCAGTTGGTAGAGCGTGGCACTTACAATGCCAGGGTTGTGTGTGATTCCCACGGGGGACCAGTACAAACAAATATGAAAATGTATGCACTCACTACTATAAGTCGCTTTGGATAATAGCGTCTGCTAAATGTTATATACAGTGGGGAGAACAAGTATTTGATACACTGCCGATTTTGCAGGTTTTCCTACTTACAAAGCATGTAGAGGTCTGTAATTCTTATCATAGGTACACTTCAGCTGTGAGAGACGGAATCTAAAACAAAAATCCAGAAAATCACATTGTATGATTTTTAAGTAATTAATTTGCATTTTATTGCATGACATAAGTGTTTGATACATCAGAAAAGCAGAACTTAATATTTGGTACAGAAACCTTTGTTTGCAATTACAGAGATCATAGTTTTCCTGTAGTTCTTGACCAGGTTTGCACACACTGCAGCAGGGATTTTGGCCCACTCCTCCATACAGACCTTCTCCAGATCCTTCAGGTTTCGGGGCTGTCGCTGGGCAATACGGACTTTCAGCTCCCTCCAAAGATTTTCCAATGGGTTCAGGTCTGGAGACTGGCTAGGCCACTCCAGGACCTTAATAATAACTGTCTGCATGTATGTATGTATGTATGTCTGCATGTCTGCATGTCTGCATGTCTGCATGTATGCATGTATACACACACACACACACATTTTTTTACGTCATGCTAGTCAACATATATATAAACTCAACAAAAAAAGAAACGTCTTTTTTTCAGGACCCCGTCTTTCAAAGATGAGTCCCTGCTCATCTGCGTAAACGTGCCTTAGGCATGCTGCAAGGGAGGCATGAGGACTGCAGATGTGGCCAGGGCAATAAATTGCAATGTCTGTACTGTGAGATGCCTAAGACGGCGCTACAGGGAGACAGGACGGACAGCTGATCATCATTCTCTCAGTCCACTTGTAACACCTGCACAGGATCGGTACATCCGAACATCACACCTGCGGGACAGGTACAGGATGGCAACAACAACTGCCCGAGTTACACCAGAAACGCACAATCCCTCCATCAGTGCTCAGACTGTCCGCAATAGGCTGAGAGAGGCTGGACTGAGGGCTTGTAGGCCTGTTGTAAGGCAGGTCCTCACCAGACATCACCGGCAACAACGTCGCCTATGGGCACAAACCCAACGTCGCTGGACCAGACAGGACTGGCAAAAAGTGCTCTTCACTGACGAGTTGCGGTTGTCTCACCAGGGGTGATGGTCGGATTCACGTTTTTCATCGAAGGAATGAGCATTACACCGAGGCCTGTACTCTGGAGTGGGATCGATTTGGAGGTGCAGGGTCTGTCATGGTCTGGGGCGGTGTGTCACAGCATCATCGGACTGAGCTTGTTGTCATTGCAGACAATCTCAATGCTGTGTGTTACAGGGAAGACATCCTACTCCCTCATGTGGTACCCTTCCTGCAGGCTCATCCTCACATGACTCTCCAGCATGACAATGCCACCAGCCATACTGCTCATTCTGTGCATGATTTCCTGCAAAACAGGAATGTCAGTGTTCTGCCATGGCCAGCGAAGAGCCCGGATCTCAATCACATTGAGCACGTCTCTGGGACCTGTTGGATCGGAGGGTGAGTGCTAGGGCCATTCCCCCCAGAAATGTCCAGGAACTTGCAGGTGCCTTGGTGGAAGAGTGGGGTAACATCTCACAGCAAGAAAAAATCTGGTGCAGTTCATGAAGAGGAGATACACTGCAGTACTTAATGCAGCTGGTGGCCACACCAGAAACTGACTGTTACTTTTGACCCCCCCCCCCCCCCCCACCCCTTTTTTCTGTTAGTTACATGTCTGTGGAACTTGTTTATGTATTGTTTATTTCTCAGTTATTGAATCTTGTTATGTTCATACAAATATTTACACATGTTAAGTTTGCTGAAAATAAACAGCTGACAGTGAGAGGACATTTCTTTTTTTTTTGCTGATATATATATATATATATATATGTCTGTGTGCGTGCACGTGCGTATATTAAAAGATGAAAGCAGGCTTGTGTGGTTATCAGGGTTTTAAAAGGCCCTGGTTGGAGTATCATAGGGTTTTAAAATACAGAACCTAGGAGTTCTTGGCTTCTCTTTCCTTGCCTGGAAAATACATAAAACACACGTCTTATTTTTCTTCTGGTGCGTTCGATGGAGAGCTTGCTAGTCGTGTTGACATTGCAGCTGCTAATATACAAAAGCTAGTCCTCAAGGGTACCATAGGCCTGTATAAGAGAGGAGAGGGATTATATCAATCAATAATGGTGTATGTGTGCACGTGCATGCGTCCCTAGGTGTGCATACAAATATAGGCACAATATTGAGTATGCCCCTATATGACAAGCAGAAACACTCACACCCACTGTGACTGATAGGGATCACGCTCAGGTACCTTAATTCTAGTGCAACACCAGATGACAGGCAGAACACTCACACCCACTGTGACTGATAGGGATCACACTCAGGTACCTTAATTCTAGTGCAACACCAGATGACAGACAGAACACTCACACCCACTGTGACTGATAGGGATCACGCTCAGGTACCTTAATTCTAGTGCAACACCAGATGACAGGCAGAACACTCACACCCACTGTGACTGATAGGGATCACACTCAGGTACCTTAATTCTAGTGCAACACCAGATGACAGGCAGAACACTCACACCCACTGTGACTGATATGCATCACTCTCAAGTATCATCTAGTGCAACACCACAGATTGTAACAGATGAAGAATTGGTGTGTAAAAAACAGCTCCACTAGAATATGTTGCAACCCGTCAGTCAAGACTGCAATCTCCTCTCTCCACCACCTGATCTCAATTCTCTCTCTCCCTCTCCATGTCTCTTCAAGAGGGCCTTCAAAGAGACGTAACCCACAGCAACAGCCCTAAACAATCGGCCCGAGGAAGAAACAGAAAACCTCCTTTGTACATATGTCAATAACAGAGCTGGGCTGAGATGGAGATACCCTGCCAGATGATCCCATAGATTGGAGGTTGAAAATAGCAAATAGGGGCAGCTAGTTTCAGACCAGCTGACGGTGACTATTCCACCACCTGCCCCAATGACACTGTATGTGAAAACGCCTGCCATGCATCATTAAAGTGCACAGAATAAACTATTGGTGGTGAATGAGGTAAGTCACTATGTGATGACAGCTACATGAACAAAACAGTTACAGCTATGCAACACAACAGGGTGCACACCGTTTAGCAACCGAAAACGTTTTACAACGAAAATGAGAGTTCAAGTTCAGGTAGTCGGTTTCGTCCATTTTCTTCTGTTAGGTTTTGACCCAGGTAACACCAGACAGTATGAGACAATAAAAGCATGTGACTTGTGTGTGCAGTGTGACCCATCCGGGCGTCTAGCGTCCTACCATCACTGCCGATGCCGCGGGCGACCAGTACGTCCGGCGAGGGCGTCTGTCTGGAGCGTGAGCCGAATGAGTCCAGGCTGTCGAAGGAGTCCTCTCGGCCGTGGCGAGGCGGGGAGAGTGAGTCGCTACGCTCCGAGTCCCAGCAGTCGATGTAGCCGCTGTCCCGTATGCTGCGTTGGGGGCTCTCCGTGTCCTCCGCCTCCTTTGACACACAAATGTACAAGCATGGAAATTGACACACACACACACGCCAATGTAAAAACATTGTGTTGAGATCATCCCAATACCCCATCCAATCTGGATCCCTCCCTCACCATGATTCCTCCAACACGGACAAGTACATTCACTTCCTCTCACCAATTCTAATTGATATTCTACTTCTGTCTCTTTGTGTGTTTTGAGCTGCACAGTGTAACCCTGTCTGTGGCTTCTCTAGTTTCCAGGGCTGAGGAAAGGCTTTTCCTTCCCGCCTGCCGGAGGAACCTCCTGGACCTGCCCTGTTTCTCTTTCCCCCTCCCCCTCCTGGCTGCCACCTACCACCTCTTTCTCCTCCTCCACTGCCCCTTCTCTTTTCCTCAAACCCTCCTGTCCCTCTCTCTCCCCTTCCTCTACTCCTCTCTCCTGCTCCCTTTTACTCCCCCTCTCTTTCCCTCCCACTCTATCCCTTTCTCCACCCACCCCTATCCCCTCCAACCCATTTTCCCCCCTTACCCTCCAATCTACTCCGCCTTTCTATTCCCCCGACCTATTCCCTGTGCCAGATCCTGAGTGAAGGAGGATGCTGGGGTCCTACTTGGCTGACCTCATGGTGGGTGGGGAGGTTGTGGGGTACAATGGCTGGCTTTGAGTGGGAACTCTAGGGGGGGGAGGGGTCTTCATGATAGGGTTCATAGGACTGATCCGTCCAAAGCTGAAACCTCAGCTCAGACAACAGCAGTGGACCTGAAGCTAATGGGTGTGCAGGTTTTTGTTCCTGCCCAGCATTAATACACCTCCTGTATTGCGTGTGACAGGATTTCATAAACCTATTGAATTTATCTCTCACTTTAAGACACTATCATTACCTTTGGTTAAGTGGAGATGTGGCCCTGTTGTTCTGGACTATACAGACATCTGGGAAAGCATTCTAGGTTAAGTGGTCATTTCTCATTTATAGAGAATAATAGTGGGAGAACGGAATAAATGGAAGCGGAGTGACCTCACGCTCTGAACGGTCGCTACAGCTACGTCCCTATATGTCCCTGGGGGGCTGTAAAAAGCCATAGTCCAGGTGACGCACATTGGTTCTGGAAATCCAGTTGAAGGCCTGAGATCATCCCTGGACAAAGAGAGAGGTGGGAATGGGGGGGGGGGGGGAAGAGGAAAGAGAGCATTCTCTTCTAAGGATGACTCCATGATGAGGGGAAGGGAGGAGAAGAGATAAAGGATGGAGTGGTGAAACCATCAGTGCACCCCGAGGGGAGTTTGCGTCATAACAACCTTATGTTTGCCAAATAAAATATATGCTTTGGTTGGACAGTCACTTCTAGTCTAACGCTCCTAGTAGTACAGCCACCTAACAACTGCAACACTACTTTGAACATCTAAAAAGACGTAAAATATACCACCCTTCCAGGAATTGAACCCCCAACCTTGTCATTGCTAGCACTAGGATACAACAAACGGAGCCATGTCAAAGCCTTAGATCCATCCCTGTACGCACCTTTCGCATCTGTGATAGCAGGCCTTCAAACTCCTTCAGGTCCAGTGTGGGCCCGTTGTAGGAGGTGCAGCTGTTGGCAGCCCGGCCCAGCCAGTATATGGTAATCAGAACCTGTGGAGGAATCATTACAACAGGAAGAGGATTTAGAGTCAGTATCAACAAGACAAGGTATTAACGTCACAGTCTGTAACTTTCAATTTAGTGGTAGTTCATTGCCAACTGACACACCCGCACAGTCAACCAACTTTTGGGCTAACTAATTCCCAGTGGTCTCATACTCCAAGCTTGTCCACAAGTTGTGTAATACATTATGCAAGACTGCTAGCACATGATACATTAGCTTATTTGAAAATTAGCAAAATTGCTTGATAAATGCTTTACGGGCCCAATATCCCACTTTTCCCTCCAAAAACTGACCAAACCAACTGTTTGCTTACTGAGTAAACCTGGCAAAATGCCATTGCAAAATCAACCTATGTTGATATGGGAAAAGTTAACATACTGTAAGCCACAATTTCTTTTTGACAGCTCCAAGGTATGCTTCACAACGCTAATACTGACCGACAGCAACACAAGCATTCTCAGCCACCTGAGAGCAATCAGAGAATTCCACATTTCACACAGTATGTCTATGTGATAGATGCCAGCTATGGCACACTGTACCCATTAGCTAGCAAAATTATATCATCTCTCAAAGAGGAACATTGGGCTAACCTATATAAAATAAAAATAATACTAACTCATACATGTGTTGCAGTCACATTGAGGTACAGTACTGACATTAAATATTCCGGATACATTCTGGACATACCGTTTTGCCATGCGGTTTGTGCAGCGACCGTACCACACACAATTGATACTACACACAATTGCTCCACAGTTGTTCTTCCCCAAATGCATCAATTCAATGTACTATTCTCCCTTGAGTGTTTGTTTGATGTCAAGTCATACAAACTAAATCACCCTCCTTTCCACTTGTCTTCAATTTGTAAGGAGTATAAACAGTTTCATCAAAATGGCCACCAATAGGGTTCACTTCCTGATATATTTGGTCCACTCTTTTCCCTATCACTGTAATAGGCTAGCCAGGGGTTTCTGTACAAAAAAGACCTAGCCCTTGTCCTGGACAATATGAACACACAGCTAGCTTTCTCGCTCTGTTTACCATTGCCACATGGGTAAGGTTGCTTTACTATGCTAGCATAGCCCTGACAGGCTAATTTACTATGCCAACTTCATCTACTATCTATCTCATGTTCCTACATGTAGCTAGGCCACTGTGTGGACACAGCACTCTTGCTACTGTGGCCATATGGAGATCACACAGGCTCTTTTATGTTGCAAGAACAAGCTGACTGATTGGCTGCTTTGTTTTATGATATCAAAGTCATCTAAGGATCTAGGGGTATTCCTTTGATAAAACAGATTAAAGGTTGTCTTGGGTGGTTTGTGTAATGTGTGGTATACAGTAATTGTAAGCACTCTTTTCAGATGTCAATCTAGGCTACAAAACAAAAAGTAAACATACTTCACCCACAATGCACTGTATCTAGAAGGCAAAACAATTATATTCACATTCATCACAAACACCCACACTACCAGTTAGCATGAAAAATGTACAAAAAGTGAATTCATGTAGGTAGCCTGACTGGGATTCAAACTTGGATACTTGCAACTGTCAGTACAACACCCGTCTGTCAAACAGCAAGGGGCTGAAAACTCTTGACAAGGTCATTAGGTGCTGTTCTAAGGACAGAAAGCTTTTGTGTCAATAAATAGCCTAGACAGGGTATAAATGTTCATATTACTCATGCTCTGTTTGTGGAATATACAGTAGGTTCTACAACTGTTACAATGATAAATTAAACAGCATACCTAATCTAGCTACACATGTTGTAGCTACACCTTTGCAAACATCCTTGTGACAGCATTTCAAACTGAAAGTATACACCACAAACTAATCCTGCAACATCTTAAAAGACCTGAGGCCATGCCCTCTGCACGTCTGTCTCCTCCTCACTTTACAGTGCCTGTCTTCTCTGATACATTTCACTGGACCAGTCACCTGACAAAATGTGTTCCTTCTGGAAGGGACAATAACCTCTTTGTGTCACAAGTACACACCCACAAGTGTGTACACAGGCCTGATTGGTGTCACAGTTTTGCTCCAGCCCCAGCTAACACACCTGACTCCAATAATCACCTAATCATGATCTTCAGTTTAGAATGCAATTTGATTAAATCAGCTGTGTTTGCTAGGGATGGAGAAACCGTGTGCCACCAATCAGGCCCTCGAGGACTGGAGTTGCCCACCCCTGTAGCTTACATGAGCACATACACCTTCACAGCAGCAGTTCCATACCTACAGAACCAAAATGCCAAACAATATTTTCTCCAAAACATACCTACATCATAGGGAATAGATACCTTACGCTTGCATCGGTTTAACATTCCATGAGGCCAGCAGAATTCCATCCAGTCGAGCATGATAGTCCCTTTTCCTAGCCAAGATTGAGCTGCGTGTACAAAACAGTACAAAATACTCCACCTGTCTATTTTTTTCAGTCTGATGGTGCTCTGAGTCTCAGCAAAAAAATTCTATTTGAATGCTGCTGCTGCAGTTTGCTACAATGAAAAGGCTACAATTGACAGCAGCACTAGGCTGGCTCCCTCTACAGCTGTTGGGAGTTTATGGGATGTTCTCATGCAGTGCAGAATGAGTCTAATGTAGCGTTTCAGTGTCCCTCTGCTAAAACAGCTCTGACAGCTGTGGGGCTAGAGCTGGAGGCAGCCTTGGCTGAGTATAGTCACATATGTTAGACAGAGTACACTATAGCAAGCCAAGTCAGGTAGAGAGCTCACACTGCAGAGAATGACAAACGCACTACGCTAGCTCCTCTTAAAGCAGCAGAGACAGGAGACGGAGGGAGAAAGAGAGGGGTTAATGGGATGGACTGACTAAGGGAGAGGGATAGGATTGAGAGAGATATATTCAGAGATGGAGAAAAGAACGACAGAGAAAGACAAAACACAGCCAGAGACAGACAGACCAACCATACATAAGAGGACATAACAGATTACCAGACTGACAAACAATATAGAGAGGTGTCACTTACATTCTTGAGTTTCCTACTGCAGTCGGCAACCCTGCTAGGAAGAGAGAGAGACGAGGAGGATCATAGGTTCCAGGTTAGAGAGCTGTCAAATGAGCTGCACCTACTCCACACTAGTTATGGAATGACATACAAATGGAAAAACCCATTTGGACTGAGAGGGAGGGAGGAGGAAGAAAGTGAGAGTGGGAGAGAGAGAAGGAGGGAGAGAGAAAGCGAGAAGTAGAGAGAGAAAGAGAGAGAGAGTAGTTGCAAGAGAGAAAATATTAGAGAGAGTCTCCAGAGAGAGAGTCCAAACTCTCCAGCCTGACCCTGTTGCTGCAGCCTCAAGGTCGTTTGACCCTGTTGCTGCAGCCTCAAGGTCGTTTGACCCTGTTGCTGCAGCCTCAAGGTTGTTTGACCCTGTTGCTGCAGCCTCAAGGTTGTTTGACCCTGTTGCTGCAGCCTCAAGGTTGTTTGACCCTGTTGCTGCAGCCTCAAGGTTGTTTGACCCTGTTGCTGCAGCCTCAAGGTTGTTTGACCCTGTTGCTGCAAGCCTCAAGGTTGTTTGACCCTGTTGCTGCAAGCCTCAAGGTTGTTTGACCCTGTTGCTGCAAGCCTCAAGGTTGTTTGACCCTGTTGCTGCAGCCTCAAGGTTGTTTGATCCTGTTGCTGCAGCCTCAAGGTTGTTTGACCATGTTGCTGCAGCCTCAAGGTTGTTTGACCCCGTTGCTCCAGCCTCAAGGTTGTTTGACCCCGCTGCTGCAGCCTCAAGGTTGTTTGACCCCGCTGCTGCAGCCTCAAGGTTGTTTGACCCCGTTGCTGCAGCCTCAAGGTTGTTTGACCCCGTTGCTGCAGCCTCAAGGTTGTTTGACCCCGTTGCTGCAGCCTCAAGGTTGTTTGACCCTGTTGCTGCAGCCTCAAGGTTGTTTGACCCTGTTGCTGCAGCCTCAAGGTTGTTTGACCCCGTTGCTGCAGCCTCAAGGTTGTTTGACCCCGTTGCTGCAGCCTCAAGGTTGTTTGACCCCGTTGCTGCAGCCTCAAGGTTGTTTGACCCCGTTGCTGCAGCCTCAAGGTTGTTTGACCCCGTTGCTGCAGCCTCAAGGTTGTTTGACCCCGTTGCTGCAGCCTCAAGGTTGTTTGACCCCGTTGCTGCAGCCTCAAGGTTGTTTGACCCCGTTGCTGCAGCCTCAAGGTTGTTTGACCCCGTTGCTGCAGCCTCAAGGTTGTTTGACCCTGTTGCTGCAGCCTCAAGGTTGTTTGACCCTGTTGCTGCAGCCTCAAGGTTGTTTGACCCTGTTGCTGCAGCCTCAAGGTTGTTTGACCCTGTTGCTGCAGCCTCAAGGTTGTTTGACCCTGTTGCTGCAGCCTCAAGGTTGTTTGACCCTGTTGCTGCAGCCTCAAGGTTGTTTGACCCTGTTGCTGCAGCCTCAAGGTTGTTTGACCCCGTTGCTGCAGCCTCAAGGTTGTTTGACCCCGTTGCTGCAGCCTCAAGGTTGTTTGGATGCTTTTCTATGTTCAGGCAATAGCAGGGCAATGACAAATTACTATTTAATTGTCTTTCTCTGACACACAAATGGACACACGCACAGAGACAAACAGACACATACACACTGGCAGGCATGTTTGCCTTTTATTCTCTCAATAACATATTTCTCATCAAACTAAATAAGCACTCAACCATGTGTCAGAATGGTGACATATTGAACTATATCTACAGGTCCCATGTCGGCCTGGTGTGTGCATGTGTGTGTGTGTGTGTGTGTGTGTGTGTGTGTGTGTGTGTGTGTGTGTGGTGTGTGTGTGTGTGTGAGCACGTGTGATTCCATGTGTGTGTAGGTGAGCTGACCTAAGGCTACACTTGATACTTTACTCACACACTAGTCAGCAGAGGTCATAGGTCAGCCTAGTGGGCTTGTTCAGCTCCCACACAACATTCCATGTCATAATGACCTTTACAGGTGACCCAGGAGTTAAGAGTGTTACAGACCTACTCCCACATGAGTGGGATTATTATGGAATGGTCAATCAAATGACTCATGTCCAGATCGTTAGTAGGTGGAAGCTTATTCATTTACATGTCAATCTGCTTGTTCATACCTAATCCTTATTTTACCAGGTTGGCTGAGAACACTCTCTTTAACGACCTAGATTTGCAGAGAGTTGCAGGAGAAAGGAGAGGGTTTAAATTGGAAGCGGAGGATGATTTGGTAGCCAAGGCACCAGGGATAACACCCCATACTCTTGCGACAAGTGCCGTGGGATGTAAATTCACTAATCCTTCTAATATACGGATCAGTTCATGCTTGCCTGTTTTGAGGTTGAGGTGATTTGTAGATTTCTGTGCTGCAACTAACCCTGTCAGATCCAATGACTAATAGAAAGGCTCTATAGCAATTACAAGATATTTTGAAGATATTCTGTTTGTTCCCATTTCTGGCGGCTTTGATAAAGAGACATATAAAGGTGATTATTTTCACTTTGTACATGATCTCTCTCTCTCACCTTTCTGGTAAGACTTTCTACTAGATGTTGGAACATTGCTGCTGGGACTTGCTTCCATTCAGCATTAGTGAGGTCAAGCACTGATGTTAGGCGATTAGGACTGGCTAGTAGTCTGTGTTCCAATTCATCCCAATGGTGTTTGATGGAGTTGAGGTCAGGGCTCTGTGCAGGCCAATCAAGTTCTTCCACACCGATCTCGACAAACCATTTCTGTATGGACCTCGTCTAGAATGTCATTGTATGCTGTAGCGTTAAGATTTCCCTTCACTGGAACTAAGGGGCCTAGCACGAACCATGAAAAACAGCCACAGAACATTACTCCGTCGGGCAGGTAGCGTTCTCCTGGGCATCCGCCAAGCCTAAGTTCGTCCGTCGGACTGCCAGATGGTAAAGCGGCGAGCTTTACACCACTCCAGCCGACGATTGGCATTACGCATGGTGATCTTAGGCTTGTGTGTGGCTGCTCGGCCATGGAAACCCATTTCAAGAAGCTCCAGACAAACATTTATTTTGCTGACGTTGCTTCCACAGGCAGTTTGGAACTCGGTAGTGAGTGTTGTAACTGAGGACAGACGATTTTTACACGCTTCAGCACTCGGCAGTCCTGTTCTGTGAGCTTGTGTGGCCTACCACTTTGTGGCTCAGGCGTTGTTGCTCCTAGACGTCTCCACTTCACAATAACAGCACTTACAGTTGACCGGGGTAGTTCTCTAGCAGGGCAGAAATTTGACAAACTGACTTGTTGGAAAGGCTGCCACGTTGAAAGTCACTGAGCTCTTACGTCAGATCATTCTACTGCCAATGTTTCTCTATGGAGATTGCATGGCTTTTGCTCAATTTTATACACCTGTCAGCAACGGGTGTGGCTGAAATAGCCAAATCCAATAAGGGGTGTCCACATAATTTGTGTATATATAGCTAGTGTAGCTGATCCAGCAGAAAGGGGTAAGAGAGATTATGAGAGAGAAATAGACAAAGACCAAATGAAAGTTTTAAAGATAGAGCGAGAAATACAGTAGATAGGTGACACCAAAAGTCAGTTTCAGCGTCAGTTTCTCCACCTCCCTCTCCTTCAACAGAATGGCCGTGTCATTTCACCTTCCTCTCCTCCCTCCTCTCCTCTAGCTTGACTAAATAAACAGACAGGTCTCTTTTCTCTACGCTACCTTGATTACTTACATAACCACATCTAAAGGCTGCCTGAGAAAGAAGGCAATTCAGATTCCACTAGGTATTAGATCACTGCCTGTGATATCAACTGTACTCTTCCCTCCCTCGCTCTCTTTTTCCCCTCTCTCACTTTCCCTCTCTCTCTCCCTCAATCTCTTGCTGTTACTCTCCCCCCCCTCTCTCTCTCCTCTTTCACTCTCTCTTCCCCTGTCACTTATCTTGGAAATGGATCAGTTTCCATCAACAGATGGTACAGAGGACATATTTCATGCCTCAGCTCATTGTGTGTCTCTTTATACACCCCCACCCAAATCTGTTTTCTAGATATGAAGACACCTGTCATATCGTGAACACTAGGTAGTGTGGCAGGAGTAAAGGGTATGGCTACACACTAAATCTAAGACAGTGACAAGGGCATATAAGTGGCAGTTTGACGTTTATCTGTTATTTTAATGCACACACAGCACGCACACACACTTCCCTTAGGCCACACCTGAACTCTTCAAGGCATCATATGTCATGATAGAACCAGTCGAGAAACCTCCAAGACATGTTAAGTTTGACATTGCTCCATCTCTCTTTCTCTATG